>NC_136806.1:13077200-13622200 GCF_951216825.1 Electrona antarctica
TTTCAACCCTGTTACCTCTGTGTATATAAATCTGTTGTTTCAACCCAGTTACCTCTGTGTGTATAAAGCTGTTGTTTCAACCCCGTTACCTCTGTCTTGTTACAGATATGCTGTTTAAGCCAAGCATTGCCTTCGTAATCTCCATAAAGGGGGTTTCCCAGGGCAGGCAGCAGGGCCAGCAGCAGGTGATGGAGGGTTCCATTAAGGGGGTTTCCCAGGGCCAGCAGCAGGGGCTGCAGCAGGTGATGGAGGGTTCCATAAAGGGGGTTTCCCAGGGCCAGCAGCAGGTGATGGAGGGTTCCATAAAGGGGGTTTCCGAGGGCCAGCAGCAGGTGATGGAGGGTTCCAGCTTCACCGTCAGCTGCTCCATCCGGCCACAGTACCCAGGAGGCTTCTTCCAGCTGACCTTCACTGGACCCGACATCACACGCACCTACACCCAGCCAGCTGTCAATCACTCTGACCACACCCAGACAGCTGTCAATCACTCTGACAACGTCCTGTCTCCTACAGCAGACCCCACTGCATCCAACACGACATTCAACTTCACTGCATCCGACACGACATTCAACTTCACTGCATCCGACACGACATTCAACTTCACTGCATCCGACACGACTGTCTACCCCACTGAACCCGACACAACGGTCTACCCCACTGAACCCGACACAACCTTCAACTTCACTGCATCCGACACAACCTTCAACTTCACTGCATCCGACACAACCTTCAACTTCACTGCATCCAACACGACACAGAACTACACCCAACCAGCTGTCAATCACTCTGACAACGTCCTGTATGCCAACTTCCAGTTTTCTAAGGCAGACCACGCCCACCAGGGAAGCTACGTCTGCTCTTACCACATCTATGTTTTTAACCATAACTTCTCCTCTAAGAGCGATGTCGTCTCTCTCACTGTCACAGGTATGTGCTTTTCAAGTCACAATATGAAACTCACTCAAGGACACTTACCTATGGTATTTTCGTCCAGCATCACCCGCTATCTTTTTGGCCGACACCGGTATTTGCACCTAGAGGTGTGGTCATGGGCGTGTTGGCACGCTTTCCCCTAAATTGCTATTTTGGTCACATACATTTGGGAAAGCGATAGTGGCATTTAAAAGCACCCGTAAGCCATACCAAATTAGTTTGGTAAAGAACGGCCACCGCACGCTTCAATGGAGATGTCCAGGCACAGACTAGTCAGGCTGCCTCATCTCTCCAATATTCATATTGCATCTCTTTGTTATTTTCCTATAATCAGCTGAAGTGAGTGCCTGCCACTTCATTGTGTCCATTGTGTTTATATAATTGTATAGTCAAAGAAGTTATTTGTGCCAGCCTGCCAGCCATTGTGCGGCTTGTTCCGCGTGCGCGATTCCATTTGCTCTTCAGTTCATCACCAGCGCAGCAAATGGTTTAATCCGACTTGCCGAACTTTCCTTTTCGCTTCATACCGTTCCGTAGAGACGATCTACACGCACGATCTATATACCATACGATCTATTTAAGGGATTTAGACAGGTAACCAAAATACCAACTTTAGTGGGGGAACACCCTTTCCCCACTCCTAAATCCCCAAATAGTGGCTTTAGGAAGATGAGACAAAAATGGAGCCCTTACCGTCCGTAAATATGGCATGAATTCAGAAATGTCTATCAAATGAACATTATCTAATTAGAGCTGTTCTTTGCATCTTTCTCTCACAGCTTCTCATCAGACATCCAACAACATCATCATCATATGTACAGTCACAGTGCTGCTGATAATCTGTGGCCTCTATTGTCTCTGGAAGGTAATTATTCATCCCTCATTCAATACAAGACTGGAATGTAAAAGTAGTACTCACACTGTACTCACCGGTTGGTTCCCAATGGGATCCAGTTCAGTTCTTTTTGGTTCTTAGTCCATGAGCCAGAGCTCCAAAATTGGTGGGAAAAAATAGACCTATATTAAATTGTTTATAGGATCAATACAAGTACATTTATACATGATAACCCTTCCACAGTAGAAGCTTTTTCATATTTTCTATTATTTAGCATATTTTCCTACATAATGCCTCATTTGCATATTTAAAAATGTAAAATTTGTAATAAAATAAATCATTGTCTTCGTGTAAATAATCAATTGGGGAAGTGTTATGGTGATAACAATCTAATATAGGTATGGTTTTGCCACTCAATTCATGATTAACGTTCCAATGTTGGAGCTCTGGCTCATGGACTAAGAACCAAAAATAACTGAACCGGTTCCCATTGGGAACCAACCGGTGGAAAAGAACTGAACCGGTTCCCATTGGGAACCAACCGGTGGAAAAGGGGCCTGTTTGTATTTAAGAGAGACACATCATCTGATCCAGTAAATTAAAGTCTTGTGTTGCCTTGTTTCTCCAGGTCACCAGAGGGCGCCGTGCACGAGCGCAGAACACCGATGCTGTTTATTACAATGCGAGGCGGGAGAACGTGGAGCTAGTATATCAGAGTTTAAGGCAGGAGAACGTGGAGCTGGCTTTGTATAGCCGCATTGGTTCTGATGCTGAAGCTGCCGGGCCCGGTGGACAACAAGACGACCAACACCTGTACGAGGAGATAGGTCTACAAAGAGTCGCTGAAGCCGGACCTAGTGGTGAATACCAGAATGGACCTAGTGGTGAATACCAGAATGGACCTAGTGGTGAATACCAGAATGGACCTAGTGGTGAATACCAGAATGGACCTAGTGGTGAATACCAGAATACACAATACCAGAGGATAGCTGTACAAGACGTCGCTGTTTATAGCCGTGTTGAAAAGCAGAATACACAATACCAGAGGATAGATGTACGAGATGTCGCTGTTTATAACCGTGTTGCTTCTGAAGAGACAGAGTACCACCAGTATTATGACGTAGGCCTACCAGGTGGAGCCACAGTAGACCCAGACTATTATGACGTAGGCCTACCAGGTGGAGCCACAGTAGACCCAGACTATGATGACGTAGGGCTACCAGGTGGAGCCACAGTAGACCCAGACTATGATGACGTAGGGCTACCAGGTGGAGCCACAGTAGACCCAGACTATGATGACGTAGGCCTACCAGGTGGAGCCACAGTAGACCCAGACTATGATGACGTAGGGCTACCAGGTGGAGCCACAGTAGACCCAGACTATGATGACGTAGGGCTACCAGGTGGAGCCACAGTAGACCCAGACTATGATGACGTAGGCCTACCAGGTGGAGCCACAGTAGACCCAGACTATGATGACGTAGGCCTACCAGGTGGAGCCACAGTAGACCCAGACTATGATGACGTAGGCCTACCAGGTGGAGCCACAGTAGACCCAGACTATGATGATGTAGGCCTACCAGGTGGAGCCACAGTAGACCCAGACTATGATGACGTAGGGCTACCAGGTGGAGCCACAGTAGACCCAGACTATGATGACGTAGGCCTACCAGGTGGAGCCACAGTAGACCCAGACTATGATGACGTAGGCCTACCAGGTGGAGCCACAGTAGACCCAGACTATGATGACGTAGGGCTACCAGGTGGAGCCACAGTAGACCCAGACAATGATGACGTAGGGCTACCAGGTGGAGCCACAGTAGACCCAGACTATGATGACGTAGGGCTACCAGGTGGAGCCACAGTAGACCCAGACTATGATGACATAGGGCTACCAGGTGGAGCCACAGTAGACCCAGACTATGATGACGTAGGCCTACCAGTTGGACCCAGAGCAGAGACAGACCACCAGTATGATGACGTAGGCCTACCAGTTGGACCCAGAGCAGAGACAGACCACCAGGAGGACAGAGACCTACACGGAGGTGCTAAACGGAGAGGCAGGAGCCCACCTGTATGAGGTGGATCTCTGAAAGCAGCGTTGATGCTCGGAGCGACGCGCCAACATCAGCCACGCTGTGTGTCTGTCCACGTTCTGACTGCATTATGCAGTCACTGTCTGTCCATGTTCTGACTGCATTATGCAGTCACTGTCTGTCCATGTTCTGACTGCATTATGCAGTCACTGTCTGTCCATGTTCTGACTGCATTATGCAGTCACTGTCTGTCCATGTTCTGACTGCATTATGTAGTCACTGTCTGTCCATGTTCTGACTGCATTATGCAGTCACTGTCTGTCCATTTTCTGACTGCATTATGCAGTCACTGTCTGTCCATGTTCTGACTGCATTATGCAGTCACTGTCTGTCCACGTTCTGACTGCATTATGCAGTCACTGTCTGTCCACGTTCTGACTGCATTATGTAGTCACTGTCTGTCCATGTTCTGACTGCATTATGCAGTCACTGTGTGATTCACAAGAGTGAGACGTAGGAGGACCCTAGGCAGGATGCAAAGGCAGTCCTAGAGACTTCTCAGGGCCTGCAGTCCCCCAAGAACACACAAACCACAGTCCTAGAGACCTCTAAGGGCCTCCAGTCCCCCCAAGAAAACAAACCACAGTCCTAGAGACTTCTCAGGGCCTGCAGTCCCTCAAGAACACAAACCACAGTCCTAGAGACCTCTAAGCGCCTCCAGTCCCCCCAAGAACACCAAAACCACAGTCCTAGAGACCTCTAAGGGCCTCCAGTCCCCCAAGAACACACACCACAGTCCTAGAGACTTCTCAGGGCCTGCAGTCCCCCAAGAACACACAAACCACAGTCCTAGAGACCTCTAAGGGCCTGCAGTCCCCCAAGAACACACACCACAGTCCTAGAGACCTCTCAGGGCCTGCAGTCCCCCAAGAACACAAACCACAGTCCTAGAGACTTCTCAGGGCCTGCAGTCCCCCAAGAACACAAACCACAGTCCTAGAGACCTCTCAGGGCCTGCAGTCCCCCCAAGAACACAAACCACAGTCCTAGAGACCTCTAAGGGCCTCCAGTCCCCCAAGAACACAAACCACAGTCCTAGAGACCTCTCAGGGCCTGCAGTCCCCCCAAGAACACAAACCACAGTCATAGAGACTTCTCAGGTTCTGCAGTCCCCCAAGAACACAAACCACAGTCCTAGAGACCTCTCAGGGCCTGCAGTCCCCCCAAGAACACAAACCACAGTCCTAGAGACCTCTCAGGGCCTGCAGTCCCCCCAAGAACACACACCACAGTCCTAGAGACCTCTCAGGGCCTGCAGTCCCCCAAGAACACAAACCACAGTCCTAGAGACCTCTAAGGGCCTGCAGTCCCCCCAAGAACACAAACCACAGTCCTAGAGAACGGTGGTTGCTGGGGTGTGGTCGGCGCTGGTTGGCTGCACCTGGCCGGCAGGACGCTGCCTTCCCTGTTGGCCGGGTGTGGCTGATGCTGTAGCTGGTGCTGGTTGCACCTCGGTGGGGGCTGCGCCCGGGGCGCCCCTCCATGGATTGGTCTATAGCTGGTGCTGGTTGCACCTCGGAGCAGGCAGCCCTGGTTTAAAAAAACAAACAAAAAAACCCAAAAAAACAAACAAAAACAACAACAAAAAAACAAAAACAAAAGGTGAACGGGATCAGTGTGATTTTGTTTATTTCTGTCCATATGTTTTGATCAGTCTTGTTGTAAGAAGTGAACCTTATTGTATATAGTATAGATTTATTATTGTTACCTTTTGAAAGTTTATGATGTGTTAGTTAGTGTATACTGGTTATAGAGTAGATTTATTATTGTTAATATAGATGCCTTATTGTTACATGTTGAATGGTTTATGATGTCTTAGTGCAGGGCTGTCCAAAAGGTAGATCACATGACAACTAAATCATATTTAATTCAATGAACTTTGTTAAAACCGATTGATCAATGAACTTTGTTAAAACCGATTGATCAATGAACTTTGTTAAAACCGATTGGGAAACGGACTTCTTCTTCTCGTTTGGCGGCAAAGGCTTCAGGACCTCATTTAAAACTCACTATGCAGTGTTTGGTTTACAATTAAAACTCACTATGCCGTGTTTGGTTTTCAATTAAAACTCACTATGCAGTGACAGTGTTGCTGTGCACAAAAATGTTGGTAGCATCACAAATTAAATACAAAAAAACAAAAAACAGAACTCCCTCTATTTCTCATTCCAAATACGTTTGTCTTACATGTAACGCCAGCCCGCCCCTTCTGGTACATATTTAAACTATTCCAAAGCCCCGCCCCCTCTGGTACATATTTAAACTATTCCAAAGCCCCGCCCCCTCTGGTACATATTTAAACTATTCCAAAGCCCCGCCCCCTCTGGTACATATTTAAACTATTCCAAAGAGGTGCGGACCGAGTGAATCTAAACATATTAATAAAAAACGAGAACCCTGACAATTATTGGTGTTCACAGAAGACGGTAATTAATCACTTAACGATTTTTCACGTGAACAACGGGCAAGGAGTTAAGGATGAGCCAATTCTGTATTTTAGCCGTGACGTAAGTGCCCCCTCCAGAGATACTTCCGGGTCCTACTGTGTGTCACTTTTGTGTCCGCATAGTTATACTGTGTCCCCATAGAGTTATACTGTGTCCCCATAGAGTTATACGGTGTCCCTATAGTTATACTGTGTCCCCATAGAGTTATACGGTGTCCCCATAGAGTTATACTGTGTCCCCATAGAGTTATACTGTGTCCCCATAGAGTTATACTGTGTCCCCATAGAGTTATACTGTGCCCCATAGAGTTATACTGTGGCCCCATAGAGTTATACTGTGTCTCCATAGAGTTATACTGTGTCCCCATAGAGTTATACTGTGTCCCCATAGAGTTATACTGTGTCCCCATAGAGTTATACTGTGCCCCCATAGAGTTATACTGTGGCCCCATAGAGTTATACTGTGGCCCCATAGAGTTATACTGTGGCCCCATAGAGTTATACTGTGTCCCCATAGAGTTATACTGTGTCCCCATAGAGTTATACGGTGTCCCCATAGAGTTATACTGTGTCCCCATAGAGTTATACTGTGTCCCCATAGAGTTATACTGTGTCCCCATAGAGTTATACTGTGTCCCCATAGAGTTATACTGTGTCCCCATAGAGTTATACTGTGTCCCCATAGAGTTATACTGTGTCCCCATAGAGTTATACTGTGTCCCCATAGAGTTATACTGTGTCCCCATAGAGTTATACTGTGTCCCCATAGAGTTATACTGTGTCTCCATAGAGTTATACTGTGTCCCCATAGAGTTATACTGTGTCCCCATAGAGTTATACTGTGTCCCCATAGAGTTATACTGTGTCCCCATAGAGTTATACTGTGTCCCCATAGAGTTATACTGTGGCCCCATAGAGTTATACTGTGTCTCCATAGAGTTATAACCGATCTGAGACTAGAGCAACCACTAAAGTCTCATTTTACCGCTTTCCTTTCCTTTCCTTTCCTTTCCTTGCAACAACAAAGCTACTGCTCTCCCCGTCTGCCCCACACTGAATACTATCGCCAACTAAATCCTCCATTAGAGATCGTGGTAATGCAAACTAGATTCAACGTACTCAACCCTGCACACATTCTAAATATGCCCCCCCCCCCCCCCCCCCCCTTTGTCATGGTCATGGACACTTGTACAGTTACATTATTAATTCTAAGCCCCTTGGGCTTCTGACAATGTGGCCCCCTGAACAATGTGGTCCAATAGCCCTGTAGTAGTGTTTTCTGTTTGACGATGAAATTACTTTGATTGTAAAGTTTTGAATACAAATAGTTCCATCCATCAAAATGTAATGCTGTACAGGATGTGCTTATCGGTGTTGTAGTTCCATCCATCATAATGTAATGCTGTACAGGATGTGCTTATCGGTGTTGTAGTTCCATCCATCATAATGTAATGCTGTACAGGATGTGCTTATCGGTGTTGTAGTTCCATCCATCAAAATGTAATGCTGTACAGGATGTGCTTATCGGTGTTGCGAGGATTTCTCCTCTCCAAGGAGGAATACCTGTAGCCTGGCTAATAAGCCAGACCCAAATCACACTGTCGTGTGGTATTTGAGTCTGGAGATGCTGTGTATGGATCTTGTTTCCTGGGGGGCGGGTTCAAACATTTTCTCTTTGATGCAATTGGTCAGAGCTACTGTCAGTCACAGGTCTCAAGCATTGAACGTCACTGTACCAAAGCCCGCCCATATTGCATACCGTGTCCCGATTGGCCACACCAGTTCTCTGGTGTAGGAAATGGGCGTACAATTGAACCTCTCCAGACCGTAATCCGCCGGCAGGCAATTTTTTTTTGCCAATGGCTGATTCGGTCTGGCTTATTAGCCAGGCTAGAGTACCTGGGCCAAGAAAGCTTGGTAACCTGAATGCTTCGTAATGATGTATGTAAAGTTCACTGTTGATTTGTCATCTCACATTCATACAATATAACATGTTTGTTACCATATTAAAAATGTAAAAATAATGTTTGTTACCTTATTAATTTGCCCGGGGTTATTTAATCCATTATAGCGCCCATTCGATTTATAAACACGGACCACTTTTACCGACGGACCGGATGTTGTTGTGTGTGTGTAGCAGCTAACAATAGCCACACCACTCTAGAGTCGATCGACAACAACGGGAGGTAGGAATAAATCTATCGCGACTAGCGACTGGACCGCGGAGGGCCGTCTAACACAGGATCTTTTTTCATAATTAGACGGGATGGTTTAGATCGCGAGTTATTAATGTTTTAAGATTTTCGTTTTCGTCGGCGTTGGGGGTGTTAAAGATTGTAAAAATAGTATGTTTGTTATCTTATTGAATAATATATGTTTCTTATTAAAGAATGTAAATATAATATCGTTGCTGTCGGGAGGAAACCTCATAATTAAATTTTTGAGGTTTTTGTTATTTTTTGAAGTGTACTAGCTGTCTATTTATATCAAATGATGAAGTGTACTAGCAGTCTATTTATATCAAATGATGAAGTGTACTAGCAGTCTATATCATATGATGAAGTGTACTAGCAGTCTATTTATATCAAATGATGAAGTGTACTAGCAGTCTATATCATATGATGAAGTGTACTAGCAGTCTATATCATATGATGAAGTGTAGTAGCAGTCTATATCATATGATGAAGTGTACTAGCAGTCTATATCATATGATGAAGTGTAATAGCAGTCTATATCATATGATGAAGTGTAGTAGCAGTCTATATCATATGATGAAGTGTACTAGCAGTCTATATCATATGATGAAGTGTACTAGCAGTCTATATCATATGATGAAGTGTACTAGCAGTCTATATCAAATGATGGAGTGTAGTAGCAGTTTATTTATATCAAATGATGAAGTGTAGTAGCAGTCTATTTATATCATATGATGAAGTGTACTAGCAGTCTATTTATATCACATGATGAAGTGTACTAGCAGTCTATTTATATCATATGATGAAGTGTACTAGCAGTCTATTTATATCATATGATGAAGTGTACTAGCAGTCTATTTATATCATATCATATGATGTGGCCAGAATGTCTAATTCAGTTGTTCTCAACATGATTTGGGGGAGTTTTAACAATTTTAACAAAACGAGACAAATCTGGCATAATATATATTTGTTGTTAACCACTGGTTTAAACAACAAAGGAAACGAGCACAAATAATCTACACTTTAGAAACACGTGCCACAATGAGGAGGTCAGTGTGTTGCTGTTACACTGCTGCCCTCTGCTGCTGGTTCAAAGCCACTGCACTCACAGATGTGTGAGTGTAGAGGCTTTGAAACAGCACAGAAAATGACCTATAGATCCTCATCCAATCCACTTTATTTATATAGTACAATTTACAACGCAAGGTTAACAAAGTGTTGTAGAGAGAAATACAACTATTAAACACTATAGCTAAAACACAGCAAGGTTAACAAAGTGCTGTAGAGAGAAATACAACTATTAAACACTAGCTAAAACACAGCAAGGTTAACAAAGTGCTGTAGAGTTTGATTGATTGATTGAAGAATGTATTAACAGTTTGCAGAATTACAGTACATTTCAAGCACAAACTCAATACAAAGGCTGTTAACTGTGAGTGGACGACCCAATTAAGCATTACACTTGTTTCCAATAGGGTCCACCATGTTCAAATCATCAAAACATTTAGAGACGTACAAATAGACACTTCTTTAGACAGAACAGGAATTCATCATAAAGGAGGTAAAAAGGGAAAAGAAACATATACAGTGAGGGGAAAAAAGGGGGGGCGGTGGGGGGGGATTCCGATTTTACGGGGGCCAGTTTCGAATTGCAGCCATCCGTAGGTGCCCTTTGAGAGCGGTTTTGAAGGAGTCAAGGGATTTGCATGTCTTAATGACAGTTGGTAGGGCGTTCCACATTTTGGTGGCATAGGAGCGAAAATAATTTAGTCCCTTGTTTGTGCCGAATCTGGGTTGTACATGGTTCGTTGCACTCCCTCTGGTGTTGTGGGTGTGGACTTCGTTAACATTAAGGAAGTATCTAGACAGGTACATGGGTATCTTGGTGGTGTATCGAATCTTGTGGACCAGACCCATTGCAAGATGCTGTACTCTGTTGTCGACCCTAAGCCATTCCAGCCTGTCGAAGTGGGCAGGGGTGAGGTGGGTCCGGGGGGCTAGGTCAAGTAGGAGCCTGACCAGTTTGTTTTGGGAAGTCTGGAGCCTGGTTTTAAGGGCCTTTGAGGTGCTGTGGTACCAGGAGGTGTGAATGGGTGAATGTAATGCACAATCTATGTAAAGCGCCTTGGATAAAGGCGCTATATAAATCCACCATTTACCATGTCAGATGTCAGTACAACTGCTTTACAGAGAGAGAAATGTCAAGAACCAAGCAGACCGCACGATTAAGAAGCCTCAGCTGACTGACTGCCTAAACTTATTCTTGTAAGTAAGCATAATTATACGCCATTTTATGTACATATCTACATTTAGTGTCACATTGCATGGATTTCAGTGCCTGCCGATAATATTCAAGTGCATGGCACATTTTAGTTTTGATTGATGTATTAACAGTTTGCAGAATTACGGTACATTTCAAGTACAACTCAATACGTCAACAAAATTTGTTGACGTATTGAGTTGTACTTGAAATGTACCGTAATGCAACTGTGAGTGTCGTCTACTCACAGTTAACATTTAATGTTAACTGTGAGTAGACGACACTCACAGTTGCACTTGTTTACTTGTTTACAATAGGGCCCACAATCATCACTTCTGTGCAGCAAAAGCACTATAAGTTTGACCATATTGTGTTGTGAATATGATATAATGGGGTTAATTGTGTATTAAGACAAGAGATGTCCTGTCCCCTTATATGTATCTTGTAGAAATGTTTATTTCCACCGTGTCATACAAGATAGACTATATACCTTTTATTGAACGGATGAGCCCCTTGAGGTGTCTCATTTTAGAGGGGGTCCTCAACACAGATACAATACAACAACAGTACAACCATACATACAAACAGGACAGAACAAAAGCTCTCCCAAAGATAGCCGCTCCCACCCCACTGTTTCAACCCTAAATAGCAAAGTTCATATGGAGAAAATATACCCATTGCACAATAAATACAAACATGCAGTACCAGCATGCACATGTGATAATAAACAGCAGCATCAAACATAACAAGCAGGGCACAAATATGATGTTACATGCATATCAGTCAGTATATCATGGTTGTTATAGAAAGACAAAGACAACTTTATTTTTAAATAATTTTCCCTGTCCCTGTCTCAAAATAAAAAAAACTACACTTTAAAAACAAGCCACTGCTATTATGCTGTTGGTCACATCACTCATATTTGACCAAAATGCTCTCCAGATTTAAAGGCCAAAAGGTTATTTTAAATTCAAGGAACATGGAACTCTATACTAAAAACTGACATGGTAAAATACCTGGGTGTTGGATCTTCTACTGGGTTTTCTATTCAAATCAGCTCATTAATGACATAAAGGGGTTTTCTATTCAAATCAGCTCATTAATGACATAAAGGGGTTTAATTTCAAACCAAAAATTACTTTATGTAATTGCAAGTTTGCCCAGAACTAAGAAAAGTAGAGTATTGTGAAAGATGGTTAGTTTGCCATGTGTGCTAGTTTAAATTAATGGATGATCAGCTCATGCTCATGAATATTTGAGGCTTGCATATTGCTTTCTTGTTTTACTTCATAAGAATGTTGGTATCTGTTAAATGCACTTGAACATTTGTGAGTTTTGTTTGTTTTAGGAGAGGAGAGCACTTCATTTTTTTAATCATTATGAACTTATGCTTATGTAAAATGCTTTCTTTGGGTTAGTTGGATTGCTGCAATGTACGGTCTAAATTCATTTGAACTAAATTATTTTTACATGACAATGTAATTTATTTATTTCAGGAGTAACGTTGGTGTATAGATATTTGATACTTCCTTTTAACAAATGATCTGTAATGTTAAGGAGTGTTGAGTTGTTTACTGCTGTGCTGAAGAGATTACGTTGTTAATGTTCCATCCCTGATTTTTGTTGGGCTGTGTAATAATCTTAACATTATTCATTAAAATGACTTATACTGTAAAAAAAGAAAAAGAAAAGGAGGAGAGGTGGTATTTAAACAGATACAAACTGAACTGAAAAGACAAAGATCTCTGGACACCATGGCAATTTACAATTACAATTTACAATTTAGGCATTTAGCAGACGCTCTTAATCCAGAGCGACACTTATTAACCGTGTAAAAAATGCTTTGAAATGCCTTGATATATTTTTGTACCCTGAATAATTTTCAATAAAGTGTATATATAAAAAGCAGAAACTAGTATGTATTAGCTATTACAGCAGCCCCAGTCAGAATGCCGTGTGTAAGAGTTCCCCTCCAATCGGTGCCAGTGATGCATGGTACCTCCCCAATCAAGGAGGTTCCAGAACACTGACCAATCAGAGGACGTGGGCGTCTCCGAGGCGCTAAAAAAAGGCACCAGTTTTCTCTGCCAAGCTATTCTATTCTCTCTCAACTTCTTTAGAAGAGACCATGGCTAGAACCAAGCAGACAGCTCGTAAGTCCACCGGCGGCAAAGCGCCCAGGAAGCAGCTCGCCACCAAGGCAGCTCGTAAGAGTGCGCCGGCGACCGGTGGAGTGAAGAAGCCTCACCGTTACCGTCCCGGTGAACAAGTTTAACTCGAAATCAGATCAAAACGAAATCGCGCATCCGTCGTCCTAGTAACGGCTGATGTTCCATTGTGGTCCTACACGGACCCCACACTACGTAGCTGTCCTCGTCAATGCCAATTTAAACAAAACATACCGATCTGATTCTCGTTTGGATTAAGAAGCACCGGGGAGACGGACGGACACTCACATTGCGTTGTGGTTGCACACCCTTTAGCCCTGTGTTTTGTTGTTGTGATTGTTGTTGAGAAACAGGAAGACACTCTCCTTCTTCCTGTGACTGTCTATGTACAACAATTCGTTTTATAAATGCAACTATAAGTAAACATGTGTCACATACATTAACTATGCAGCCCATGTAATGCGTCAATATAAACGCATCGATGAAAGAATAAATACATACCGTAAATAAATGACCGTTTGTTTCTGACGGGGTTCGAACTCCTCCGTTTTTCGGCATAATATTTCCCAGTCATGGAACTACTACAGTGAGCCATTCTAGCCATGACATTTTGTAATCATATTCAAATCATAGTTTATAAAAGCAGCCATCACAACTCAAAACGAACATGGGGACCTAGATTAACTTGAAATCTCATTAATCACACCGATTTCCAAAACGGCTGTTTAATAGGCCTACAGATTTGTTTCTAACGTCTCTCACCATCACCTATACGTTCACCTTATGGTCATTATTTTATAGGCCTACAGGCTACATAGAAATAGTAAATGCATGATATGTTAAATTAACAATCTGTTTATAACATGACCTAAATATGCCCAAAAGCCACATTACACTGACCCAAGTCACGCCAGTCGTGCTCCAAATTATCAAAGCTAATGGTGCTAATATTTCACACACAATATTCAGCCCATTTAAAGCGTCAAAATAAACGCATCAATGGATGACTGAATAAATAAATAACTCAGCATCTCACAGGATTCGAACTCCTCCGTTTTTCGGCATAAAGTTTCCCAGTCATGGAACTACTACAGTGAGCCATTCTAGCCATAATATTTTGTAATCAGACTCAAATGATATTTTATAAAAGCAGCCATCACAACTCAAAACGAACATGGGGAACTAGATTAACCTGAAATCTCATTAATCACACCGATTTCCAAAACGGTTGTTTAATAGGCCTACAGATTTGTTTCTAACGTCTCTCACCATCACCTATACGTTCACCTTATGGTCATTATTTTATAGGCCTACAGGCTACATAGAAATAGTAAATGCATGATATGTTAAATTAACAATCTGTTTATAACATGACCTAAATATGCCCAAAAGCCACATTAAACTGACCCAAGTCACGCCAGTCAATGTACGTGCTCCAAATTATCAGAGCTAATGGTGCTAATGTTTCACACACAATATTCAGCCCATTTAAAGCGTCAAAATAAACGCATCAATGGATGACTGAATAAATAAATAACTCAGCATCTCACAGGATTCGAACTCCTCCGTTTTTCGGCATAAAGTTTCCCAGTCATGGAACTACTACAGTGAGCCATTCTAGCCATAATATTTTGTAATCAAACTCAAATCATATTATATAAAAGCAGACATCACAACTCAAAACGAACATGGGGAACTAGATTAACCTGAAATCTCATTAATCACACCGATTTCCAAAACGGTTGTTTAATAGGCCTACAGATTTGTTTCTAACGTCTCTCACCATCATCACCTATACGTTCACCTTATGGTCATTATGTTATAGGCCTACAGGCTACATAGAAATAGTAAATGCATGATATGTTAAATTAACAATCTGTTTATAACATGACCTAAATATGCCCAAAAGCCACATTAAACTAAAACGCCAGTCAATGTACGTGCTCCAAATTATCAGAGCTAATGGTGCTAATGTTTCACACACAATATTCAGCCCATTTAAAGCGTCAAAATAAACGCATCAATGGATGACTGAATAAATAAATAACTGTCAGCATCTCACAGGATTCGAACTCCTCCCAATGTCAAAAGGAGCACACCAGTCTGAAGCATAGCCCTGTGTGCCATTATGTGCACTCCATCTCTGAACAGTAGATAACTCATAGAGTACAAATCCAGTTAACACAACTCAAAACAACAGACATGGGACCTAGATTAACTTGAGAATGATGTCATTCATCACACTGATTTCCAATACGGCTGTTTAATACAGATTTCTTAATATCGCCATCATCATATATTATTCATCATGTCATCCTGTATAGGCTACTTAGAAATAGTAAATATGAGCAGGTAGATTAACAGTTTGTTTATAACATGACCTATAGTGAGGGAGCTTTTCAGACACTTAGTGTCTGAAAAGCTCCCTCATTAATATACACTGACGTGACTTGACTTGACCAGACAATGTGCTACAAATGTAAGCTAATGTGTCACACACTAACCATTCAGCCCCAGTCATTTAAAGCATCAAAATAAACGCATCAACGAATGGATGAATATAAATAAAAGGCTCTCATGGGATTAAAAGTTTTGAACTGTCTTGCATCTGTGCACCAGTCAGAAGCATGTGCGCCATTCTACACACTATCTGTTATCAGCACCTTCCAATGTTTCAGTATGTCATTATCACCTATTGTGACGGGTGTCACTGATGTCAATGACGGAGGCGCGCCGTGTCTGGTGGCCTTGAGCCACGTGAGGCACCGCCGAGCGAGGCGCTAGCCGAGCGAGTCGCCGTGCCGAGCGTTGCGAAGGCCACCAGACCCGACTCAGCGCCGTCCGAGTTACGTCCCGATAGGCAGAGAATAGTATATATTAGTAGCCCCTAGTTTCCATGCGCCGATCCAATACAATAACTTTGTAGGCTACAATTTATCTAATGTTTTTCATTGCATATTATAGTGTACTCTTTAGTGGGGTCTTCTCTATCCTAGCATTGACAATGTGACCATTAAGTCCAATATGTCATTTTGTCACCCGGTTTGAATGTTATCAGCCTATAATCAAGAATATGTGCATGATCAGGACTTTAATTGGAATAGAGCCAATATGTGATAATCACACATGCAACAAACCCATGTTTGCCACCATGGGAATTTAAAGTGCTAAAGTCTAAAGTGCAACACAGGTTCATTGTAACAATTGTAACAAAGCATAAAATATCATTTTTTTTTCATTCATCTGGTTATACAGCACAAAATATTTAAAAAGTTGAACACAATTGACATGGGGAAGGAGAGAAAAAGAGGGGTTTGCTGTGTGGTTTGCTTCAAATCCACAGCAAACCACACTTGCACTACACAACCAGACACACTCACACTGGGTGATTAGGAAGATGGGTAAAGAGCCCTCCAGATGGTCCTCCCCCACAGTACAACTGTCCGCTCTTCTCTGAGTACACCAGAAATAACAAGTAAATTAGTAACAATTAACAGCTAATTGGCAGCTGGGTTATCAAAAAGTTAAATACAATACAACAATGATCTAATAATTCTAATAATCTAGAAGCACAGCCAAGGAGCTAAGCCTCAACAGTCAAGGTCTGGTACATTGGTACTCAAGACTCATTGAAAGAGTAGGCCTAAACACACTGAACATTACATGACAGTACACCAGCCTTCAGTTAAGTGCGGTTTTGGCCATAAAATGGCTTACAAACAAACTTCACTCGGTCCTCAACACTGAGCCTATGGGGAGGGCACCTTGTTCCCACAGAAGTCAGTGCATAGCAATAGACAAACAGGAATGACTGGCACCTGGCTTAAGGGGAGGAAGTAATCAGTAAATGGTGAATTTTACATATATTGTGCATTTCATTCACACACACATTCACTACACCGATGACAGGCAAGGGCTGCAAGGCACCAACCTGCACATCAGGAGCAATTGGGGGTTCAGTGTCTTGCTCAAGGACACTTTGACACCAACTCAGGGGGAAGCTGGGATCGAACTGGCAACCCTGCGGTTACCATCCAGCCACTCTACCCCTGAGCCATTGCTGCCCGATCAGTGATCACTTACACCTGAGTAATTGGGGTGTGATTAACAAACATATATAAGGTGGTGCAAAACAAACAATTGTGTGCGAAGTAGGAAAGAAAGTAAGAGTAACAGAGCAAGCAAGCAAGCCAGAGTAACAGAGAAAGCAAGAGTAAGAGAGAGTAAGAGAGAGTAAGAGAGAGTAAGAAAGTAAGAGAGAGTAAGAGAGAGTAAGAAAGTAAGAGAGAGTAAGAGAGAGTAAGAGAGAGTAAGAGAGTAAGAGAAAGTAAGAGAGAGTAAGAGAGAGTAAGAGTCATGGAACCAGAGAAGTTCACCAATATCATGGAGTATAAACTCCATGGTCATCTGCCAGCGTCTGCCACCACAACACCGCAGGCGAAATTTAATTTCAAGAGGTCGGCTGCGCCGTATATGCTTAAGGGTATGTATTCTGTTACACTATCAATTCTACATAATGTATTTGTCTTGTAAAATTAGAAATGTAATGATTAGAATATCAAATATATAAATACAGAATTGATCAACTCTAAAACCGTGGTGTTCACATAAGCCTGAGTAGATGTTCAAATGTCTAAAAGTATCTTGGACATTGAGATTTTTCTCATTCATTTGTACTAGATGGAGTCCTTCATTATCTATGCCAGCGTCGCAAGACCGAGGACTCACACTATGCAAAGGTAAATGTGTTTCATGGTTACTTTTAGTGCTCAAACAATTTAATTGATCAAAAGAGGAATCTTAAAGGACCACTTTTAAACCTGTCTTCATATAGTGAGGATGAATGCAATTAGGCTATATATAAATCATATGAAGATGGGTTGAAAAGTGGTGAAGTGGTCCTTTCAGTATCTGTCAATCTCATCTCTATATGCTATTTACCTATGCAGGTGGTGTCATCGGCTGCTGAGGCCTCTGACATATTTCGGGAGTTCCATGCCAGTGATATCGGTGGTCACTGCGGTGTGGAGAAGACCCATGACGCAGTGATCCGCCGATATTACTGGCCTGGGATGCAAAATGACATCCGCAAATGGGTAAGTTGGAAGGGTCAAGGTTCATCCAAATTAATATTTTTTGTATGCTGGCCAATTTAGGAAAACAATGTCAAATTGAAGCATCAATTTAAATTAATGTGCTTGTAGATCACCTTCACTTACTGTTTGTGCTTGACCAATAAGGCCTGTGATATACATTAATGTTCATATAATTTGATTTAAGATCAAGGAGTGTCCAGCGTGCCAGGTCAAGCGGGGGAACCTCAAAGAGAAGGTGCAATACCAGCCAATCACTGTGAGTGTTCAAATGAATATAGCATGCATCTACATTTGCTGAGATGGGCTACCAACATGTCTAATTGCCTTTATTTTTCAGGTTAAGGAGCCATTTGAGCTGGTCGGTATGGACCTCATCAAGCTCAAGACCACAACATCAGGCAACACCTATATATGTGTCATGGTGGACTACTTCACCAAGTGGTCAGAGGCGTATCCCCTTCCAAACAAAAAGGCTGAGGTAAAATAAATGCATCAATAAATGTTTTAGTTTTTTCTTTAAATCTTGTCTTTAAATGTTCTGATGAATTGAAAATGGAGGACTCTTATGTAAACAAGTCTTACTACTCTTATCGTCTTAGCAAATGTTGTATTGACCTGTTCTTCAGGAGGGGCGAGATCCAATTGCCATCGGATGGTATGCAGAATAAGTCAGTCGGCAATTGTATCTCGTCGTCTCTGTCTCTCCTGTACTTTTGTTGAACTGCACCCATTCTACAAACTGTAAATCCAATTTTCTATCAATCAGACGGTGACAGACTGCGTATTGGACTGGGTCTATAAATTTGGGGCCCCCCAGCGGCTGTTAACTGATCAGGGGACCGAATTCCGGAACCAGGTACAACAATCAAAGCAATTTAGCACAAACAATAGATATAAATTTAGGTATTTAGGTTACATTTGTATTGGTAAACTATTCTTTGTTTCTGTGTATAGTTGGGGAGGGACTCAAACCGTTGATCGGAATGTTGTTAATTTCAGTGTTATGTATTTAAATATTATTGTGTCAAATGCGAATCCCCATTTATTCTTAATGGGAAATGTAATTTAAGGTGAATTATGGGCTGTGTGAAGCCCTCGGAATCAAGAGGAGCTTTTCCGCCCCATACCACCCCCAAACCAATGGGCTGGTGGAAAAGATGAATGGGACCATCCAGAGGTACGTTGCATACTGTCAACTTGTCAGATACACCTCCACAACATGACTGGTGTACATTAAAAGTGTCTGAAGGTCTGCTCTTATGTTATGATATTTTCAGGTCTCTGACAGCGCTGTGCGACAAGCACCCCACACTGTGGGATAAATATTTAAAACCGACCATGTTCGCCCTGAGGACCAAAAAGCAATTGACCACCAGATATACCCCATATTACCTGATGTTTGGCAGGGAGGCCAGGTATCCCTCAGAGGTCCCGGAGGTCTATAATGTAAGTGGCTCCATTGCACCAACTCAGTTTAACCTCCTTTATACAAATGGACAATCTACAGTCTCTCAACGCATTGTGAAATTGTGTTCTGAGAGGTCAATGCCAGTTGTATATTGATTTTCAGGGGTGGGCAACTTTGACGATGGAGCGGGCCACTATATTTCTACAAGCTTTAAGCTTATACATCAGCTATTTTGCTATATTTGAATTTAAATCCTGAATTATTGTTTTGCTATTTAATTGGAATCCTGAAAAGTAACTTATTTTATTTCAAATGCATTTAGTTATACTTAACTTTATGAACTTAAATGCAAATATGTTGAACATATACTGTCAATAACCCCACCTGGTGTTTTTGTACTATAGGTGAGTCCAGAAGATGTGGAGGGCCTCATGATGCGAGAGGAGGTCTCGGTGGGGCTGACAAAGCAACCTGCCATTTATGAGGCTGTGCAGGGCAATGTCCAAAAGCAACAGGACAAGGTCAGGAAGAGGAAGCTCGAGCAGGGCTGGGATGACGACATGGCAGTTGGGGATAGGGTCCTCAAAAAGAACATGAGGGAGGATCAGAGGAAGGGTGGGAAAATGGCCGCAGAGATGCTGGGGCCATACACCATCACGGAGATAAAGGGGAAAGCGGTGTACTTGGTTGGGAACAAAGGAGAGAAGCAATTTGCTAATTTGGACCAGCTTTCACGCTACATAGAGCCAGAGGAGAGGATTCCAGCAATGCTAAAGCCAGCTGGAACCTTTCCTCTGGCTCGCCCCCCTCCACCACTTTGTCCTTTATCTCCTCCCCCTGGTCCTCATCTTCCCCAACTGTCACCCAGTCCCTCCAGCCCTCTTCCTGACCTGGGCCCTGCACAGCCTTCATTCAGCCCCGCTGGGCCTCCTCCTGCCCTCCACCACCCACCAGCCGCAGGTCCCTCGACTGACCCCCCACCTGCCCTACACCACCCACCAGCCGCAGGCCCCTCGACTGACCCCCCACCTGCCCTACACCACCCACCAGGCGCAGGCCCCTCCACTGACCCCCCCCCTTCCAAATTGGGCCATGGGGATGGTAAATCCCATTTAATAATGCAACATCAAGAATAATGATGCCCAATGTACAACTTTAAATGACTGAAATGTTCTATATTTCCAGTTCTCACAGCGATATGGACGGGGAGGACAACAGGCCAAATTATGTGGGCAAAATTTGCCAGGTTCAAGGTCCTGACCTTGGACCTAAACAGCCTGGCACCTGGAGAGAGCTTGCACAGTGAAGTAAGTCTTGTTTTGCAAAGTGCTCTCTTTGATATTAAAGTAATATTAAAGTGATTGTTTCTTTGTTTTTTGTAGATTGTGAATGCTTATCTGCAGAGGGTGGCCCGAATGGCTAACGGGCCAATAAAGGTCCTCTCAGTGGAGGAGACCACAAAAATGTGGAATAGTTCCACCAAGGGGGTGAAAAAAGTAAGGATAATGGTTGCTTTTAAAAGTGTTGCTTACAATCACACCATGTTAACAAATTCAATGATCACTTGCAGATTGATGCCCTGGGATGGGAGCTCATCGTGGGGGTAGTGTGTGAAAATGGCCACTACACACTGCTAGTAAGTGACCTTTAATCAATTCAAATTAAAACTTCAAAGGCTTAGTTGTAAATATAGTTGCATAAAGTATCCTATCTGCTGAAGGTCCTGTATCCCGAAGAGGACCGTGCGGTTTTCATTGACCCCATGGGTGCAGTTGAAGGGCAGCTTAAGCAGGCTTTAAACGCAACAAGGCAAGTAAATCAAGATTCATTGTAATGTTCAATGTTTTCTGATATGCAAGTAACAAACTTTTTTTTCTTCAGAGCTTATATGCGCAGGATGCGTGGGGGGACTATTTCACGGTGGTGGCGCTGTGAGACCATTGCCCATCCCCGCCAAAGGGATTCCACAACATGTGGGGTGTTTGTGTGCAAAGTAAGATTATATATCCTAACAATGTAATACATTCTTAAAGAACACTGCTAACACTAACCTCACCTGTATTTAAGCTTGCAGAGATGTTGATGTTGGGCACACGGGTGGAGGAGGACCTGCTGGGTGACATTGATGCTGTCAGATGGAGCATGGGAATCTCCCTCATGGAGAACTCTGGTAGGGTTCAATCAAATGTATTTCATCTTCATCAAACCAAAAGATTTGACTTCAATTAACTGAATGTGCAATTTAAATTTTGAATAGATGATCTGACATATCTGTGTCGCTTTTGTGGGGAAGTCCACACAGGGACAGCAACTCTGGATGATTGGGTAGGAAACCATTACAGTTCTTTACATGGAGAGCACATTTCTTTACATGGAGAGCACATGCTTTCTTTAACCAAAACAATGACAATATATCCATCTTCTTTCAGATTCAATGCGATACATGTGCATTGTGGTTCCACTGGGTGTGTGTAGGAATCACAACCACAAGTGACCACCACTTGTGGTTGTGCCCAGCCTGCACATAACCCAGTGGAATCACAATGCACATGCTACTTACTCCTCTTCGTCCCCTATGCCTCTGCGCCTGGTGTTAAGCCTGTCAGTTTTAGCCTGCATGTTGTTGTTTGTGGATAGGAGAGCAAGCCCATGTTGAGCATGTCCATTCATTTTGTTTTGTTTTTGAGGGGCGCTGTGGCAGCCAAGTCAATGGACTATATAATGTTTATTTGGGAAAGCCAAGTCAAGTCAGTTTATTTTGAGCACTTTAGCCAAGTCAATGGACTGTTTATTTTGAGCACTTTAGCCAAGTCAATGGACTGTTTATTTTGAGCACTTTAGCCAAGTCAATGGACTGTTTATTTTGAGCACTTTAAGAAAGCCAAGTCTATGGACTAATGTATATTTAGAGCACTTTAACTGAAAACCTTGTCTATAGACTCATGTATATTTAGAGCACTTAATGACAACGGAAGAGGTCATGTGGCCAATATCAATACAGCGGACGCCACTCGCATGCATCACACAAGAAGTGTGATATATATTTTTTGGTTTTCTTTAAGTATGCCCCCGTGATGTCATGTGGCAGCCAGGTCTATGGACTTGTTATGTTTGCTTTTGTGCCTGGCACCTTGTGGCATTGTTTGTGCGTGCCCCCAAAGACACTGCTCACTTCACATAAGTGTGTATTTTTTTTAGGGGTGCTAGCCCCTCCTATGCTCAGTTTTGTGTGTGTGTACCCCATAGCGATTATTTGATTGGCTGAGCATGGAATGTGAGGATAAAGTGAGGACGCGGAAATGTATGATGATAAGAGTGCTCCTCACTTTACACTTGTTTTTTTGGGGGGCTTTTTTTTTAGGGCCCAAAAAACATAACCCGTCTTGTGGCTCTTGACCTAGTCTGGACATTTTAATTTAAATGCAATGTTAGACAGATGCTGGGTTCATTGTTTACATTATCCTATGGTTTCAAAGTACAAATTCTAATTTGGATAGTATATTGTTTAGAGTAGAATGTCTTTGCTTTACCTGTGTTCCTAGTTTACTGAGGCAATATTTATCCGTACTAATTGTGTAAGGTTGTGTAAGTTCAACCCTACCAAAGTCAATTTATGGTGCATTTCTACACTGCCAATCAGCATTGAGCAGACTGTAATCACTGTCTTGAGGTGATCATTAGCAATCTGACATGTTTACACTGTAGAAAAATGGCAAGAATTGTACTCTTGTGTACCGTGTATGGGATGTGAAAAAGTAAAACACGACTTTTGAATCATACAGGTGTTGGCTGATTTACTATGCCTCTTCGCTCTTTGTGTAAATGGTGTGGGGGTTTCCCCTTGAGGGTGCCATGTTGTTCAGAGTATCTGAGATAGATTTTATTTAGTGCCTTATTTAGTGGCCTCCTCTGCCACCATGCTAATTCTATTCCTAGCCTCAGGTACCTAGCTCAACCACCTTTTCCACAGCTACAATCAACTCCACCATTTACCTGCCATGGCCCATGGTTACCGATGGTATCCTCTCCCCCCTCACTCCCTCCAGCTCCCCTCTGTAGCGCCACCGCCAACTCATCCCACCTCTCCTCCTCAACCCCCCCCCCCCCCCCCTCCTCCTCACCCAGGCCCCTCGGATCCTCCTACATCCTCACACCCCCGACCCTTCCCCTCTCCCCAACCTAACATCCTCCTCCCCTCCCTTCCCCCTCATCCCATACGAACAGTCTAATGCCATTCCATGCATGTCATTCCTATGCATCTCATTTCTACCATTCCTTCTCATGTTCCACTTCTCTTCTAAATAAACGCTAAACCATGTCAAACGATGTTCGATTGAATGTGTGGTCTGTACTAGTGAACTTCACTGTTAAGTCTCTGTAGGCTAAGTGAACATGTTGTTGCCTTAATGCCCTTTTCTTTGCAGATGCTGCAACTGCATCTTAAAACCTACTATTTCCGTGTGATATTTCCCTACATACTGAGCACTGATGCCATCTTTGGAGTTCCAGAAGACTATGCAAGGTTCACTCCCAAACTTTGGGGTTTTTGGGGCTTTTACCATCTTCCTCTCCAGTGGAAGTCTACCTAAAGCACCCTAGTAGTATTTCTAGGACATTACTTCTCTCAAACATTGAGCCACCCAATGGTGGAGAGAAATAATGTCCTAGAAATAATTGGATATTCAATCTAACTATATTTCAAAAGAATGTACATCTGGAATCCTTTCTTGACTCCCCTCCATCTAATCCCCACTCACTGAATGATTGAGGCCCCTGGCTCTCTCTTCTCCTCTGTCTACATTTCCTTCTCTATCCCTATTTCTATTTGGTATTTGGCATATTCTTTGTTTTCAAAAAGCAAGATTATGTAGGCTACAATGTATTTTTTATTATTTAATTTGTTCTCACTTTCTGATGGACGCTCCAATGCCTGGCTTTCCGAAATTACATCATAGGCCAGCCAAGTGTATGTGTGACCGGTGTCAAGTTAGGTTTTTTCTTTTTATTTTGGTTGTTCCTTTAATTGTTTTGCATATGTATTATTGTTGTATATCTATCAGTGACTTATAATATTCTCCCTTATTATATATATATATATATATATATATATTACTTACCACTGTCGATTTGATATATGAACTTATGTGAAGGACTGAGCATGACATCAGTGTCATTACTGACAGCTGTCAGGAGGAAGGACGGAGGAGGAGCTGTCTAATCAACACAGATTGGTTGCAGTATAAAACGACACTTGGAGAGAAAGGTGTTGTGTGTGCTGCTCTGTGCGTATTAGGTTGACAGGAGGACAGAGAAAGAGGGCTGGAGGTCAGCGGCGCACCATGACATCGAGCCGAGAGGGAAAGGACTCCAGTGTGTTAATGACGGAGAAGAATCGAGCGAGCTGTGCCAGGGACCCGGAGTGGTGTGACAGAGTGCGGACACCCAGCAACCATCGGCGGACAGGCAACTGTCCGCTGGGTGTTTAAGAGATCCCCATGTATAGGAAAATAAACATGTTATATTTGATTCAGTCTCTCTCCACTTTTTTTATGAACCCGTGTGTGTCCTTGAACAAACTGAAGCTAAGAGTAATAATGATAAAACCTTAAACGGTGCCACTCTAATAAAGGTTGTATGTCTTATTAAATAAAGAATATTCTACTGCCCAAATTGTGTGGCTGATTCGGCCTTGGTCACATACGTAGCTTTTAAATGAAGCTATGCACTTGAAATAGGAATCTACATGTTCACAAGCTCCTAAAGTTCATAAACATTAGACCCGATGTAAAGGAATCATTGTTGCTTATGAATTAAACAATGTCGATTACGTATTGCACAATGTATGCCTCTGATCACTGTATTCACATTCATGTCAGATGAAACTGGCTTAGCTGACAACACTCTAATATCCTTGTGTATAGTATTAGGATGAACTCTTTCTTGGAAAAGATGGGTGGTCCTTAAAAGGACCTTATTATGTAGATGGCGTAGCTCTCCTTCCTGCGCTTCTTGCCGCCCTTCGCAGCGGTCTTGGTGACGGCTTTCTTGGAGCCCTTCTTGGGCGCTGGTTTTGCTACTTCAGGCATGTTTCTCTCTCAGTGATTGAAGAAAAGAAGTGAACTGTGTTTCGGCGTTGCACCAGTATTTATACTAGCAAGGCTATGCAAATGAAGTGTGCGACTCCCAGCATATGATTGGCTTCTTCTGCCACTGCTCATGTGACCCACAGAGGGAGGAGACATTGATTGATTGATTGACAGTTTGTCAACAGTTTGCAGAATTACAGTACATTTCAAGCACAACTCAATACAAATAATGTTCTCCCATCCGTCTGATCTACTGTCGCTAAAATACAGACTAGGGTAAATGAGTAAATCTTCTATTCCACGCTCCAAATTTAATACAATTATAACCCACGTTCTAATCTCTCAATGCATTTATATAATCTAGTAGTCAGTCCACTAAAAGACTATTTGCTTGCCCTGAACCACTTTGTACCATTGCTGTGATGAGTGAGGTAATTTGACTTCAAGCAGACCTTGTTTGATTTAAATATGTATTAACAGTTTGCAGAATTACAGTATATTTCAACTCAATACAAATACTGTTAACTGTGAGTGGACGACCCAATACAGCATTACACTTGTTTAATAGAGCGTCCACCTTGTTCAATTCATCAAAATATTTAGATACCTACCAATACCCCTTTATTATAGCCAGAGAACAGAACAGGAATTCATCATACAGGAGGTAAAGAGGTAAAAATGGGAAGACTAGCAGTAAGGGCGGTGGTAAAATGGAGCTGTTTTGTTAAAACTATTAAATGCCTGGTTCTAAATTGTAATACAGATGATCGAACGATAGAGCATTTGCTAGTAGACTGCCAGAGGTCATTTGTAAATGGTACCACATTGGCTTCTCAGACACTTTGCCATGCATATTTAGTCTCATGTTTGAAAACAAATCTAACCTATCTTGTCATATTTATTATTTACTATTTCTGAGCAGCCTGTATAACAATGACTATAGGCCAATGGTGAATTTAGGTGATGATGGTTGGAGATATGCAACCAATCTGTAGGCTATTAAACAGTAGTGTTGGAAATAAATGTGCCTGTGGTGAATGAGATCTCACCTTAATCTAGGTCCCATGTCCCATTTTTTGAATGGCTGCACGGTTTTATACTCTATCATTTGAATATGATTGCACAATATTGTTGCTAGGAATGACGTCCTGTATTACGCTCCAGGTCTAGGAAACGTTATGCTGCCAAAGGGAGGGGTTCGAATCCCGTCAGAAACAGACATTTATTTATTTATTCATTCATTCATGTATTACTTTATTCATTCATTCATTATTTTATTTGGACGCATTACATGGGCTGCATGCTATACTCCAATGGCGATAGTTACATTTCTAAAGCATAGGATATGTTTTGTTGTTGGAGATACAGTCACAGGAAGGAGACGAGGTTGTCTTCCTGTTTAATGACAACAAAACATAGGCTACGGCTAAGGTCCACTTCCACAACGCAATAATGTGAGTGTCCGTCTGCCCAAGAATCGGATCGGATAACGGATTGGGTATGTTTTGGCATTGTGACAGGCATTTGCGAGGACAGCTACGCATTATGTCGCCGTTAGAACATCAGCTCGTTGCTACGGCGACGGATGACGGATTTCGTCTTGATCTGATTTCGTCAAAAACTAACACAGGTACAGTGGCTCTGAGGGAGATCCGTCGTTACCAGAAATCTACCGAGCTGCTGATCCGCAAGCTGCCCTTCCAGCGCCTGGTGAGGGAGATCGCCCAGGACTTCAAGACCGACCTGCGCTTCCAGAGCTCCGCCGTCATGGCTCTCCAGGAGTCAGCCGAGGCTTATCTGGTCGGTCTGTTTGAAGACACCAACCTGTGCGCCATCCACGCCAAAAGGGTGACCATCATGCCCAAAGACATCCAGCTGGCCCGTCGTATCCGTGGAGAACGTGCTTAAACTCATCTGTCACTGTCACAACCCCAAAACGGCTCTTTTCAGAGCCACCCAAATGTGTTATTTAAAGAGCTATTCTTTGATATTAACTACTTATGCACTGACTTCACAATGAGCCAAAACTACTGAAATGATTGCAGTATCTTCCTTGGTACATACTCAATCTATAGTGTGGCATACATACAAGGGTTCCCCAATAGGCGGCCCGCTATAGTCTAGCGATTAAATGTTAAAACTGCATAGCCCGCGGGCCATTTGCGGCCCGCGGAGCGCCCCATTGTGGCCCCTGGAAGATTTCGGTTGTAAACAAGCAAGCTGCCATGACAGTTTTTGAAACTGAAAGGGAAAGTGATTCGTTCAGAAACTTCAGACTCAGCGCGAGTCGCTAACAGACGTGATATGACGTGATCATATTTAGATACGAAAACCATGCATCACTTAAACAATGTGTGTGGAACGTGGAACGTGCTGCATCATTAGGTGAGTCATTCATTGTATCTGTGTTGTTGGAAGACAGTGGTTGAGCTGCTAACAAACGTCGTCCTCCTGCTGCTCAACAGTTACAAATGCACTGTCTGTGACTGTAGCTTTGCATCTTTGTATCTTTTGCATCTGCCCGTGTGAAGCAGCATAAGTAAAGTAACGGTAGGGTCTCTCATGCCCAGGGCAAAGTGCTGATATGGAGTGAGGGAAGAGTATTTTAAGATCTTTTACCTTGAGACATTACAAGAATCATCTTTCCCCCCTTCTTTTTCATTGATTGTTTGAGTAGTTTATTGAACATAAATGTATAAACAGCAATGGGCTATGTTATGAGTACAAGTTATAGTGACAGTTCCAGCACAATTCAAATAAAGAAATGTTTAAAGATGCAGTTGGCCATGGTCCCTCTAACTACCTAACCTAATGCGCATGATATTGTGTTGGTTACTTGGTTTACTGATAATCCTTATTCATAATGCTCAAGGATTGTGTTGGATAGGCATGGACTGCAGCCTTAGAGCATACTGCATTTATTGATTTTGAAAACAGTATAGCCTAGTTGTTTAGTCTTTCAATTAATTATTTCATTACGTTCACTCTCTCTCATCCTGCCGCATTAATAGCTGTGCATTATTGCTTTCTTGTTTGCTGGTGTGAAATTGCTCCCCAAAGGCTGTTTTTTGGGGAAGAAAACCGAAAAAATAACGCTCAAAGGCATGTTTTTGGGGGCTAAAAACCCCAAAATCTCATCCGGACATAGCACCTCTGTTACCACTCAAGCTCCCTTCCAGCACCCCCAGTATAAATGTTCTGGAGCCCCCACTGGTCACATTGTAACTCTGTGAGGGTTGAATTGTGGGAGACTAATGCAGTGTATATTCAATCATTATTTCAGACTCATGGGAGATCCATAGCACATTAAAAACACAACACAATACAAATAATGTATATTATTGGAGTGGCATTGTGTGAAGGCTATAATAAGTCAGTAAAACTGTGTGTGCGTGCGACCTGTGCATGCTCCTTACTAATTATCTCAGACACCCATTTGCAGGCAATTATTATTACTTGCGCAAGCAGAGCGCACAAGTACTAGTTTCGCCCGACGATGCGTATGCACCGTCCCAGCAAATTACGTAATGACTACTTGTGCCTGACGTCACCATCGACGTATCAGTCACCATCGAAAACCAATTACACTCTGGCATTGGGACCTTTAATCCACATCTTTATTACGTAATCATTGAGAGCTAGTCATCATTGAGAGCTAGCATATGACGCCAGTTATACCCTGACGTCATATGCTGGGACGGTGCATACGCATCAAAAGTAACCACAGTATACCGCTAATCAATTTACAAATTACATATACATAGAGGCATTTATTTTAATCCACCCGACACTGATCGAGATATACGTCACCATCAAAGGCATTGGTTCCTTTAATCCACATCTTTATTACGATATACTTCATAATACTATTTTATTAAAAAAAGGTACGTAGCAAATAGCTAAACCTAATAATTCAATATTTCAATCGTTCTTTCAAAGAGAATCTGAGATTTGACAGTTTGTAGCGGTCGACAGTACTTGCGCGCTCTGCTTGCGCACTAGTAGGGGTTACTATGAAAGGCAAAGCCAATTTGTATTATTATTTTATTTTAACACCAAGCATATTTGTGAAATGACAGTATAATACTGAATACAATGCAAACAAAAATCACACCCATGTGAAGTGAGGGGCACTCTTATCATCATACGTCATTTTACATCATCTCATTCTGACCAATCAAAATGTATGTCCTCGTCTTCAATGTTTGTCAACTGAACTGGCCATTCATTGTCAATGGCATTTCACGTTTGTGTTAGGACAAAGTTTGTGTTTACACAAAGGCTCGACATAATTTTAACAATAATGCAAGCTATTAATCAGCATTGCTAGGAATCAAACAACCTTTAATATTTAGATTTACTCATTTTATGTTGTATCCCAATAATGGAGAATTAAAACAGTTTGATTCATTTCATAATGTTAACTTGAGGCTGCGAGGCTCCATAACCAAGCTTGTATCAGAGTCACCTCACCTAAATATGCACTGTCACCTCTGTCATGAATTCATCCATTACTACTATAATGTACTTTGATATCACTGTTGAGAACGGGTTACATATAAGTAGTTCATTATGGGCCTCATTGATCATGAAACTTAGCTGAATAAATATTGAAAGAAAGTGTGGGTGGCTCTGAAAAGAATATATATGCATACATATCCATAATGTGACACTACAACAAATACTTTTGTATTAATACAAAAGTATAGTCTACTCTACTGTACAGTCTGTATACACCAGTTTAAGTTAAGTAATTCATGCCAATCTACAACATCATGTTCCAAAGTCACATTTGTCTGCTTACATCATCACATTATTGTTAGTGGTAATGCATGGAAGGAGTGTAGGCATATCAGTGAAAGTGTATGTGTGCCATAACCAAATACATATACACATGCACAAATACATGCAGTTGATTGAAGATGAAAACACATGTCGTTTTCTGTATTTTGATAGCAATACGTTTTTGACCACAAATTGACCAAGTGTTACAACCTCTGTCATTGGAAGTTGGTTATCAACTCCACCATGCTGTTGTCAACTGGAGTGTGTTTACTTGTGTCAGAAAACCTTCTGTTTATAGTAAAACGGAAGACAAAACAAAAGTATAGTTTATGTTATTGCGTCGCCATGAATGTCTGCTAAGACGAGTTTGAGTATCATTGTTAATTTATCATAGTTTAAATTGTTTTAGAAGACAAATGACAGAGGAAACACTGGTGTCAGACTGTGGAAGGGTGATGTTTTTAGCATATAACTTAAAAACTAGAGTGCCGTTTTCATCTCAGATGTATTAATGTAAAAAAGGAACATGTGTGTTAACTGGTCAGCTCTTTGTTGCATTAAATAATATAACATTTAGATAGTTATATGTTGTTTTAATCGGGGAGAAAACACAAAAGTGTAACATTAAGATAGCTACAGTAGAGCTGCTGTGTGTGTTGAGTCTAGATGGTTCTCATGTGGTGTTTAAGTCCAGCCCCTTCAGAGCGTTCAGCATCACTCTGTGAGAGTTTACTTTAGAGGAGGAACAGCAACCTACTATCCGAGAGAATAATGGCAGAAGTCGCTCCAGCACCAGCTCCGGTCAAGGCCGCCAAGAAGAAGGCAGCTCCCCGAACCAAGAAGACCGGCCCCAGTGTCGCTGAGCTGGTCGTCGAGGCCGTGTCCGCCTCCAAGGAGCGGAGCGGTGTGTCTCTGGCTGCGGTCAAGAAGGCTCTGGCTGCTGGCGGCTACGATGTGGAGAAGAACAAAGCCCGCGTGAAGACCGCCGTCAAGAGCCTGGTCACTAAAGGCACCCTGGTCCAGCTCAAAGGCACCGGAGCGTCTGGCTCTTTCAAGATTAACAAGGCAGAAGCGGTGAAGGTAAAGAAGCCTGCAGCTAAGAAAGCAGTTAAAGCAAAGAAGCCTGCTGCAGCCAAGAAACCCGTAGCGGCTAAGAAGCCCAAGAAGGCGGTAGCAAAGAAGCCCGCAGCCGCCAAGAAATCACCCAAGAAAGCCAAGAAGCCTGCCGCCAAGAAAGTAGTAGCTAAAAGCCCGAAGAAGGCCGCCAAGAGCCCCAAAAAAGTGGCCAAGAAGCCCGCAGCAGCCAAGAAAGCTCCAGCCAAGAAGGTTGCCAAACCTAAGGCAGCAAAGAAGGCAGCGCCCAAAAAGAAGTAAACCGTCTGCTACATATTTATACCCACAAAAGGCTCTTTTAAGAGCCAACCACATTGTTTTATAAGAGTATCCTATCCTCACTATAATGGTGATCATGTGAGCACCAGGCAGTATTATGCCTGTGTATTAGAAATCAAACACCACGCAATTATAAAGCCAGTTCTAATCCAGAATTTCGCACATAATTTTGCTAAACCATAAATCAGTTTGGTTCAAATCAACATTGAATAGTGGACAATGACATATAGTTCCAAATCATAAAGGCCTACATTATCGACTACAGCATGGGAAGATAAATCATGAAGTCATGGAATGTTATTTATGCCTTCCAAGGGTTTTTACAGATGTTTACATATAAATTATTGTATCAGTCTCTTGCATGATAATAATATTATTTAATAATAATATCTCAAATTTATGTAGCGCCTTTCTGAGTAGTGAGTAGTGAGTACCCAAACACTTTACACATGATGGGCAAGAAGAAGCAACATGTAAAAACAACTTTATTAGGGAGAGAAAAAAAGAATAATAATGCCAAGGAATGAAACCAATAAAAACAGGGAAAGCAATATTGGAGTGGCAAAACTATTGACACAAATTAACAGAAATGATGATAGAGTTGAGATTATAGAGTTGAATAGCAACATTACTGTAAAACAAATGGGTGGTGTGACCAAGGGGGAGGAGTATGTGTGTGTGTTTGGGGGGGGCGGGTGCACATTTTCAACGCCCACGCAGCTCTCTCTGTGCCTGTCCTCCCTTACGTCCTCAGAACACACATAAAAAGGCAAGGCTCTGAGCTCTCAAATCATTCACTTCTTGAACTACTGCTAAAGCAACGATGTCTGGAAGAGGTAAGGGAGGAAAAGGTCTTGGAAAAGGAGGCGCCAAGCGCCATCGCAAGGTGCTTCGTGATAACATCCAGGGAATCACCAAGCCCGCCATCCGCCGTCTGGCTCGCCGTGGCGGCGTGAAGCGTATCTCCGGTCTGATCTACGAGGAGACCCGCGGTGTCCTCAAGGTGTTCCTGGAGAACGTGATCCGTGACGCCGTCACCTACACCGAGCACGCCAAGAGAAAGACCGTGACCGCCATGGATGTTGTCTATGCTCTGAAGAGACAGGGACGCACTCTGTACGGATTCGGAGGTTAACAATGCTGACTTGATCTACCAACAACCCAAAGGCTCTTTTAAGAGCCGCCCACGTTTTCTTTAAAGAGTTTATTCAGACACTTCTATTGGATAATACCATATAGCAACTACCGTCTTTATAAATGAATGTAATGTGTCTAGCTATATATTTGTAGTGTATTAACTACTCCATGTGACGGTCTGTTTGTAAACGGCCCAAGAGGTCTAGCAGACTAGCACGCCTTGTCTGAAGGCACCATGGCTGTGATGACCAAGTACACTAGCTCCAAGTAAACCGTTCTGTCTGCTCTAAACACAACGGTCCTTTTATGGACCACCCATCTTTTCCAAGAAAGGGTTTATCCAAATACTATAAGCATTTGTCATTTCAGAGCCTGTCAGCTAAACTAGCTAGTCCAGGTCAGTCGTCTGACGTTAATCTGAATAGCAATGCTAAAACTAGGTTTTTTTTTAAACTTTTTTTTAATTAACTACTGTGCATTAATTCATAAACAAAATTATTGCTGTAAATGGGGTTCAACATTTGTATGAAACTACTTTAGAGAAGCATGTCAAAATGTAGATTCATATTACATTAGCTACACTACATTAGCAATCATGTCAAATTAACACATATGATCACAAGTTAAAAAGGTCTATTAATAATACAATAGTTAAAAGGAGACAATCCTGAGTGAGACGTTTATTAAGGGTGTTCTGAACAGGCAGCTGACAGGACGTCAGTTGTGGGTCCTCACAACGCCATAACGTTAATGCGTTGTGAGAGAGGTATGCTCGGCTGCTGACTTGTCATTTGGTAAGCCTATATGCTCGTTTTGTAGGCTACTGGTTTGTATGGGTTTTGTATGATCTAAAATGAGAGTATTTTCATATTGTCAGGTCTACACCACACTTGTTGCAGTGCGCTGTAGTGTAGCCTCGGATGTTCCCTGGATATATGTTTGGGGTGTGGCTTCCCCAGTACTATCTGTAGGCACTGGACCACATATTACACACATAACGACCCCCAGCAAAGTGTTCTATATATATATATATTTTTTTTTTTTTTGCAAAAAGGGTGAAGTTTCCCTTTCCCAGCTATACCTGGTAAGGTGATACTTTGATTGGGTTGCCTATTATTATTATTTCACTGACTTGTGCTTTATATTGTGTTTATATATGATATGCTATATTACATTGTGTCAGTTGTGCATTACATTGTATATAGATTTGGCATACCTGATATTGCAATCTGTATATTATTCAACTGTTGGGTCATTGCTTATGGGTGCATGCTATAGAGCAGTGGTTCCCAAAGTGGGGACCCCCAGGGGTCCTTGAGGGAGCTCCAGGGGGTACCCAGCTAAATGATAGTTTAGAACCAAATGGACCCTTATGGTTCTGTAACTCTGAAGGGTACCAAATGGACCTGTTGGTTCTATTCGTACACTCTCAGAGTTACATCAACATTCATTTTACAATATAAATTGGGGGTCCCAGAGATAGAAATGCCATTAAATGGAGGTCTGTAGACTAATGCATGTCAAACTGGGGGTCCTTGAAATTAAACGGGTTGAGAATCACTGCTAGAGCTGTCATAATCTTCTCTTATGGAGGTCCCAGGCATATATTTTTCAAATGGGGGTCCGTGGGCTCATTAGTGTTAATTTGGGGGTCCTTGACATGGCAAAGTTTGGGAACCACTGCTATATAGAGGGTATGCGCATCATGCATAAAGTCAATGGCAAATCGAGTGGCAAAGTGAGTTTAACATTGTTTAACGATGTTGAATGCAACCAGAAAGGACTTTTCTGTTTGTATGTATGGGCTGTCAAGGCCAGAAAGTATTTTTTTTGTCACTCAGTAGGCCTTCCTGCATAACTTTCGGGTTTGATGATGATGTTACGTGCATACCCTCTATTATTCTCTGTGCACATCACTGACCTGTTTGTCATTGGTCGAACAAACGGCCCTGTAAAGGACCATTATTCCTTTCCATTTTAGATTTGATTTGTGTTATTTTGTGAAATAACCACTTCTCCCATTTTAAAGTACTATCTCAAACACTGCTTTTAACAATTTTGATACGCAAATAAATAGTATTTTGTACCCTATTTTTATAAGTAAAACTATTGTTAAAGATGGAGTGCCGTGATTTTTTTCCACCCTAAAACATGATAATCAGTTCTTATTGTTATATAAGGAGGTATACTTTTTTCAAAAAAGTGTACAGTATTTGTTAAAATGTTGTTTTTATGTGGGCGCTCATATCATACATAACATTCCGTGCTCAATCTAATCATCACAAATGTCATTCCAGCCAATCACATTTTGTGTCCTCACCTTTTGTTTGTCTGAAAGCTGGGCATCTACAAGCTGACAATGCAACATTGAAGCAAATTGGGCTATTTAGGCAGTTTTTGTACAGGGAAATCAGAGCAAAACAAGCAGCCTACAGTGAAGATAGACTCAGTTTTCTAACTGCAACTACAGCTCAACTCAAAATGTCAGGAAGAGGGAAGATACTTTTCAACCTGTTCATAGACTATTTTTTCCATCACTTTCGAGATGGAGCTAAGAATAGAAATAGGGCGGTAGTTGCCAGGGTTTAATTTGCTCCCTTTCTTGTGCAGGGGGGTTACTTTGGTCAGTTTGAAATCTTGGGGGGACCTGTCCCTGTTTGATGGAGAGGTTTATTATGTGGGTGATGATTGGAGCTATAGAGATGGCCGAGTCTCTGAGAAATTTGGAGGGAATATTGTCATGGCCAGTGGCCTTGTGGGGTTGAAGGGCACTCAGTTTTTTAAGTACCTCCTCAGTTGTTACCTTGGTTACTTTGCGTACATGCCCCGTTTGATGCATATGTATCGTAGCAGCATATGATGTCAGGGTATAACTGGTATAACTAGCTCTCAATGATGACATAATACAGATGTGGATTAAAGGACCCAATGCCAGGGTGTAATTGGTTTTCGATGGTGACGTAATGACGATATGTTTTAGTGTCGGGAGGATTGAAGGTAATGCCCATATACATGTATGTAATCTGACACCACTGCCATATCAAGCACAAGTAGTCATTACGTCATACGCTGGCATGGCGCATAAGCATCAAACATCAAAGCACTGGACGAAAACTATTACTTGCACGCTCTGCTTGCGCAAGTAATAACCACCTTATGTCTTTTTATTAATACTTTTTCGTATTTTTCGTATATTTGTAAATGTTTTGCTATGGCCTTGGCCACTGTTTTAGTTCAATGTTGTGTTGTTCAACAGCATTTAAATGTAGTAGTACCGTTACAAATGTAATAGTAATACAAATAAAGAGAAAAACAGTAACCCGTCCACCTCTACATCATCAAATTGAAATCCCCAAGTTATACACAAATAAGCAAGGCACATAGACAGTTGTTATGTTCTCATCCTTGATGACTATGTTTATTATATGACTAACAGTAGAATATCTGTACAATCAATGAACCTATGAGTATACACTATAGAGTGCTGTGTCTACATAGTACATTATACATGCTATTGAAATAGTTTAGTCTTTGTAAGGTCGTCGAGGCTAGATTTGACAAAACATATTAGGAAGGGTGGGGATAATTTATCACATACATATTAATATGTATTATAATATGATATAGAATATATATAGAGAGAGTGTGTGTGTGTGTGTGTGTGTGTGTGTGTGTGTGTGTGTGTGTGTGTGTGTGTGTGTGTGTGTGTGTGTGTGTGTGTGTGTGTGTGTGTGTGTGTGTGTGTGTGTGTGTGTGTGTGTGCGTGTTTGCGTGCGTGCGTGCGTGCAGAAAACTGACACTCAAACTGGTATATCTATATTATCCATGCAGTTATCCATGCATTCATCACATCACGCTTAGACTATTTTAATGCACTATACACAGGCCTAACCCATAAATCAATTTCCCGCTTACAACTTGTCCAAAATGCTGCCGCCAGACTCCTGACAAACACCAGGAGACGGGACCACATCACTCCGGTCCTGGCTACACTTCACTGGCTTCCTGTTGTTTTTAGAATTGATTTTAAAATCCTTTTATTAACATTTAAGGTACAAATGGGCCAGGCACCCCAATATCTTGTGGATCTCCTACACCCCTATAACCCTCCCCGCACCCTTAGGTCTTCAGACGGGGCTCTCCTAAAGGTTCCCGAGAAATTCCTTCGTGTAAACAAGGGAGAACGAGCCTTCTCCATCCGTGCCCCTAAAATGTGGAATACCCTTCCCAAATCCATCCGACAAGCAGATACCATTGCATCTTTTAAATCACTTCTCAAAACGTATTTGTTCAGAAAAGCATTCCCCCCCCTGCCCCGTTAAATGTTTTTTTCACTGAACTTTGTTGGTATTATTATCTATTTTTATCTATTACATTGTTGTTTTTATATTGCTGACTGTAAGTTGTTGATTTGTTGCTTTTATTGATTGTGTTGTACAGCACTTTGTGACTCCGTCCAGAAAAGTGCTATATAAATAAAGTTATTATTATTTATTATTATATCTGTATATGTACTGTTTGTCCAAATTGTATTCCGAAAATAAAACTGAACTGAACTGAAATGTACCATTCCAGCCTGTTCAACAGGACAACGTCTCCAGCACTTTGGAGAGTGTGCTAGCTAGAACCCATTTAGACCTGAGGTTGATTCTACAATGAGTACCACAGACGAAAAACAGTCTAAGTCCAAATTTCAGACTGACCCCTCCACGAAAAGGCCTCGTTGTCCTGAACCCTTATCTATCATTCATACATTATGGATCAATAGTGTGGACTTAGACTGTTATTCGTCTGTGGCATTCATAATGTCTTCTCAATCCTGACAGTTTTCTGAAAAACCTCATGTTTCTATGTCAGTGGTTCTCAAACATGTTCATGTCAAGGACCCCCAACAAATAACAATATATGTAGGCTATAGCGCTTTACATAGATTGTGCATTACATTCACCCATTCCATTCACACACACATTCATACACCGATGGCGGCGGAAACCATGCAAGGCACCAACCAGCACATCAGTTAGGGGTTCGGTGTCATGCTCAAGGACACTTCAACACTGACTCTGGGGGAGCCCGGGTTCGAGCTGGCAACCTTGCGGTTCCCATCCAGCCACTCTACCCCTGAGCCACTGCCGCCCCCTGGTCGTCATGTGCTCTGAGGACGTAAGGAGGACAGACAGAACGCTTTGGATTGGGCTGGACTGGGGGCAGGGCTGCTGTAATAGCCAAGTAATAAATACAACAAACTGAACAAAGAAAATACTTTGCTCTATCTTGTATGACATGGGGCAAATTTAAGCATTTCTATTTGTGACAAAATAACACATGACACAGGGATGTATGTACAAATCAAACTTTATTTATACTTGTGTATATGAAAGTAGATATCTTAAGGAATATTATATATTCACACAGCATATTCATCTGGTTAATCTTCCAATATTTGGAAATGTTGGTGCTTTGCATCCATTCAATGTGACACTAAATGTAGGCAAAATGTAATATGATTTCCTACAAATTATTACTACCACATAATACTATACTATGCTTACTTACTTACAAGACAAAGTCAAAGACAGTCAGTTTAGAGTTTATAATACGACGATCATACGTGGCTTCATATTTACGAGCGGTCTGGAACTGTTAGATTCTTGCCATTTCACTCTTTGCAAAGTTAAGATAGGAGTTGTAGCAAAAAGGGCGCAAACCGCATACTGCTGCTTTTTATCTCATTGGCTCTGAGTCGCCGTCTCTGGCCAAGAACCTCCTTCTTTGGGAGGCGCACTTCATGCCACTACTACTGATTGGTTGGAAGCGCATACACACTCAGCCCGCGCTCTCATCCGTTTCTATGATTGGTGGGGCGCACACCCGCACATACAGACAGTAATATCCTCTGTGTTGTTGAAGGTATAAAAGGGCTCGCGCGCCTCTGGTCTCCACTCTCCACCAGGCACCAGCACATTTCTTCTAGATTAAATTCCAGAAATAAACCTACATCAAAATGAGCGGCAGAGGGAAAACCGGAGGAAAGACCAGGGCGAAGGCAAAGACCCGCTCATCCCGTGCCGGGCTCCAGTTCCCCGTTGGTCGTGTCCACAGGCTGCTGCGTAAAGGCAACTATGGCAAGAGAGTGGGCGCCGGAGCTCCAGTGTACCTCGCTGCGGTGCTCGAGTATCTGACCGCTGAGATCCTGGAGTTGGCTGGTAACGCTGCCCGTGACAACAAGAAGAGTCGTATCATCCCCCGTCACCTCCAGCTGGCCGTCCGCAACGATGAGGAGCTCAACAAACTGCTGGGTGGAGTGACCATCGCTCAGGGCGGTGTGCTGCCCAACATCCAGGCTGTTCTGCTGCCCAAGAAGACCGAGAAAGCCGCCAAGAAATAAACACTCCTTATTCGACTGAACAAACCCCACAAAGGCTCTTTTAAGAGCCACCCACTGTTTCCACTTAAGAGTCGCTTCCAATTTACCATGCCTACAGTTAAGATTGTGTTGTAGCCTAAAGAAACACGATTTAACTACACCGATCTTTACATTAATGCAAGACTAGTTCTCAACTGTAACTGACCAGCAACAGCAGGTCAGTTACAGTAGTTAGTTATAAAATGAACTAAACCGGCCCTACACTGCTCTATTGAAATGTTATGAGATTATATTTTATATATTCATAGAATAGGTTCACTTTACTTTTCAACATGTTTACAGTTACAATATTTTAGGTTTAACTAACTGGGTTTAGCATAACATTAGGTTTTGATACAATGACGAATTTAGTAATCTACATGAATGTGTAATGGCACAATTGTATACTATGTAGCCTATGAATTTAATCATCTCCATTGTGTTATCAATGTAGTCATACGACAATATATATTCTATCCATTTACATTTTAAAGTATTTCCACAATTTTACTAAATATCACATCCATTTTATGTTGTTGCATCACATTCATGTCTGAATAAATTCAGCTGGACAAACTGGTTTAGGTGGCAGGCTCTGTAGTGGTTGGTGGAAATATGCCTTCAGGGCGGGATTCCCATTTGGGGTTCTCTTCTTGTTGCCGTGTACAACAGTATATAGCAACATGACATTTCAGTCCTAAATAGCCTAATATTTGCCTAAACTTTTTCTAGGAATACATGTTGTGGTCCTAAAAGGACCTTTGTGTTTTAGCAAGCGTATGCACTAATGACTGCATTTTATAGTATAGGCCAGGCCTACTGCCCGAATACCAGCACCCACACATAAATAAATAGTGAGTCCTAACACGAACACTAGGACTGTAGAATACAAGAGACCCCCGGCCCGCTATGATAAACATGATTAAATTATATGTGGTTGAAAGTACCTATCATTAAAGTAAAGGTTTCAGCTACAACCAGTCAACCATGCTCAATGTGCAAATTAAATCCATGTAGATTTCAGACCGTTGGTGAGAACAAAGACGGGGGTAGCAGGTTTGGCACCGCCCAGTGCACTGCAGAGCAGTCTGCCTGTCCTCACTTAGGTCCTCAGATCACACTTAAAACGAGGAGGATCTGAGCGCATCATTCATTCACTTTAGTATCTTCAACTTAAGCGAGGTAGAGACCAAGTAAGTTAGAGTCTAGGTTGTGCTACCATTTTCTAATATTTCTATTTCATTCTTTAGCGTTATTAGGCTCGGGCATAATGGCCGATAAAATGGATATGTCCTTAGACGACATTATCAAACAGAACAGGTCGCAGAGAGGAGGAGGCCGCGGAGGCAGAGGCGGTGGTGGCCGTGGCGGCGGCCGCGGAGCTGGCGGCGGTGTCGGCCGTCTTGGAGGAGCCACCGGGGGAGGATTTGTCGGCCGGGGCGGCGGCTCCGGCCCCATGAGGAGCCGAGGCAACCTCAACCGAGGTCGAGGCAGACCTACGCCGTACAGCAGGCCTAAACAGCTTTCGGATAAGCGGCAGCATGACCTGTTCGACAATGCTGGTGGTGGAGGAGCTGGCGTGGGAACTGGCGGGAAGCTCCTTCTCTCAAACATGGACTTTAGTGTATCTGATGCAGATATCCACGAACTTTTTGCAGAGTTTGGTACACTGAAGAAGGCTGTTGTCCATTATGACCGCTCTGGAAGGGGTTTGGGGACTGCAGATGTCCACTTTGAAAGGAGGGCAGATGCCCTGAATGCCATGAAACAGTACAACGGAGTGCCACTTGATGGGCGCCCCATGAACATACAGCTCGTCACATCACAGATTGATAACCAGCTACGGCCTCCCATGCAGGGTCTGAAAAGAGGTGGAGGTATGAATAGGCGTGTTGGGGGCAAGCAGAGGGGACGTGGAGGCCGCGGCGCAGGCGGTGCCAGAGGCCGGGGGAAAGGCGGACGTGGTGCTGGTGGTGCCAACAAACTGCCGCTTTCTGCAGAGGAGCTTGATGCCCAGCTAGATGCATACAATGCATCTAGCAATGCATCTAGCATCTAGCTATCCGCAGTCTGGCTCACCGTGGCGGTGTGAAGCGTATCTCCGGTCTGATCTACGAGGAGACCCGCGGTGTCCTCAATGTGTTCCTGGAGAACTAGATCCGTGACGCCGCCACCTACACCGAGCACGCCAAGAGAAAGACCGTGACCGCCATGGATGTTGTCTATGCTCTGAAGAGACAGGGACTGATTCGGAGGTTATAACGCTGACTTGATCTACCAACAACCCAAAGGCTCTTTTAAGAGCCGCGTACATGTACTTTACAGAGTTTATTCCATTCAATTAGGCAATTAGTGCTTAAAGTTTGCATATGAGCTATATGATTCATGGACTGACAGTGGTTAGGTCTAATACAATATCTTTACATGTATTACATCATAGTGCTGCATTGAACAGCCAACCTGTTGCATTGTGTATATTCAGAGGCTATATATTTAACATATCCACAATAACTTAACCCACTACAATGGCGCTTTTAGCCAGTTATGTAGAAATATTAGTGCATTTTATTCATTACCATATCATATATGGAGGCTTTGGGATCTGGTCTTACTGGTCTAATTTACTAATCAGTAATAATAATCTAACTGAAATAATTTGATTTTAATGTGTGATTTAAATCACCTCAATCACTCGCATTCAGCTTCACCCTGTGGGGGAAGGGAGGCATTGTTCCATTGTGTGGAACTCGACATGATGCTTCACACAAAACCAGCAGCTATTCATAGTCCTGGAATGAGACTCTAAGGTACAAAGCAAGTGTAGAGAGAAGCTTTGGTGTAAATATAATCTGCATGTCTATCAGCGTTTGCTTCTGAAAGTGATGGTGGGCGTTGAGTGTTGAACATGTTTCTAGTATTGGGGGGGGGGATTCATTTTAATTATTGTGTTAAATGTGTTGTTTAAGTTCAGTTGTGTTGTAGACTAACTCACATGTGCACAGTAGTGGGGGATGTATTTTCCACTTCCAGTGATGTTCAGGTTTTAGGACAAATTTTCTCTTTCTTAATATTCATCTCAATATATATTTATCAAACAAATGTAACACCAATAAAGGAGCTAAAATAACTGAGTCTGGTACAATATTTTGGTGTGACATTGTTGCAATTGTGATTGAGTTAACACGTGCCAAGTTTTAGCATGTGGATTTCGTCAATGATCTGTCTCTGGGAGGAGAGATAAAGTAAAAATTGGGTGACTATTATTGCTTGGGTAAACAAGTTTACCTCAAGTTTACATGACAATGGGCCATTTGCTTTTAATGAAACCCAGGTTGGTGTTTTTCAATACTGTAGAAGAGTGATAAACATCTTACAAAATGTCTTGTGTTGGGTGACATTGTGTGAACCGTGAAGACCGTATAATAGTTCAGTAAAACAGAGTGTGTGTGTGTGTGTGTGTGTGTGTGGCCCAATGTTCTGCATGACTCCTTTTGTTCTAAATAACAAGGCACTTCCATGGGCTTTACACAGAACATCAAGCTCATCAATGGAAACTTTGTGAAATGGTACTAGGAAATATGCCTATATATTTGTATTTTATTTTATACAGAGCACAATGACGAGTTAGTTTAATCATATGCTTTGCAGAATGGCACATCATAGGCCTACCTGAGAAGTGTCATCAAAATCAAATCAAATTATTGAAGATTTAAACACTCTTAGTTTTCTGATCACAGTGAGTTATTTGTCCAAAATTAACCACGTTTTCCAACAGAAAGCCTTCTGTTATTGGAACTCCACCACCAGGCTTCCTTGAACTGGAGTGTGTTTAATGCGCTCAGAAAACATATTTATAGCAAAACTGATGACCTCATTCACACGTACCAAACACCAATCAAGCAATGTTTGGTCGTTTTTTTGGGCCACCACTGTCATGATCTGTCTCTCCACAGACCATGTCAGCCCTGGCCACTCCCACTTTCCATTCCACACTGCAGTCCCATGTACTCACCTGTCTCCAACTCCCTCGTCATCCCACCTGTGAACTATTCTACAATCAACCTTCCCCCTATAAGACTGGACTCATAGCAAGCATGCATTGTCAGTTCATAGTTTGTTGTAGCAGATGCATGTTCCTGGTTTTCCTGTTTTTGACTATTTGGACATTTTATGATTTGATTCCTGCATTCTACTCAAGTGTGAGTTTTGTTCCGGTTTCCTGCGTTCTACTCTAATGTGAGTTTTGTGCCTTGATTCCTGCATGCAACTTCCATGTAAGAGTTTTGCCATTTCTTCATTATTAAATACCTTGAAATCGACACTGTTTCCTGTGACTCTGCATATTGGGTTCAATTCTCGCTGCATCATAACATTATGAACTGACCATAAAGATGAACCCAGCTGGTCCCAGCAGAGTTACTAGTGTTGACAAAGAAGGTGTTGATCTTTGAAAGTGTGGTGAATCGTCTTGTGGCCTCTCCTCCTAACCTGCGTGCTGAACTTCAAAGGGAGATTTCAGTCCAGCAGCAGTGGTTTACAGAGAGGCCATGTACAAGCCATTTTGTCCCCCATTTTGATGTGGTTTGTGGGAAGAACTTTGACACCAGCTCACTACCACATGCTTCCCAGCCAGCTCCTCATTTTGTTAGGGTTGGAGTGATGAGCCTGCGTCCCGCTAGCCTGGATGCTAACCAGCAGGGCACCCAGTCTATGGATTATTTTTCCCATGAGGCAATGAAGAAGTTCATTCAGAACAACTTCATGCCACAAATCCGTTTTATGGCACCCGTCTGGCTCGGGGAGGTCTCCGTTGTGTCAACAGTCTCCCTGGGTCTCCCAGCCACCAAGCCCACCTGGCCAGCCTGTCCTGACAGTGTGGGGAACCGTAGGTCTGACAGCCATCTCCCTAGATGTCCTGCCTGCGCCCTCTGCACCCTCTACAGCCATATCAGCCGATGACCTGCCAGAGCCCTTGTCAGTCGTCTCCAGTGGTGACCGGTATCAGCCTGAGGTTATGGAAGCTCTGCTCCTGGGCTATCTGGTCAGCTGCTTCCTACAGCTGCCAGGTGTGTTGGGTGATGGCTCTCCATCTCCAGAGTCTGCTGCATCCTCCTCGTCTCCTGGGGGTGCAGAGTCCTCTGGGGTCCTGTCGCAGGAGTCTGCAGCATCCTCCTCCGGTCCTGAGCCTGCAGCTCTGCCTGCGTTTCCGCCTGCAGCTCTGCCTCCTCCGCCTGCAGTCCCGCCTGCAGCTCCGCCTGCAGCTCCGCCTCCTCTGCCTGCAGTCCCGCCTGCAGCTCCACCTGCAGTCCCGCCTGCAGCTCCACCTGCAGTTCCGCCTGCAGCCCTGCCTCCAGCATCTGCAGTTCCACCTGCAGCCCTGCCTCCAGTGTCAGCAGTTCCACCTGCAGCCCTGCCTCCAGCATCTGCAGTTCCACCTGCAGCCCTGCCTCCAGTGTCAGCAGTTCCACCTGCAGCCCTGCCTCCATCGTCTGCAGCTCCGCCTGCATCCCTGCCTCCAGTGTCTGCAGCTCTGCCTGCATCCCCGCCTCCAGTGTCTGCAGCTCCGCCTGCATCCCCACCTCCAGTGTCTGCAGCTCTGCCTGCAGCCCCGCCTCCTGCGTTGGCAGCCCCGCCTCCTGTGTCTGCAGTCCCGCCTGCAGCTCCATCTCCTCTTCCTGCAGCTCTGCCTGCAGCACCTCCGGCGTCGCCCTCCGAGCCTACAGCACCTCCGGTGTTGCCTTCCGAGCCTGCAGCATCCCTGGCGTCGCCTCCGTCTGCAGCATCCCTGGCGTCGCCTCCGTCTGCAGCATCCCTGGCGTCGCCTCCGTCGGCAGCATACCCGGCTCCGCTTCCAAGGTCCTCCGCCTCGTCTCGGCCTCCAGGCCGCCCTCCTGACGGTGCCTCCTCCGCCTCGTCTCGGCCTCCAGGCCGCCCTCCTGACGGCTCCGCCTCGTCTCGGCCTCCAGGCCGCCCTCCTGACGGTGCCTCCTCGTCTCGGCCTCCAGGCTGCCCTCCTGACGGCGCCTCGTCTCGGCCTCCGGGCCGCCCTCCTGACGGCGCCTCCTCCGCCTCATCTCGGCCTCCGGGCCGCCCTCCTGACGGCGCCTCCTCCGCCTCGTCTCGACCTCCGGGCCGCCCTCCGGATGATGTCACTGCCTTATCCCAGCATCCTGGCCGTCCCCCAGATGGCGCTCGTTCTGCCACCTCCCGTCATCCTGGCCGCCCCCCTAAAGATCCCCTTTGCTCTGGTCCTGCGCACGGCTGTCTCCAGTGAGTGAGTCCAGTCTGGTACTAAGTTCTATTCTATATACAGGACGATAGCCAAAATAGCCGTCGGGCGTCGGCAGTTGTGAGGCTGCATTAATAATTAGTTCTAAAAGCATGTCTTTTTTACGGGGATCACTATTGATTTTAATAGTAGACGCATATATGTCTATGAGTAGAATAGAAATGTAATGGCATCGTACAAGGTTCACATGCGCAAATATAACAGATGTACAAGTTATCGACACGCAATGGTATGTACGGTATGGTACACGATGTAAGCTTGTAGATCTGTTTATTTTAAGCATGCGCCGCCGCCACCACGCAAAGTTATGACGAAGCCTGTGATGCATGAGCCTTCATGCGAGAGTTTCTTTCAACTCGTGTCGTGTCCCCTCCTTTTTTTCTGTCAGAATCTGTCATAAAATAGAGTGTGTGTGTGTGTGTGTGTGTGTGCACATGCACATGCACATGCGGGGGGAGAGACCCGATATATTGTATAGCTCTGGGAGAGACGCAGAGACAGATAAATATTTAAAATCATCCTGTCTCGCTCTAGCGCATGGACGCACGCATAAAGAGCCAATGGAGGAAATGTTAAATAAGCTACACAGGTGGTCCTAAATGATTCATTGATTATGTAGCTGTACAGGTTCAAGTAAGTCCACGCATCATACAGATGTCTGATATTGGTTTTATTTGTCATGCGACTTTCAACGCCTCCAGTCGCCAAGACACCGTGAAAACTATAATAAAGAAACAATGACATTTTGTTCAGTTTTGAGTCCATACACATTGTAAACAGTGATTAGAGAGTCCACACATGTGCATTCAAATAATCAAACAAAGTCCATATTTCTACATTACAGCAACATTAGGCAATACACAACAAACACATTACACTCAAAAGAACACAATAAAGAATATGTACCGTGTGCAGATTACTGAATATTTGTCTCTCTCTGACGTTCCCAAAAATACACTCTAATCATGTGACTCCCTTTGCATAGGGTGCATTTTTACCTTGTGATATATTATTTTAACATATTTATTGCCATTTTTAATTATATTTATTATAATTAAATCAACCTTTTTATCCAAGTATGATCATTCATAAATGTTGCACAACCAAAACCATATTTAATATAATTTAAGTTTATACCTGAAACCACTGTCTCTCGTTCTGGGACAGTTACAGATTACATTACTATAGCAAAAGACGTTATATCTAGGTCAACTGCAGCGGAGCTGTTCTGACTTGAAGCTTAACTGACCAGCACGGCTTCAAGTTTAAACCATAAGATGACATGGAAATGCCCGTCGATTTGATGCGCAGAAATAACATAGGCCTTTATCGAATCGGGTTAAGGTGCACACATGGAAGAAAAGTCCTTTTTATCGGGATTCGGGGATACTTTGTTGTAGGCTATAGCCTACGTCTCCGGTGAATTATTGTATGCATCAGCAGCAAGCACATTATTGTTCAAACACCTGCTCCTCTTTTCATCTGTTGTCTTATTTGGCTAATAAAATAATTATTAAGAAGTAATGCAATTGCAAGTTGTTGCTGCAATCATGATTCATGTTACTGTTCTCTTCTCTCTGTGTGACTGAAGGTTGCGCCCAAAAATTGTACAGTGATTTCCCGCACCCCCTCATGTTCTTTTTCCCTCCATCGTAAAATGAGCTCTTTTCTTTTTGTCACTATTTCGTTCGCTTAACATGTGTCATTTGTTTACATATTTGGTACGCTTTACAAAGTCCAGTGCGAACACCAAACGGACCAAAATCAAAATGCAAATATTTGGTCCTTGGTCCTTGATAGCTAGCTAGCTGCAGTCAAGAAAACTACACTGAACATATGTGCATCTATTTCCGCGTATCGTCGCACCGCCCAAATCCCGCAAAGCATTGTGGGACAAATAGAGGCATCAAATCATAAAAATGTTATCAGTGGTCGGTCGGACAGATCAATGTGTCCGACAGGTGTGTACGAAGCCTCACAAAACAAAAGTAGTTTGTGGTGTCGCCAGGAATGTCTACTAAATTGATTGTGAGTATTGTTGTTAATGCAACATAGCAATATTTTAGAAGAAAGGTGACTGAGGCAACACTGTGCTCTGACTGTAGACAGGTGATGTTTTGAGGTTATTACTAAAAAGGAGTGCACTGCTTTCATCTACATATTCAAGGATATGAGTTGTTAACGGTTGGTTATTATACTATACTATGTGGAGATTTGAATGCATATACTGATGATAATGATAGGATTTCTGCTCAACCCTTGAATGCCCGTGCTCGCAATAGAGAAGGTATCGCACTTAAAACAATGAGCGAATTTTGTGGTGTGAGTGATGTTTTTAGGATGTTTTTAGGATCCAACCGAGGTCGGATATACTCGCTTTGACAAAAATGTCAAGACGAGGATAGACCGCATATATGTAAATGACACGTGTTTTGGTCAATTCAGATCACCTAGCAGTAGTAGTGCTCTTGAGGTTTGGCAAGACGGAAAAGAAGGGTTTTTGGAAATTAAATGTGACCTGTTTAAATGATAACGATGTGCTTACAGAATTAAAGAAGGAAGTGGTAATTGCCAAAAGCTTAAATGTCTTAACTAAATCATATGTTGATTTATGGGAAATTATTAAAGATAGGCTAAGATACTACTTTAAATACAAATGTAAAATATTGAATCAAGAGCTAAATGAAACATACAGTAGATTAATGGCTGATTATATCAACCTAAAAACTAAGGCAAATAAAACGGATGAGGATAATGATAAATTAACTGAAATGGAATTTGAATTGGCCAACATGTCAATTTTAAGTGAAAATGGTGTCATGATAGAGGATGAGAAAACGAAAAGGGAAACTGTTAGAAACCTGTGTAAAAAAAATGTACCAGAAAGTCAACATGAATGAAGCCAAGCTGCATGCCTTCCTTGATTCGACACATATTGGAGAGGTTGGCCGTAATTCTACGGGTGGGGAAATCACCAGACAAGAGGTGAGGGACGCAATGGTCCAATTGATTAAGGGTAAATCCCCAGGTCCTGATGGCCTGCCTAATGAGTTGTATCTCTCCTGCACAAACGATTTAGTTGATCTGCTAACCTCAGTGTACAATGATGGAATCAAGGAGGGCAAAATGCACTCATCCTTTTATCATGGCATCATATCGCTTATATATAAAAAAGGGTCATCTTTTAACTTAGATAATTGGAGACATATTACATTAATGAACGTAGATTATAAAATACTGGCAAAAATAATAGTTAATCGATTAAATAAAGATTTAGAAGAACTTATTGAAAAACAACAGACATGTTGGTATATTAAGGGATATAACAAGTGGGTGTACAAAGGAGGAGTTTTTTATTATAAGTTTAGACCAAAAAAAGGCTTTTGATTGTATTTCCAGAGAGTACTTGTGGGAGGTATTGAAGGTGTATGGTTTTAACCAGGATTGTATTAACCTGATAAAATTGTTGTATGCCCATGCAGTCCACAGTTCAAGTAAATGTAAATGGTGTTTTAACAGAGAGCTTTGAAATTAAGAGGGGCGTGAAACAAGGGTGTCCCTTGTCCGCTGCACTTTACATTTTAGCTATTAACCCTCTATTACATAAGATAAAGAATGATAGTAGGCTTACAGGTGTAAAAACTAGTGGTGGTGAGCGGGTTGTTGTCTTGGCTTATGCCGATGACATCACCATCATAATTAAAAATAATAAAGAGCTAGATATTATAAATGAGCACTTAGCACTTTATGAAGAGGTTTCAGGTTCCAAATTAAATCATGACAAAACGGAAGGTGTCTGGTTTGGGAGGAGTGAGACAAAGCCAAATGTAAATATAAAGGACACAGAAACGATGACAGTTCTAGGGGTACAGTTTTGTAATCAATCCGTTATGAAAAGAACTGGGATTGTAAAGATAAAGAAATAAAGGATGAATTAGAAAAATGGGAAAATAAGTCATGTTATGGAACAAAGATTATAATTATAAAAACATGTGTTTTGGCAAAACTGCTATTTTTGGCAACTATATTTCCTCCTAAGGACCAGACACTGAAAAAAAGAAATAAAAGTTACAAAAAGAAACTATTATATAAGAGTAAAACATATGGAGGCCATGTGGCTGTGGATTTGGGACTCAAACTAAAAAAATAATTGTGTAAGCACATAGCATCTGGTTTTAAACAAAGAGCTATATGGATAGGGGAGGCGCTGAGCTGGACCAAAAAGAAGGGCCGGGCAAGGAGCTCAGTGCCTTATTTTAAAGTCATGTATGGTGATTTGGTGTCAAACTCTGCACATTTAAATATTGACTGGACTGAAATGACAAGTAAATGTATATATAGTAAGATATGTGATGATTTATATGGTGGCATTTTTCCCTACAAATATCTTGATGAAAATCAAAAGCGGGTTTCTATAAAAAATATTAGTAGTAAAAATATCTCCGGAAAAAAAAAAGAGATGTCATGTGGCTGGTCTCTGTGAGGAGACTAGCAGTGAGAGCAGTTGTGAAATGGAGCTGCTTCGTCAAAACCGTTAAATGTCCAATTATAAATTGTGGTGCAGATGAGACAATTGAGCACCTGCTAGTTGACTGCCAGAGGTCTAGCTTTGTATGGGGGAAATGCCACAAATTGGTTTTAAAATTAAGATAAATTACAGTGCTGTTATGTATGGGGTCTTTGGGGAAAAATGTCTGCCATTGAACAAGAGCTTTACTGGACCGTGATTTGTACAGTTGTGAACAAACTGTGGACAACCAGGTGTGCCATGGTAATCCACCAGGAGGCCATCTCAGGGGAGGTGGTCTTTAAACAGATACAAACTGAACTAAAAAAACAAAGAACTCTTGACACAAGAAAAAATAAACTGACACCATGGCACCTATTAACATTGTAAAGAAAAAAAAGAAACCCCTTTGTATTTGAAATGCCTTGATATATATATATGTTGTTTTTTTTTCTTGTATTGTATTGTAACATAATGATATGTATATATATTAGATATATGTAATATTTGCATATTTTGTAAACCCTGAATAATTTTCAATAAAGTATATATAAAAGGAGGGAAAGGTGTTGTTATGTGCTTGTGGACAGACACACATGGCACCAAAGCATGGTGTCTGTTGGCGCATGGCAGCACCTTCAGAACCACACACTCGGTGCTGAAAAAAGGGAAGAGAAGAAACCCTTTTGATTGAAATGCCTTGATAGATTTTTTGTACCTTATAATATACATTGTAAAAACCCTGAATAATTTTCAATAAAGTATATATAAAAAGTGATAAGATAGGTTAACGTGTTATCAACGCCAATCGCACAGTAGGCTCCAGACTACATGCAGTAGGTCTGATCGGCTTGATAAGATCAGCGTAATAAGTAACCTACTGGGAATTATGTGTTGATTTTCAGAGCCAACTCAGTTCAACTTTCCACATATCAAGAGATGAAGTGCTTAATAATACACTAGACCTCTGACTGAGTTTAATAGTTGTAGCCACAAACTCAATGATTCACGGAATAAAGAACATGCTAATTAATATAGTTTCTGGTTCCTGGTTTCAGCAGAAGGTTTCTGTCAGGTGGGACCATTTGGTCATAATGAGGACATGATGAGACCCACTCAGCTGATCATCATGGAATGCTCAGAATATTTAACTATTAAACAGGGGAAGCACACACACACACACACACACACACACACACACACACACACACACACACACACACACACACACACACACACACACACACACACACACCTGTGTGAGCCTGCCACTGCCAGCTCTCTATTTTGGCTTTATAAGCACAGAAGAGCAGCATTTGTATAAATTAATAACAATAATTAACTCATTATGATATTATAATATAATGGGAATATTGCCACAGTCTTAATGAACATCTAGATATACCTTTATCATGGGGAAATGTATCCTAATAGCCCAATATTAATACCCAAATATCTTTAAATTCTTAATAACCCCTCACCATGTTGCACGAGCGGGAAAATATTATGCAGGAACAAAGACAAGACACCACCCTCTGTGTGGCAGGATCAGATCAGCCAATCATATCGTGGGAGTCGCACACTTAATTTGCATAGGCTTGCTATAAATACTGGTGCAACGCCGGCAACAGTTCACTTCTTCTCTTCAGTCCACTGAGAAAGAAACATGCCTGAAGTAGCAAAGCCAGCGGTAGCAAAGCCAGCGCCCAAGAAGGGCTCCAAGAAAGCCGTCACCAAGACCGCCGCGAAGGGTGGCAAGAAGCGCAGAAAGTCCAGGAAGGAGAGCTACGCCATCTACATATACAAGGTCCTGAAGCAGGTCCACCCTGACACCGGTGTTTCTTCCAAGGCCATGGGCATCATGAACTCCTTCGTCAACGACATCTTTGAGCGCATCGCCGGTGAAGCCTCCAAACTGGCTAACTACAACAAGCGCCGCACCATCTCATCCAGGGAGATTCAGACCGCCGTCCGCCTGCTGCTCCCCGGTGAGCTGGCCAAGCACGCCGTGTCTGAAGGCACCAAGGCTGTGACCAAGTACACCAGCTCCAAGTAAACTGTTCCGTCTGCTCTTAACACAACGGTCCTTTTAAGGACCACCCATCTTTTCCAACAAGGAGTTTATCCAAATACTATAAGCAAATTATAGTATATATTATATACTATCAGCCTGTCGGCTAATCCAGTTAGTCCAGGTCAGTCGTCTGACGCTGATCTGAATAACAATGCTAAAACCAGGCATGTAACTTTTTAATGAAGTACTGTGCATTTATTCATAATCGACAAAATGTTTGGTATAAATGGGTGTCAACATTTGTATGACCTTTAAAGAATCTTGTAAAAATGTAGATTTCATATTTGCTCCAGTACACTAGCAGTCATGTGAAATGAACAAATGTATGATCCACAAGTTAAAAATACATGACCTAAACGGGTATCATACATTTATTTATTTCAATAAAGACTATTAAAAGTTCTATCAATGTGGGTGTCATAACAAAAATGCATTATACAAAATGTATAATTCTTCTAATTCGAATTCTAATATCAAACGCCTGTCAACTAAACCAGTTGGTCCAGGTCAGTCGTCTGACGCTAGCCTGAATAACGCTAAGACAAGGCATTTAACGATTGCTTTAAATGGTGTTGTATAAACTTGTCATTTCATATTCTCTACTACACTAACAATCATGTAAAATGAACACATTATGACCGACAAGTTAAAAATACATGATATGAGTATGTAAATGTGTCATTCCATATACACATACTGATGGATGAATAAGACTTCATTATGGTAAATGGTAAATGGTGCATTTATATAGCGCCTTTATCCAAGGCGCTTTACACATAGATTGTGCATCAATTCACCCATTCACACACACATTCATACACCGATGGTGGAAGAAACCATGCAAGGCACTAGCCAGCACATCGGGAGCAATTTGGGGTTCAGTGTCTTGCTCAAGGACACTTCGACACTAACTCTTATTATAATGTATATCATGTGGAAATGTGGGTGTGATGCAAGCATGGAACAGATTAAAAAGAAAAATGTATAATTATAATGTGTAGAGGGACAATAGAGGAATATAGGCTCATTTCACTATTAGTTATTTACTAATACTAGGGGATACTAGGAAGTTAAATAGTATAATTGATAAAAAAAGTGTGCAATATTAGAAAGGACTCTCATATAGAAACAGTGGGTGGCTCTTAAAAGAGCCTTTGTGGGGTTTATGCAGTCGAAATGAAGCAGGTTTATTTATTTGCGGCTTTCTCGGTCTTCTTGGGCAGCAGAACAGCCTGGATGTTGGGCAGCACACCGCCCTGAGCGATGGTCACTCCACCCAGCAGTTTGTTGAGCTCCTCGTCGTTGCGGACGGCCAGCTGGAGGTGACGGGGGATGATACGAGTCTTCTTGTTGTCACGGGCAGCGTTTCCAGCCAACTCCAGGATCTCAGCGGTCAGATACTCGAGGACAGCCGCCAGATAGACAGGGGCGCCGGCACCGACTCTCTGGGCATAGTTGCCTTTACGCAGCAGCCTGTGGACACGACCCACGGGGAACTGGAGCCCGGCACGGGATGAGCGGGTCTTAGCCTTCGCCCTGGCCTTTCCTCCGGTTTTCCCTCTGCCGCTCATTTTGTAGGTTTATTTGTAATAATAGTTCGAAGAAATGTGCTGGAAGAGAGGCGTGCGAGATCTTTTATATGTTCAGCTTAGTAAAGTATAGTGGTCTGAGTGTGTACGAGTTTCCCATCAATCACTGCTAGTGGTGTGAACGGTTCCTCCCATTCTAAACTCTGACTCCTGACACACATCTTCAACAACACAGAAAACTGTGTCTGTTGCTGCTGCCTCTCAGAGCTAGTGAGATAAAATGCAGCAGTTTGCTCCAAGTTACATAGATGTCAGTACAACTGCTTTACAGAGAGAGAAATGTCAAGAACCAAGCAGACCGCACCTACATAAGATTAAGAAGCCTCAGCTGACTGGTGGAAGGGAAGCCAGAGTCATTGAGCAGCCTGGCAGCTGACGGGAAAAAACTTAGTCTGTGGCGGGCTTTCGTAGCCTTCAGCAGCCGCAGTCTTCTCCCAGAGGGGAGCAGGGTGAGGAGGCCGTGGCCAGGGTGAGAGGAGTCGGCCATAATCTTCCTTGCTCTCTTCAGCGCCCTGGCGTCGTGCAATATTCAGTAAAGTGTATATAAAAGAGCTCAAAGGCTACATATTCAGTCAGACAACTCACCCCGAAAGTGAAGACAACTCACCCGAAAGTGGCCGAAAGTGAAGACATCTCACCCCTGAAAGTGAAGACATCTCACCCCTGGTGAGTTGTCTTCACGTTCGGGGTGAGTTGTCCTGACAACTCACCAAAAGAGGCAAAAGGGGTGAGTTGTCTTGTTACCGTTTAGAATAGGGCCCACAATCGTCACTTCTGTGCAGCAAAAGCACTATAAGTTTGACCATATTATGTTGTGAATATGATATAATGGGGTTAATTGTGTATTAAGACAAGAGATGTCCTGTCCCCTTATATGTATCTTGTAGAAATGTTTATTCCACCGTGTCATACAAGATGAGGGGTCCTCAACACAGATACATAGTACAATACAAAAGCTCTCTCAAAGATAGCCGCTCCCACCCCACTGTTTCAACCCTAAATAGCAAAGTTCATAATGGAGAAAATATACCCATTGCATTCCTATATACCCAATACAAACATGCAGTACCAGCATGCACATGTGATAATAAACGGCAGCATCAAACAAGCAGGGTACAAATATGATGTTACATGCATATCAGTCAGTATATCATGGTTGTTATAGAAAGACAAAGACAACTGCCAAGTAGAGTACATTAATTAGAAACATGAGCATGGTGTTAGAAGGTGTATGAAGATTGATTATTTAAATCCATTGAAGGAAGTGATTGATCTAAGTGGACTTGGTAGGTCATTCCAGTCAGATGGAGCTTTACATTTGAAGGCACTGTGTCCTTGTGGGGACTGTAAAATAAGGATGGTCAGTGTGCCTTAAACTATAGGATGGTGTGTATGGGACAAGAAATTGTTTCAGATACTGTGGATAATTAAAGAAAATACATTTACAAATACATTGCAGCCAATGTGAGTGTCTTTGTGATTTAGGTGGAGCAGTGGTGGGTTCTATTGTATTTTCTTTATTCGGTTTGTAGTGGAAACTAGTATGTTTAACCTATTTTACATTCAAGGAACATGGAACTCTATACTAAAAACTGACATGGTAAAATACCTGGGTGTTGGATCTTCTACTGGGTTTTCTATTCAAATCAGCTCATTAATGACATATAGGGGTTTAATTTCAAACCAAAAATTTGCCCAGCACTAAGAAAAGTAGAGTATTGTGAAAGATGGTTAGTTTGCCATGTTTTGTTAATGGATGATCAGCTCATGCTCATGAATATTTGAGGCTTGCATATTGCTTTCTTGCTGTCCATTTATCCAGTTTTACTTTATAAGAATGTTGGTATCTGTTAAATGCACTTGAACATTTGTGAGTTTTGTTTTAGGAGAGGAGAGCACTTCATTTTTTTAAATCATTATGACCTTATGATTCCCTGCTTATGTAAAATGCTTTCTTTGGGTTAGTTGGATTGCTGCAATGTACAGTCTAAATTAAATTGCTTTTTACATTACAATGGTTAGAAAGTTGCAATAAGACATACCTGCAATAGTTTGGAAATGAGGAAAACTTGACATTTATTTCAGGAGTAACGTTGGTGTATAGATATTTGTCATAATACTTCCTTTTAACAAATTCTCTGTAATGTTAAGAAGTGTTGAGTTGTTTACTGCTGTGCTGAAGAGATTACGTTGTTAATTTTCCATCCCTGATTTTTGTTGGGCTGTGTAATAATCTTAATGCCTTGATATATTTTTGTACTTTAATGTAATATATGTATACATTGTAAAAACCCTGAATCATTTTCAATAAAGTATATATCAAAAGCAGAAACTAGTATGTATTAGCTATTACAGCAGCCCCAGTCAGAATGACGTGTGTAAGAGTTCCCCTCCAATCGGTTCCAGTGATGCATGGTACCTCCCCAATCAAGGAGGTTCCAGAACACTGACCAATCAGAGGACGAGGGCGTCACCGAGGCGCTAATAAAAGGCAACAGTTTTTTCTGCCAAGCCATTCTATTCTCAACTTCTTTAGAAGAGATCATGGCTAGAACTAAGCAGACAGCTCGTAAGTCCACCGGCGGCAAAGCGCCCAGGAAGCAGCTCGCCACCAAGGCAGCTCGTAAGAGTGCGCCGGCGACCGGTGGAGTGAAGAAGCCTCACCGTTACCGTCCCGGTACAGTGGCTCTGAGGGAGATCCGTCGTTACCAGAAATCTACCGAGCTGCTGATCCGCAAGCTGCCCTTCCAGCGCCTGGTGAGGGAGATCGCCCAGGACTTCAAGACCGACCTGCGCTTCCAGAGCTCCGCCGTCATGGCTCTCCAGGAGTCGGCCGAGGCTTATCTGGTCGGTCTGTTTGAAGACACCAACCTGTGCGCCATCCACGCCAAGAGGGTTACCATCATGCCCAAAGACATCCAGCTGGCCCGTCGTATCCGTGGAGAACGTGCTTAAACTCATCTGTCACTGTCACAACCCCAAAACGGCTCTTTTCAGAGCCACCAAATGTGTTATTTAAAGAGCTATTATCCTTTGATATTAACTACTTATGCACTTTAAACTGACTTCACAATGAGCCAGAAACTACTGAAATGATTGCATTTGGTAATGTGTTCCGACAAAGTCTGCCATCTGTTGCAGTATCTTCCTTGGTACATACATACATACATACATACTCAATCTATAGTGTATGCAATGCATTTGCAAAATATGCTGTAACTTGAGCGTGTACATTTATGTAGAGACTGCGTGAATAATTCAGCTCCACCCTGTGGGGGAGGTGAGGCATTGTGTTTAACTCAGCATGATGCTTCACTGTTCACACCAAAACCAGCAGTTATTCATAGTCCTGGAATGAGACACTTCTGTACAAAGTAAGTTTTAGTATAAATCAAATCAACATTTATATCAGTGTTGGCTTTTCAAAGTTAAGGTGGGGGTTGAGCATGTTTCTAGTATTTTTGGGGGACTAACTCACATGTGCACAGTAAAATCATCAGTGTTCATTCATCACTCTGTGAGGGTTGAATTGTGGGAGTCTAAAGCAGTGTATATTCAATCTTTATTTCAGACTCATGTGAGATCCATAGCACATTAAAAACACAACACAATATAAATACTACGGCAGTGGTGCCAGACTACATACATGTATACATAGGAGCATTACCTCTAATCCTCCCGACATTAAAACATATTGTCATTATGTCACCATCGAAAACCAATTACACTCTGGCATTGGGACCTTTAATCCGCATCTTTATTACGTCATCATTGAGAGCTAGTCATCATTGAGAGCTAGCATATGACGCCAGTTATACCCTGACGTCATATGCTGGGACGGTGCATACGCATCAAAAGTAACCACAGTATACCACTAATCAATTTACACATTACATATACATATACATAGAGGCATTTCCTGTAATCCACCCGACATTGATCGAGATATACGTCACCATCGTCACCACCTTTAATCCACATCTTTACGACATACTTCATAATACTACTTTTTAAAAAAAGTAGGTACGTAGCAAATAGCTAAACCTAATAATTCAATATTTCAATCGTTCTTTCAAAGAGAAACTGAGATTTGACAGTTTGTAGCGGTCGACAGCGCGCTCTGCTTGCGCACTAGTAGGCCATTTATGGCCTACTAGTGTGCAACAAGCAAGTAGGCACTCGACAGAGTGCAGTTCTAGTTATTATTAGTTTAGCAGTAATTTTATAAGTAATAATCACAAATCACTTTTTGGGGTTATGAAAGGCAAAGCCAATTTTATTATTTTATTTTAACACCAAGCATATTTGTGAAATGACAGTAGAATACTGAATACAATGCAAACAAAAATCACACCCATGTGAAGTGAGGGGCGCTCTTACATCATCTCATTCTGACCAATCACAATTTATGTCCTCATCTTCAATGTTTGTCAACTGAACTGGCCATTCATTGTCAATGGCATTTCACGTTTGTGTTAGGACAAAGTTTGTGTTTACACAAAGGCTCGACATAATTTTAACAATAATGCAAGCTCTGTGATCTTGTAGATCTGCTATTCTTAAAATAATTTGAAAATATGGTTAAAGTGATGTTTGTGCTATTAAAAAAATACATCCTGACCCAGAGAATCAAACAACCTTTAATATTTAGTTTTACTCCTTTTATGTTGTATCCCAATAATGGAGAATTAAAACAGTTTGATTCATTTCATAATGTTAACTTTAGTCCAGCTGTGCGAGGCTCCATAACCAAGCTTGTCTCAGAGTCACCTCACCTAAATATGCACTGCCACCTCTGTCATGAATTCATCCATTACTACTATAATGTACTTTGATATCACTGTTGAGAACGGGTTACATATAAGTAGTTAATTATGGGCCTCATTGATCATGAAACTTAGCTGAATAAATATTGAAAGAAAGTGTGGGTGGCTCTGAAAATAATACATATCCATAATGTGACACTACAACAAATACTTTTGTATTAATACAAAAGTATAGTCTACTCTACTGTACAGTCTGTATACACCAGTTTAAGTTAAGTAATTAATGCCAATCTACAACATCATGTTCCAAAGTCACATTTGTCTGCTTACATCATCACATTATTGTTAGTGGTAATGCATGGAAGGAATGTAGGCATATCAGTGATACATGCACAAATACATGCAGTTGATTGAAGATGAAAACACATGTCGTTTTCTGTATTTTGATAGCAATACGTTTTTGACCACAAATTGACCAAGTGTTACAACCTCTGTCATTGGAAGTTGTTTATCAACTCCACCATGCTGTTGTCAACTGGAGTGTGTTTACTTGTGTCAGAAAACCTTCTGTTTATAGAAAAACGGAAGACAAAACAAACGTATAGTTTATGTTATTGCGTCGCCATGAATGTCTGCTAAGACGAGTTTGAGTATCATTGTTAATTTATCATAGTTTAAATTGTTTTAGAAGACAAATGACAGGGGAAACACTGGTGTCAGACTGTGGAAGGGTGATGTTTTTAGCATATAACTTAAAAACTAGAGTGCCGTTTTCATCTCAGATGTATTAATGTAAAAAAGGAACATGTGTGTTAACTGGTCAGCTCTTTGTTGCATTAAATAATATAACATTTAGATAGTTATATGTTGTTTTAATCGGGGAGAAAACACAAAAGTGTAACATTAAGATAGCTACAGTAGAGCTGCTGTGTGTGTTGAGTCTAGATGGTTCTCATGTGGTGTTTAAGTCCAGCCCCTTCAGAGCGTTCAGCATCACTCTGTGAGAGTTTACTTTAGAGGAGGAACAGCAACCTACTATCCGAGAGAATAATGGCAGAAGTCGCTCCAGCACCAGCTCCGGCCAAGGCCGCCAAGAAGAAGGCAGCTCCCCGAACCAAGAAGACCGGCCCCAGTGTCGCTGAGCTGGTCGTCGAGGCCGTGTCCGCCTCCAAGGAGCGGAGCGGTGTGTCTCTGGCTGCGGTCAAGAAGGCTCTGGCTGCTGGCGGCTACGATGTGGAGAAGAACAAAGCCCGCGTGAAGACCGCCGTCAAGAGCCTGGTCACTAAAGGCACCCTGGTCCAGCTCAAAGGCACCGGAGCGTCTGGCTCTTTCAAGATTAACAAGGCAGAAGCGGTGAAGGTAAAGAAGCCTGCTGCTAAGAAAGCAGTTAAAGCAAAGAAGCCCGCTGCAGCCAAGAAACCCGTAGCGGCTAAGAAGCCCAAGAAGGCGGTAGCAAAGAAGCCCGCAGCCGCCAAGAAATCACCCAAGAAAGCCAAGAAGCCTGCCGCCAAGAAAGTAGTAGCTAAAAGCCCGAAGAAGGTCGCCAAGAGCCCCAAGAAAGTGGCTAAGAAGCCCGCAGCAGCCAAGAAGGCTCCAGCCAAGAAGGTTGCCAAACCCAAGGCAGCAAAGAAGGCAGCGCCCAAAAAGAAGTAAACCGTCTGCTCCATATTTATACCCACAAAAGGCTCTTTTAAGAGCCAACCACATTGTTTTATAAGAGTATCCGATTCCTATCCTCACTATAATGGTGATCACGCAATTATAAAGCCAGTTCTAATCCGGCATTTCTCACACATAATTTTGCTAAACCATAAATCAGTTTGGTTCAAATCAACATTGAATAGTGGACAATGACATAGTTCCAAATCATAAAGGCCTACATGATCGAGACTACAGCAATGGAAGATAAGTCATGGAATGTTATTTATGCCTTCCAAGGGTTTTTACAGATGTTTACATATAAATGATTGTATCAGTCTGATAATAATATTATTTAATAATAATATCTCAAATTTATGTAGCGCCTTTCTGAGTAGTGAGTAGTGAGTACCCAAATACACTTTACACATGAGGGGCAAGAAGAAGCAACATGTAAAAACAACTTTATTAGGCAAAAATATTGACACAAATTAACAGAAATGATGATAGAGTTGAGATTATAGAGTTGAATAGCAACATTACTGTAAAAACAAATGGGTGGCGTGACCAAGGGGGAGGAGTATGTGTGTGTGTGTGTGTGTTTGGGGGGGGCGGGTGCACATTGGCAACGCCCACGCAGCTCTCTCTGTGCCTGTCCTCCCTTACGTCCTCAGAACACACATAAAAAGGATCATTCACTTCTTGAACTACTGCTAAAGCAACGATGTCTGGAAGATTCAAGGGAGGAAAAGGTCTTGGAAAAGGAGGCGCCAAGCGCCATCGCAAGGTGCTTCGTGATAACATCCAGGGAATCACCAAGCCCGCCATCCGCCGTCTGGCTCGCCGTGGCGGCGTGAAGCGTATCTCCGGTCTGATCTACGAGGAGACCCGCTGTGTCCTCAAGGTGTTCCTGGAGAACGTGATCCGTGAAGCCGTCACCTACACCGAGCACGCCAAGAGACAGACCGTGACCGCCATGGTATGGATTCGGGACAGACCCATAATTATCCGTATCCGTATATCAGATTTGTATCTGTAATGTACAATTCGTAACTCTTATTCTCAGATTCGTAATTCAAATGTTCACTTCTGTGTCTCAAATAACCACTTTCGTGTCTCAAATACCCACATCTGTGTGTCAACTTATACATTTTAGAAGGATATTTATTTGTGACTCTCCACTGAATTTTGTGAGTAATTATGAGACTCTTTTACCTCGCTGTTAGTCATATGATTTGTAACTTGTAAGAAATAAAATCACCTATGCACGCACCAGATTTGTACTCTTATAGGCAATTCGTAACAAACAGTATGCAAGTGTAAATCAGATTTGTATCTGTAATGTACAATTCGTAACTCTTATTCTCAGATTCGTAATTCAAATGTTCACTTCTGTGTCTCAAATAACCACTTTCGTGTCTCAAATACCCACATCTGTGTATCAATTTATGCATTTTAGAAGGAGATTTATTTGTGACTCTCCACTGATTTTTGTGCGTAATTATGAGACTCTTTTACCCCGCTGTTTGTCACATGATTTGTAACTTGTAAAAAATAAAATCACCTATGCACGCAGTCATTTGTATTTGTATCTCACATTTGTGTGTCAACTTAACTCAAATGTAGCTGTTAATTTGCACGGATGTGTGTGAGTATTTTTGAGACTGAGAGAATAGTCTCATAATTATCTGTATCTGTAACAACAGATTTGTACTTGTGAAGTGCAATTCGTAACTCTAATTGTCAAATGTATCTCAAATCTTAACATTTGTAATTCAACTTAGAAATTCTAAACGCAAATGTAGCTGTTAATGTCCACGGATGTGTGTGGCAATTTTGAGACTATTGTACCGTGGTGATTTCACACCAATCTGTGACTTGTGTAGGGAGCAGTACCGAGTACCTCCAGTAGATGGAGGTGTGGGTACCAGATCTTCGGCTCTGTATAATTAGCTAGGATTACACTTCCTGTTTACTTCCGGGTTGGGAGATAGCTAGGATAAGGCCTTCAGAATAAGAGGTTAAGACCTCGTAATTAATGTGTTCTTTTTAATGTCATACATTTATTTAAAAAAAAATGCATTTATGATATGTCTTTTTAAAAGGCGTATACTAGAGTACTGTGCCCTAAAATGTTTTTACCGATTTAAAATGGCTATCCCATTAAATTGGACAGAATATGGTCAGAATGGTCAGTATAAGAGGTTAAGACCTCGTACTTAATACTTAATAATACTATTTGAATTGAAATCCTGAATATTTTTTCAATTTTTGAATTGTAAAGCTGAAAAGTAACATAAAATGGGAGACCTCTACAACACCACACCATCCGCTAAGCGGGAGAGGTGTAAAATAAAAAGTTACCAGGCCCCCAGTGGGCTCAGAGGTCAAAAGTGTGCCATTTCCAGACCAGAGTGGACGCTGGACCAAAAACGGATCTTCGTATCAACAGGTCTGACATATGCACGCGTTCGGGGAGACCTCCTCTATAACACCACACCCTCCGCTAAGTGGGAGAGGTGTAAAAAGTATTTTGTCCAGCGTCCACTCTAGTCTGGAAACGTTTTTGACCTGAGCCCACTGGGGGCCTGGTAACTTTTTATTTTACACCTCTCCCGCTTAGCGGAGGGTGTGGTGTTGTAGAGGAGGTCACCCCTTTTATGTTACTTTTCAGCTTTACAATTAAAACATTGAAAAATATTCAGGATTTCAATTAAAATAGCAAAAAATAGCTGATCTACAAGCTCAAAACACGCCACACTGCGTTTTGAGCTTGTAGATGGCTATTTTTGCTCTGACCTGTATGTATGCAGTGTGGCCGTCTGGAGTGATTGTGGAAATATAGTGGCCCTCTCCACCATCAAAGTTGCCCACCCCTGAAATAGGTGACGCTGCTCCACAGTACAAGGGTATAGGAAAATGTGCCAAGACTGCAAAGTGTCCAATTTAATAGGATAGCCATTTTAAATCGGTAAAACATTTAGGGCACATAAGTACTCTAGTGTGGTACCCACACCGCCATCTACTGGAGGTACTCGGTACTGCTCCCTACACAAGTCACAGATTGGTGTGAAATCACCACGGTACAATAGTCTCAAAATTGCCACACACATCCGTGGACATTAACAGCTACATTTGCGTTTAGAATTTCAAATGTTAAGATTTGAGATACATTTGACAATTAGAGTTACGAATTGCACTTCACAAGTACAAATCTGTTGTTACAGATACAGATAATTATGAGACTATTCTCTCAGTCTCAAAAATACTCACACACATCCGTGCAAATTAACAGCTACATTTGAGTTAAGTTGACACACAAATGTGAGATACAAATACAAATGACTCTGCGTGCATAGGTGATTTTATTTTTTACAAGTTACAAATCATGTGACAAACAGCGGGGTAAAAGAGTCTCATAATTACGCACAAAAATCAGTGGAGAGTCACAAATAAATCTCCTTCTAAAATGCATAAATTGATACACAGATGTGGGTATTTGAGACACATACATGAAAATTTGAATTACGAATCTGAGAATAAGAGTTACGAATTGTACATTACAGATACAAATCTGATTTACACTTGCATACTGTTTGTTACGAATTGCCTATACGAGTACAAATCTGGTTATACGGATACGGATAATTATGAGTCTGTCCTGATTCCATACCATGGATGTTGTCTATGCTCTGAAGAGACAGGGACGCACTCTGTACGGATTCGGAGGTTAATGATACTGACTTGATCTACCAACAACCCAAAGGCTCTTTTAAGAGCCGCCCACGTTTTCTGTACAGAGTTTATTCCCTTTAATGTTTTAGTTCAATGTTACTTTTACAGTATTTTATTGAATTTCCACAATTACAAAGCATCACAGTAGCCTACACATCAAGGCTTAAATAATAAAACACTGCTTGTCGTCATATACATACAAAAATTACATACATCAATGTTTTACATCACCTAATCATAGCAACATTATTTAATATATTAGCACCCCTCACTTCACACTGATGATTCGGCCTCCATATTTCCAATCTTCTAAGCGGCCAAAACAGACTGACTGTTTCTTTGCATTGAAATTGCAACATCTCTGCAGTTGGTGGACTGACTACTAGATTGGAGCATGGAATAGAACTATATTGAAATATAGATTTACTCTAGTCTACCCTAGTATATTTTAGCAGGACAATAGAGCAGGTGGGCGGGAGAACATTATGCAGAATCAAAGTCAGTGTGAAGCATAAGCAGCCATTTCAAAGTATTGTATTGAATTTCCACAATTCCAATTCCACAAAATATCACAGTACAAAGAATATCCAAGGTTTGACGTTACATCAGATAAAGGCTACATGTCAGATTAAAACATCGATGTTACACAGTGTCTGCATCTATTAAAATGTGCAACAAGTTTTCCAAATCTTAAAAACAGTCACACAAATACATACACTGACTACTAAATGATGTAAATTATGCATTGATAGATTAGAACGTGTGTTATAACTGGATTTAGTTTGGAGCGTGGAATAGAACTATTGATATATAGATTCACTCTAAAGGTGGCCTTACACTAGCCGATAATCGGGCATTTTTTGACGCTCGGGGGGTGCCCGACTCAATCGATCTGCTCGGGGCCGCTCAAAGCGCGATCGGGATCGGCCCGATCAACATCAAGAATGTTTGATATTTGCTCTGCCCCGCTCCGATTATCCTGTAGTGTGTGGTGCTATCAGATTTCAGATTGAGGTGGCCGATAATCGGGCATTTTTGACGCTCGGGGGGTGCCCGACTCAATCGGGAGCGATTCTCGGGCATAAATTATCGTCTAGTGTGAGTGTATAAAAGATCCAATCGTAATCCCTCCGATCTGCTCGGGGCCGCTCACAGCGCGATCGGCCCGATCAACATCAATAATGTTTGATATTTGCTCTGCCCCCGCAACCCCCTCTCCTCGTCCCCTCTCCTCTCGTCCCATCTTCACTCCCTCGGGGCCGATAATCCTTGGGTGCGTTGCGCCAGAGTTTTAAAACCGTGTACCATAAAATATTTGGGCCCGATTATCCTGTAGTGTGTGGTGCTATCAGATTTCAGATTGAAAAAAATCGGCTAGTAAGGCCACCTTTAAATCTGTATTTGAGCGGGACAATAGATCAGGCGGGCGGGAGAACATTATGCAGAAACAAAGACAGTGTGAGTCCCCTCCCTCTGTGGGTCACATAAGCAGTGGCAGAAGAGGCCAATCACGTGCGGGGAGTCGCTCGCACACTTCATTTGCATAGGCTTGCTATAAATACTGGTGCAACGCTGACTGCATTTCACTTCTAATATTGAGTACACTCAGAAAGAAATATGCCTGAAGTAGCAAAGCCAGTTAAGCCAGCACCCAAGAAGGGCTCTAAGAAAGCCGTCACCAAGACCGCTGCGAAGGGCGGCAAGAAGCGCAGAAAGTCCAGGAAGGAGAGCTACGCCATTTACATCTACAAGGTCCTGAAGCAGGTCCACCCCGATACCGGTGTTTCTTCCAAGGCCATGGGTATCATGAACTCCTTCGTCAACGACATCTTCGAGCGCATCGCCGGTGAAGCCTCCAAACTGGCTCACTACAACAAGCGCTCCACCATCTCATCCAGGGAGATTCAGACCGCCGTCCGCCTGCTGCTCCCCGGTGAGCTGGCCAAGCACGCCGTGTCTGAAGGCACCAAGGCTGTGACCAAGTACACCAGCTCCAAGTAAACTGTTCCGTCTGCTCTTAACACAACGGTCCTTTTAAGGACCACCCATCTTTTCTAAGAAAGAGTTCATCCAAATACTATAAATGGCCATTACAGAGCCTGTCGCTAAGTCCAGGTTAGTCGTCTGACATAACACTGCTCAAGACATTTAACTTGATTGAATTCATAAGCAATATTGCTGTCATGTTGGAATACATAATTATTCATATTGTTATCTACTAAAGGTTTGTTTTTTAGAGAAGATTGGCTGTCAGGATAAACATGTCTGCCTACTTACAGTATAATACCAGGCGAAGGAACTACAAAAACAGGCTGCCTTGTCGTCATATAAATACATCAAAGTGTCATCATACATGTCATCAAAACAAACCATTCAGAAGAAACATCTAGGCGCCAGAACGCGCGAACAAATGGCACCATGCTTTGGTTCGTCCACTCATTTTGTAGGTTTATTTTATTTCTAGAGTATAATACGTCGATGAAATTTGTTGGAGGCGAGGCGTTTTATATCTCCAGCTTTAGTAAAGTATGTGTGCGGCTGTGCGCCCCACCAATCATAGAAACGGATGAGTGTGTATGAGCTCCCCACCAATCAGTGCTAGTGGGTGAACTGCTCCTCCCAAAGAAGGAGGTTACCAATGAGGTAAAATGCAGCAGTTTGCCCTTTTTGCTATATTTTCTATCTCTCTTGCACTGAGAGAAAATGGCATGACCCAAGCACTGCGCCGCTCATAAATAAGAAGCCTCAGGTTATTAATATTGACTGTCTTTGTCTTGTAAGTAGGCATAATTATACAACATTATTTTGTATGTAGTCGTAATGATCCTTTACATTTAGTGTCACGTTGCATGGAATGGATCACAGTGCCCAGCCCACTGATTGTCTAATATTCAAGTGCGAGGCACAATTTAGTTCTAGTCCAGTCCACAATCAACACAAGTGTTCAAACATTGGAAGTCTGACCAGACCACATTCATATGTTGTGAATTTGAATGGATCAAAAATGAAAACAAGTGATGCATACTTATTTTTTTACACAAGAAACGGCTCTTTTAAGAGCCACCCACTTTATTATTTGAAGAGAAATGATTCCCCTGTATTTATGCTACAGACACTAAAATGTGTGACACTAAATGGTGATTATTTTTCTAAGTGCTGGAGTTTGGAAGCACTCGTCGTAAGTCACTGAATGGCCCTTCGTACCACCTGTTTTGAATTTGCACATAATGCAGGAGGTAGCAGCGCGACCCGTTAAAAGTGCTTCCAAACTGCAACACTTAGAAAAAGAATCATATGCACAGAATTTCTTGACAGAAAGTAGCTCATAACATTTCATTTTTCGCACAGACGAAATGAAAGCCTGGGTATCGAGGCTACTCATAACATGTCTTGTCTACGCTGGATTTTTATGAAACGAAAGCTCGGGCAGATTGAAAGAGGATCATTCAAGCTTGGCCTAGAGCTGCATGCTGCAAATTGGTGAGTTTAATGTTGTTTAATACAAGCAGATCGCAAACACAAATTGGATGAGTAGGGAGTCAATGGAGGGTATTGCAAATCTAGATTTGTCCCATTATAAAAAAAATCTAGACTTGCAAATAGCGGCTAGACTCAGAGTAGAGCTTCTTTGCCTGGAAAGGAGCCTGCTTAGGTGGTTCTGGCATCTGGTTGGGATGCCTCTCGGGCGTCTCCCTATAGAGAGGTCCTCCAACTTGCATCATTCCAAGTAGGCCAGTGCCAACGGGCACCACTGTAGAGGCTACAACGGGCACCACTCTAGTAGCTAGTCTCTGTACGTACATATGTTATCCACATAACTCGAGAAGCTTTCACCTACCGACTTCAAATTCAACACACATGTTCCACACCCCCACAGGGAGTGCAGTGCCCAGTGTCGGTTGTCCATTCTAGGGCTACTATCATCATCATACCTCAAGAGAAGCTATACTACCTGTTGGAGCTATTCACTATTTTGTATTTCACATTTATTTGTTGGATTTGTTTGGTAGAATTATTGTATGCATTATTATTTCAGTTTATTTGTGTTCCAGTTAAAGGCTTTTATTTTGAAGGTATTGGGCAATTGGGTGTGCACAGGTGAATTTATTTAACTGTCATCAGACAGGCAGTCATTCAGATTTCAGTTTGGCACTGGGAAGGTGCACAAGTTTTTACCAGGGTGACAGGGTCAAAGCAAACTAGCAAAGCAGTTATTTCCATCATGTTTGCCATATTTGTCTGTGAAGGAAATGGAATAAAATATCACCAACCTGCAAGAGCTGTTTTATCCCGACTCATTTATCCCTGCGTAAGATCCACTATACCTGGTGCCTCAGTGGCCTTTTGAGTTTTATTATTGTTGACAAATGGCCACTACATAAAGTAAAAACTTGCCCTTATTGAAGTGGACATTTTATTGTTTGGATTTTGCACTGGATTTTTGGGACTTGCACATGCTATGCATCAAGTGGATAATTAGCCTCATCAAGGACTTGTGAATGGGACATGGACGCACCTGCACTGCTTTTACTATTGTTGTTTTGCTCACTGGATTTTAAAGACACGTCAGAGAATGGAGGAGCAGCGACTTAATGGACATTGTCGCACAACTACCCAGAAACATTGGTATGTGAAAATAATATATGCTCAGTCGGCTTTATTGGAAAAAGGCTTAACTATTGGAGTGGCTGAGTTTGTTGTTTCACTACCGCAGAGCAGATTGGGAGTTGGATTTTGATGCATGTTTGATTGTGCAATTACAGAGACATTCATTCATAAATATCCGATCTTAAAGGTTGTGTGAAGTTTAGACTACAGTAAACCAGACAATATAGCGTGTTGAGAAAAAGACACAATGTCACAGATACATTTAAAAGACAATGTTGAGACTCAGAATGAGGCTCGAAGTGTGGTTTCTGATGATATCAGGCCAGAGGACAGTGTTTCAAACATTTCATGTCCAAAGGAGAATCAAACCAGAACACACTCTTGTGCTTCATCCACCTCATATGCAAGGATAAAGGCAGAGGCTGATAAAGCAGCACTCATAGAGCGCATTCATGCGTTAAAAAGGAAACACCAGTTGGAAGCAAAGGAGGAGGAATTAAGAAAGGAGAGGAGGAGGAATTAAGAAAGGAGAAGGAACAGTTTGCTCTAGAGACTGAGCTAGCTGCAACCAATGCTAAAATCAATGTTCTGGAACTCAATTCAAGATGTGGATCCAAAAGAGTGGATGGAATGAACTCATATCTGGAAAGGAACCAGGGCCAGGCTCAGAGGATAAGCCAACTTAATCCTCAAACTGGTCAATTTGTCCTACAGGGAAATGACAAAAACAACAAGTTGAGTGAATCTACACCTGAGGCCCTGTCTGTGTCTGCCAGGCCTAAAGAAACGTCACAGACCGTCAGACCTAAACAGGTGACTGTAACACAGACTGACCTCAGACCAGCAACAGCTGGAGCACAAACGCAAGTGGTTCTACAGACTGGAGGTGATTCCTCTCTGAATATGTCATGCAACAATAGCACTGAGAATAATATTGTGAACATCATGCAAAGGCAGAATGAAATCACTGCATTGTTGGTTCAGAAAACTTTAGCATCCTCTCTGCCAAGGAGAGAGATAACTGTGTTTGAGGGTGACCCTCTTGAATTTCATTCCTTTATTAGAGCCTTTGAAAGTTGTGTCGAGGCAAAAACTGACAACTCCAGTGATCGACTGCATTATTTGGAGCAGTACACCACAGGCGAGCCAAAAGAATTGGTAAAGAGTTGTCAGCAGCTACCACCTGCACAAGGATACCAAATGGCCAAATCCCTTCTTGATGAACATTTTGGCAATGAGTACAAAATTACTTGTGCATACATGGACCAAATTCACAACTGGCCTCTCATTAAAGCAGAGGATGTCAAAGCTCTGCAATCATATTCTCTTTTCCTCCGAGAATGCTGTCATTTAACATATCAAATCATGCGCATGGAGTTAGACACACCATTCAATCTCAGAAACATTGTGATGAAACTTCCTTACAAGTTAAGAGAAAAATGGAGAGAGGTTGCATGTGATTGGCAGGAGAAAAGAGGTTGCAGAGCAGTGTTCAGTGACCTTGTGAACTTTGTTGAGAGAGAAGTCAAAATAGCCTCTGATCCAATTTTTGGAAATATCCAAGATTTGCAACCTACCAGATGTAGTAAAACCTCCACTGTCAGTGACCCAAGACAAAGGAAACGGGAAAGCACTTTTGCCACTAGTGTCACAACAGTGAAGGAAGCAAATATTTGCATGAATAAAAGGTTCCCTTCTGTTGAAAGCAACCTCAAATGTTGTTTATTTTGCCAGCAAAAGACTCATTCATTGAATACATGCTCACAGTTTAAGTCAAAGATGCATCGGGACAAGATATGTTTCATAAAGGAAAATGGAATTTGTTTTGGTTGCTTAAAAGTTGGGCACACAAGCTCCACATGTTGGAGTCGTTTGGATTGCAGCGTGTGTCACCAGAAGCATCCCTCTGTCCTGCACATTGAGCAGAAGGGTATAGGTACATCCTTCAATGAAACTGTGAGCCCTCCACTGAGTGTAACACCTGAACAGCCTGAGACATGTGGTCACATTGGGGCCGGTGATGAGGACAGTTCGGTTTTCTCCATTGTAGCAGTTCAGGTGAAAAGTCAGACGAATAACAAAGTTGTGCACACACATGCTTTTTTAGATCCTGGGAGTTCCAGTACCTTTTGCACTGTTCACCTGGCAGAGAAACTCGGCCTAAGTGGCAGGCCAGCCAGCATTTTATTACAGACAATGGGTCAAAAGAAGATTGTGAGCACCACCATATTGTCTGACTTGAAAGTGTCTGGCATGGACACAAATGATTTCATTGAACTGCCTAATGTTTTAACTCAACAGACTATGCCAGTGTCGAGGGTGAACATTCCACGGCAAGAGGATGTTGAAAAATGGTCCTACTTGGGGAAAATAAAACTTCATGACGTGGATGCAGATGTTGATTTGCTCATTGGATCAAATGCAGCAAAAGTGATTGAACCTGTGGAGCTGATCAACAGTCAAGGTCAAGGACCCTATGCAGTCCGAACAAGAGTCGGCTGGGTAATTAATGTACCTCTTTGTAGTGGAGACAACGCAGTGAAGACTGGCTGCTCTGTTGTCACAAATAGTAGGGTTTCTGTGGAACATCTGGAAGACATGTGCATTGATGCGCCCTTCATAGAACCTGTACAGCATCCCCAAGGCCAGAAGAGGAAAGTGAAGTTTAAGGAATACTCTAAAAGACACTCCACTGTGTGCACACATCCTAAATAGACCTGCAGCAAAGATCCCTCTGATGTTGGAGGCCACAGTGTAGAGCCATGGACAATTATTTATTTATTTTTTCTTTCTATGCTGTCTTTCTGTCTGTCTCTTTCAGTGGCCACAGAGTACAAGATGGAGAAGTTGAATAGCTCCTTTATGAAATTAGTGTAATTGTGACGTGTACACTTTTCCCAATTAGGGGCCGGAATGTTGGAGCTATTCACTATTTTGTATTTCACATTTATTTGTTGGATTTGTTTGGTAGAATTATTGTATGCATTATTATTTCAGTTTATTTGTGTTCCAGTTAAAGGCTTTTATTTTGAAGGTATTGGGCAATTGGGTGTGCACAGGTGAATTTATTTAACTGTCATCAGACAGGCAGTCATTCAGATTTCAGTTTGGCACTGGGAAGGTGCACAAGTTTTTACCAGGGTGACAGGGTCAAAGCAAACTAGCAAAGCAGTTATTTCCATCATGTTTGCCATATTTGTCTGTGAAGGAAATGGAATAAAATATCACCAACCTGCAAGAGCTGTTTTATCCCGACTCATTTATCCCTGCGTAAGATCCACTATACCTGGTGCCTCAGTGGCCTTTTGAGTTTTATTATTGTTGACAAATGGCCACTACACTACCCCCCACCACACCACATGGCAGTCTGAACTAGAAAAAGTGCCCTTCTGGGCACAGGTCTCCACCAGGAGGATAGGAGTGTGCGTGTGATGTTTGGCAAAATGTTTAGGAGCAATATAAGTGTGTGTGTGTGTGTGTGTGTGTGTGTGTGTGTGTGTGTGTGTGTGTGTGTGTGTGTGTGTGTGTGTGTGTGTGTGTGTGTGTGTGTGTGTGTGTGTGTGTGTGTGTGTGTGTGTGTGTGTGTGTGTGTGTGTGTGTGTGACGTGGCTTGACCTGTTGTAGCGCCACCATGAGGCTGATTTGAAAACTGTCAAGTGGCATTTCTTCCAAAGCCAAGTGGGAATATGCATGCACAGTTTCATCACAATCGGATACTGCGTTGAGTGGTTGTGGAGATTTGTACAAAACGGGTACAAAGCGGGCTACTCCTGAAAAGTTTAGAAGCCAATTGTAGCCAATGAGGGTGGATTATGAGAAATCAAACAAACCCGTCTTGATCACATGACTATGGAGAGCATGTGTACCGATTTGCGTGAAATTTGGATAAAATCTGAAGGAGTAATATTAGAAAATGTGTTTTACATATGTCGGCCTCCTGGTGGCGCTATAAAGAGCAGATGTGAAAAATAACAGGCAAAGGTTTTTCCTTGGCCTCTAGGGAGTTGGCATACAAAGTTATCCACAGATCCGTGCAGTTAGAGGTAAAAACACTTTTTGGCCAGTTATAGCGCCACCATGAGGCTGAATTGAAAATGTTCATGTGGCATTTCTTTCTCGGCCTAGTGGGAATGTGCGTGCACAATTTCACGGAAATCACACGATGTGTTCATGATTTGCAGCATTTTGTTTGAAACTGAGCACTCCTGCGAACTTTGGAAGCCAATCTTAGCCAATCAGGATGGAGTCTGAGAAATCTGAAAGACACGTTTCATTGAATGGCTCTAGAGAGACTGTGTACCAATTTGCGTGATGTTTGGACAAAATCTGTAGGTGTACCGTCCAAAAACCTGTTTTGCACAAAGCGGCCTCCTGTTGGCACTATAACAGGCCGTTCTGGAAATTGAGGCAGAGGTTCATCGTTGGCATCCAGGGAGTGTGTGTGCAAAATTTGGCATCGACCGGGTTAATGGTGCCGGAGATTAGCTGTTCACAGACGGACGGACGGACGGACGGACACACACACACGGACGGACGGACGGAGTGCAAAACATACTCTCTCTCTCTCCCCATGCTTTCGGCCTGGTGGAGACAATAACATATAAGCCAAGGAGTCAATAATGTCTATAATGCTTGCACAATAGCTGCCATGTTTTAATTTGCTGTCATTTTAACCTGGACTAGAAAACAACTTAACAAAAACGTCCCTCTGCTTATCTTGTACTTGCCTGCTTTTATAGTGACATTATCAACCAACGGGGGGCAGTAAAGCAGAAGAAGGCCGAGACATCAGTATTGCCATGTCCGCTTATTATGAGCGACTTTGGGCTTGTTTTTCTGTAAAGTAGCGTGTATGTGTAGTTGCGGAACTTGCAGGTTTCGTTTTTTTGGGCTTGTTTCTAAAAGTGTACAGTAATGTATGTTTCATCACGGAATGCATTGGAGTCTATGGGCTCGCGCGAGTACATGAAACACGTGACCGCGCGCTGTTGCGCTGGTTTTCATGGACCTGGTTGCTTATGTCTCTCACACAATCTGGCAAGTGGCAACATTGCCTCCCGTTGGTTTTCGCCGGTGTCGAAGAAGAAGACAGACGTACATGAACGACTGAACGTACTGGAAAAGTAACGTGTCGCGTTTGGCCCTTTTCTCAGTTTTTACTTTGATCACCGACAGACCTTCACGATGTTTAACAGGCAGACCAGTCTGTGGATGGGAGATGTAAGTAGGCTATCTGTTTGTTTTCGTTTAGTCTCTTTCAAGCCTGAAGCCTGCCGTGTTTCCGTATAAGGCATGAGGGTCGGTCGGCCAACTCGGCCTGCTACAATGTAGTAGTAACGTGTGTAACTTTGTAACTACAATAAACTGATGTACGTAACACTAATCAATAACCGATGGATGTGCGGTGCGTAGTATGTATAATTGAACAGAACGATGTGACAGTAATTGGACAATGTGGCCTAAACGTACACAACGCAGACGGGTTGCTAATGCAAAGTTAGCCAGCTTGCTAACGTAAAGTTGGTAGCCAGGTATCTGTTGTTTGACTATCCATATGGTGTCCTGGTGGTCAACAAACACACAACCAGTCCCGTAGTGTGGTGATATACGCCGAAAGTGTAACTGTTATTGAGTCTTGACTTTTACTTATTATTACTTTCATATAGGCCCTACCTGTATGTAAATGCCAGAATCGATTAAAAAATAAAAATACATATGATAGTCTTGATCCTAGGCTATATCGTATTAGCTAGCAATGGTACTGCAGTGTAAACCAATCAGTAGTGGGCTAGTTGAAGTACAGTAAGAAATTATTTTTAATTCGATGTGTAGCCATGGATGGATAAAAAGAAAGCACAATTCATTTTTTTTCATTGATCGCATACTTGTATTAACAAGTTTTAACAGTACAGTAGGTAGTACAGTTGAAGGGTATGCTAAAAGGTTATCACACAAAAACATGGGGGCGGCTTGTCTCCATTGTGGTCCATTGTACTAAATTCATCAGTAAATAATGACATTAGAATACAATGCATGTCGGTTTTTAGATGGACTTATAAATCCTATCAAAATGGTGTGACACTGTGTGTGTGTGTGTGTGTGTGTGTGTGTGTGTGTGTGTGTGTGTGTAGCTGGACCCATATATGGACGAGAACTTCATCAAGGCAGCCTTCAGCACCATGGGAGAAACTGCGTATGGAGTGAAGATCATCACGCACAGGACAGGGTAGGCAAACATGGACACTATCCTGCTGTGTGCATAGACTTCTACAGAGCGCAGTTCTCTGTTCATATAGCCAGTGTTGCTGGATTTCGCAAGAGAAAATAAGCAATCAGGAGGTCTATGAAAACAAGCCCAAAAAGAACTATGCCACATGAGCACTTTAAACCTGTGTGCATTGGCTGTTTGAAAATAGCCGATCTACAAGCTCACATCGTCACGATGCAACGCGTCGTGTGTGCTTGTAAGACCTGCTATTTGTATTTTATTTGGAAAAGTAACTATTTTTAAATGTTTTTTTAATCTGGTGCGGACAAATGCGTACTAATTTGGGGTGCCTTGACATGAAAATGTTTGCGACTGCACTGGTTTAAGAAGCAAGCTACCAACTACCAATATTTACAAACAACTTTACATAGAAAATAGCCCAGAGTGGCTCATAATAAATAAGTAGACCTGGCAACACTGCATACAACCTGTGTGTGTGTGTATGTAGCATCCATAACAGCTGCTCTCCGTGTGTGTCCTGTAGTGGGTCAGCAGGCTACTGCTTCGTGGAGCTGGCCGATGAAGCAAGTGTCGACCGCTGTGTCCACCGGCTCAACGGCAAACTGGTCCCTGGATCGAATCCGGTACGTTCTCTGATGATGCCACACATGTCGACTCTCATATTGCTTTTTGATAACGGTCATTGAATTGAATCACCACAACATTGAATTATTTTCTTGTGCACAAATAATGAATTGGAGACGATTAAACACTTGTATTCCATTTTTGCAGTCTTTATCCACTGGTATTCATGTGTTATTATCTGTGTAGGTCGATTTGACTGAGGATAGCGGAGCACCACTAGTGTTGGCCTTCCCTCTGTACTCTGTAGTGTGATAGTGTGCTCCAGTAGCGGGCTCTCAAAATATCAGTGTAGCAGCACACTCTGCCTGCTCTGGTGTGGGTTCAAACTTCCAAGTAGGGGTGGGCGATGTGGCAAAAATATCATATCATGATTTCTTTTCCTAGACAGGATCCACGTTCGTGGTTCTTTTTTCATGTTTTATATTTTATTTATTTTTTATTTCTAGACAACTTTGCAAGTTACTGAACAAGTAAGTACAACCAAACTTTCTTCCCTGGGAAAAATAAAATAAAATGCAGGCCTCCAAGGTAACAAATAAAAATAACAACTCTATGGGGTTCCCCATCTAAATGATTATCAGGAATCAAATGGACCCTTATAGGTCAATCTCATTCCATTTGCACACTCTGAATAGTTAACATTTCAAAATCCAAACCAGAAAATATAAACCCGTTCCATAATACAAATTAAATTAGTTTTTACTGACCAACTTGTCTGTGTTGTCATTCGCTATGCCACCAAATCAACTCGTATAGAACTTCAAACAATAATGAATGAGTGCACATTCTGTTATCACGATAGAAAAGGAAAACTGGACATTTCAATAGGCCTATCTCACAGCCCCCTTTCCACGCCCCCTTCCGGTAGATAGTGGTGTCATTTAACATTAGCATTTACACGTTTTTTTCTCTGGAGAATCTAAGTACATTTCCTAATGTAAAAATGTGACAGACCAATATTATTATGAAGCAAACAAGATGGTAAATCAGCTCGAACCGATAGAACAAACCTTACCTTGAGAAAACAAAAGTTGTAGACTTCTTAAATTACCTCTGTTAACATGTAGCGTCTATGGAGTGACGTCACGCTATCACCACTAGCCCCGAAAGGGGGCGTATTAAGGGGGCGGGGAAATTCTGTGAGATAGGCCTATTCATGATTTGATATTGTCATATCGCACACCCCTAATTCAAAGACCACATGCAAATTATTTTGAAAACATCCCTGTCACTTTGGCAAGTGTCTAAATTCTCTGTTGACAGATAGCTTTTGCCTGCACCATTTTGCTTCCCAAACTTGAGCTGGTGTTCAGTGGACCACAATGGAAACAAGCTGTTGGCGTGTTTATTCACGTTGATGTTTCTCAGAATTGTCAATAATTCAATTCAAAGCTAAATAGAATTACATAACTTGAAGTGACACAAAAGGTACCACTTCAGAATGGCTGCAGTCAGCAGCTATGGAATCCAGCGAGAGCTCAGTCTCCATTGGCTGGCATTGTTGTAACATCCAGTCTTTTGTGGGTTTCACGATGGTGTTTAAAATAAGAAAGATCTTCATGTCAACTGGAGACGACACTAATGGTGTCAAAAGAAATGGAGAGTTTTTGTCTGCCCGCTACTGTCGCTGAAACCGTGCTATTGGCCCCTGACAGCCATCCAAGGCTAAGCTACTGGCTCCTCTGTCTACCCACCTATACTCGCTGCTGAAGGTGGCCGTGAGGCTGCTTGTATATGAAATGTACTTTGTTTGAAGCTGGTGGTAGGAAGTGAACTAACTGAGGAATGGGCCAAAGGCTGGTCTGGGTGGTGGAGGTATGTAAACCTAAATAACAACAACCATAATAACTACCCTTTTTTATTTCCCAGCAATATCAGTGCTATACTACACGTCTTTGAGGTTATGAAGTTGGCTTAGTGTTTGTGTTTTTTTTTTCTTCTCTCACCTGGTGCAGCCCCGGAAGTTTAAGCTAAACTATGCCACCTATGGAAAACGTCCAGATGCAGGGTGAGTCATGATTTTAATTCCTGTTCATTATTTCTATTTTGTTACAGGTACAAAACACATGCATTGCGTATGGGTTTCTAGTCAGCGCTGTTCCTGATTAGGATTTTTTTGAGTAGGGATGCAGCGATCAAGATTTTTCAAGACACTACTAGCAAACACTGACATACACCGTCATGATCACATGGCCTCTGCCTGATACTACATGCTGGATCTGCTGGATAGTACTGCTGAAGCTGATCCGATCTAAGCATCCCTAATTAAATAGTACTCTAAATTGACAATGCATACTGAATGTGCATAAGATATAGTGGAGAGAACGTGCTCAGGCCATGGTCAGTGGATGTCATTTTTATACTGTGCCGTGTCATGCCTTTGGAAGTCTTGTTATTTTACACTTTGGTTGGGACCGTGAAGATCGTCATTGTGCAAAAATATTCAAGTTCAAGCTTTGTTTGATCCAAGTATTATAAATGTTTTTTGTACTACCCAATGCTTGTGACTTGCACTAGTAAGTGATAATAAAAACGAAATGACTAAATGAATGCAATGTCTAAAATGTAAATAATCAAAGCGTTATCTTGTCACCTGGTTCTTAGGCCAGAGTATTCAGTGTTTGTGGGCGACCTAGCCGCTGAAGTGGACGACTACCAGCTGCACCAAGTCTTTAAGAAGTTCCCTTCTTGTAAAGGAGCCAAAGTAGTCACCGACCAGTTCGGCAACTCCAGGTAGGACAACTCGCACAGCACTTAAAACAAGCATATATGACTTAAAAGTGTCTGATTTGCTGTTTCTGGCGTGTGTTGTGCATTATGAATTTCAAGTAATATAAACCATTATTTCAATATCGTTTCTACCTCCAGTAGAGGCTTGTTTTTTTCTTATTGTGTAAAGATATGTGTACTTGTGTGACTCTGGGTTAGCAGTGCTATGGGCGTCCACCTCCCAGTAGTTCTGCTGTACATCTGTACTCCGCAAACCACTAAATAATTGTTTTCTTCCCGTCTTATGCTTAAACTATTGTTTTCCCCATATAGGCTAAGCAAGAGCAACTCACAATTCGAGTGATGCTACCTCATATTAAAAAGTAAAACAACAAGTTTCAGTTCTATACCATAATAATACCCATTATATTCCTTTTTTTTCCTCATTATAACTGGCTATTTTCATGCTGAGTTATGGAGAGAGTGTGTTGGCAGAGAGAGCTGGTGTTAACTAACTTGTCATCGTGCAGAGGCTATGGCTTTGTTAAGTTCGGGGAGGAGAGCGAGCAGAAGAAGTCCATCGAGGATTGCCAGGGGACCGTGCTGGGGGGCAAGCCGCTGCGACTCAGTATCGCTGTGGCAAAGAGGTAGGACACTGTTTACTTGGGAGTAGAAATGTACCCATACCATTTTCTCCTTCACGATTACAATACCAACTTGCATATACTGAGTACCGATCCGATACCATTGTGTAATTAAAACACAAATCTAGGGCAGGTAGTAGCGATACCATTTTCTCCTTTCCGATCGGTCCATACCGATCCGATAACAAAATATCTAGGCCAGTGGTTCTCAAATTGGGCGCGCGTGCACACTCATCCCCTCCCCACACTCATCCCCACCCACCTTCAGATGCCCTATGACACCCCTGTCTAAACGGGTTAAATATACATTTGCTTGTTTTGTCTTTTTTTTCCAGCCAGAAAATGAACAACTACCACGGAGGCCAGGCGGCGCAGGGATTCCAAGGAGGCAGCTACAACCAGCAGCAGCCGGGTTACTATGGAAGCCAGGGCCAAGGCGCGGCCCAAGCGGGGTACTACCCCGGGTGGGGCGGTTATGACCAGTACGGCGGCTACAACAGCACTGGCTACAACAGCAGCTATAACAGTGCCGGCTACAACTATAACTACGGGGCCTATTACCCCCCGCCGGGCCACGCTATGGGCCCACCTCCCCCTATGGGGCAGCCGCCAATGCCCGTTGATATGGCTGGAGCTGAAGAGGTGAGTGGCATTCACGCACAGGCCTGTCAACGATTAACACATTTTAATCGTTTAATTAATTGACCATTAATTGTCACACAAATCATTGCGAGTAACCATTTAGTTCAGCCTTTGTCATCGGAACATATGAATAACATTGTTTTGTCCGTTTGCCTTCTTTCTCTTTGTCATGCAATTTTTTAATTATGATGAAGGCAGAGTTGACTTAAATGCTTAAAGGTTTCATGACATTAATTTTCATTTATTTTTATTTGTTTTATTAGGTTTTATGACCTCAACTGACCAAACCTGAACTTTGAACATTCAGTGGATGTTCTGTGGGCTGGAGTTTACTCTGGCGTTTGGAAGCCTTTGGAGCTGCAATGAAAACGGGCAAAACAGTTAAAACAGTGACATCTGCTGGCAAATCCCATTGACATATATGGGATTTGCAGGCTGTGACATCACAAACGGCAGGAAAACAGCACTTGTTTGAGCCCGAAAAGCCCAGGCCACAGAAAATCTACTGAATGTTAAAATTTCAGTTTTTTTGGGTGCAATTGAGCTCAGAAAACCTAAAAAAAATAGAATTACAAAAACTTATTTTAATGTCACAATCCCTTTAAATATACAAAGAAACTGATGTATTTGACCATTTTATACTTTCACAGTGATTCATGTCTAATTCAGCAGATAGAATGTAGTAGTGTTAATTAATGAAACAAAGCTGATTGTCCCTCCACAGCAGAGCCACGGAGACACTGAAGACGTAGAAGAGGATAACGGAGAAGGTAAACATCTTCTGTCCGCTGGTCATCAGTTGATGGCATTTGACATGGTAGAGAAGTGGGGCTGGTCTTCAGTTGATGGTATTTGACATGGTAGAGAAGTGGAGCTGGTCTTCAGTTGATGGTATTTGACATAGTAGAGAAGTGGGGCTGGTCTTTGACATGGTAGAGAAGTGGGGCTGGTCTTTGGCATGGTAGAGAAGTGGGGCTGGTCTTTGACATGGTTGAAAAGTGGGGCTGGTCTTCAGTTGATGGTATTTGACATGGTAGAGAAGTGGGGTTGTTCTTCAGTTGATGGTTTTTGACATGGTAGAGAAGTGGGGCTGTTCTTCAGTTGATGGTGTTTGACATGGTAGAGAAGTGACCTGACACTTAAATGGCTGTCCTGACAGTCACGGTTCTTTTATTCACAAATATTCTTTAGGTACTCAAAGTTGCTTTACGGAACAGCAGATTTACCAATGTAGGGCTGAAACTCTCGGTTATTTTTGTTAGTGATTATCCTATCAATTAATCTCCTATCAATTAATTTGTAGATTAATCAAGTGTTTTGTAATGAAAAGACAAACCCACTGATTTTGTCCTTAGACGGTGTCATGCAAAATTGTGAAAGTAGCCGATCTAAATCCTCACAATTTGTGAGCAGTGTGAGATCAGCTATTTTCATTAATTTTGAATTATTTTCTCCTATAATTATGTGCCCAAAATATGGATCAATTGACTATTTTATTAGCTGTTAACCCTAAACCATTGTGTGTGTGTGTTGGTGAATCCATGCAGAGCCTATCCCTGAGGTGGACGTGGAGCAGTGTAACAGCGACTTCATGCTGCGCAGCGAGGAGTTCTATGACGCCATGATGGACTGTCACTGGCAACCCCTGGACTCAATCATGTCCTCGATCCCTTCCATGTCCTGAACAGACCACTTCTGTCCACTGCTCTTGTGCGCTAGTGGTTCTCAAACATTTTCACGTCAAGGACCCCCCCACACACACAAAAAAAAAAGGTATGTATTTGGCTAGACCCCCACCTGGAATTATTTTGTGCCAGGGGGGACCGCCATATGAGAGGAGCTGCAAAACGGTTCTAAATTTCCCCACATTGTTAACATTATTTCCAGGAGCTTTCATAGACTAAGCAGTAGCACGAGTATGAAATGGGGTTAAAGGGATTAAAGTGATTGTGATGCTACGTTAACACGTTAGCTGGGGACCCCCTGGATTCCCTTCCCTCAAGGACCCCTCTGCGTTCCCGGACCCCACTTTAAGGACCACTGTGACTGTTAAGTGTCACAGTGACACACTGGCTATATTTACTGCAGTTTCTGTGAGTCATTAGTTTGATGTTGCAAGGTACTGTCTAAATTTGCTGTTTTTTTTTTTTTTACAAATGTATCAAAGCAAAAATAACAGATCTACACGTTCACAGCATGTTGTGAGCTTGCAGATCAGGTATTCCTGCTATATGTAGTACAAAAGAGTATATAGAGCTAATGGTTAAGTTTGGATAATCTATGTGCCAAGAAAATGACATATTTTTGTTCTACATTTCAATACTACGTTCTCATTGTTTTTGGCCCAAATGAACTCGCCCCACTGCAATGTATGAGGCTACAGGGAAATATCCTGTCTGTAGCTTTCTTTCAATACCCAGTCCAATAGAACAAGTGTCGTCATATCTTATTTCTCCAAGAAATTCAACAAGCTAATACATTGTCCAGTAGCAAGCAGTGTTAACATATTGAGGTAGTAGAGTTGCTGTCAATGTCATTGGGGCCAGACAATGCCTAAAACTGCACACAGATCGGCAGATTTCTTTTTAAATAATAACGTGTAAGTGTTCATAGATATATACATGCTATATGAATGTTGTTTATCATGCTCGCATTCAGTTGAGGTTCACTAAGCAGTATAATTGGTATGTTGTTTATACTGAATACATAGCGAAGACTGAAGATAAGCCTACAGTTATTACAGGTATTGGGACAGTCGCAGTATACTAAAGTTGAGCCTGTTTTAGGCTGTCTAAACACCTTCAGTTCACTTTGCATAAAAAAGTGAATATGAAAATAAAATACATTTTCAAGCTGGCCTTCGCATAAATCCATATCACATGATGTAATAACTTACAAGTTGTAATCCACATCTTACAAATATTTGTCAACTGGTGTTGGGTTAGCCTAAGTAGTACTGCCTGAAACTCTTAAGCGCAATATCTCCCCAGAACATGTAGGGGGTTAAGTCTCGGAAGAGTTGTAGATGTTTGGTCTCCCATTCAAGCGAACAAGTTCCGAATCTGGCATTTTCGATTATAAAATGTATTAATCTGACAGGCTGTAGCTTTAAATAAGGTATGCTATTTCACTGTTCCAATACTTGAAACATACAGTAGGCTTCTGGTATCTGTGCTAAACTAGCACAACGAATGACACCAGCTAAACGGAGTAACTCTTCTGCTTGCTGAAGCCATACTTTAAAGAAACATTTTTACCTGGTGACAGTCAAATTAACAACTGAAGTGAGTCATGTCTGAAGAGAACGGACATCACACAGGACCATGCCTTCATTGGGCGGAAGTGTGGCTAAAATGAGTGCACGTGATTTGAGTTTTTAATTGTGTTTTATTTTCATTTTGTTTTGGAGGAATATTTGTGTTCATACTCATCTTTTGTTTATTTATCCTCCTATGTATGGTGTTTCAGCTGAAAGCACTGAATGCCCCAAAAAGAAAAGTAATTCATCACTTTTCCACACAGAAAACTATTCCCTTTTCTATATTATTATTAGATGAACTGACACCACCTGCAGGACATTACTGAAGCAGCCTCTGTGCTGAGCATTGTGTGCGTTTGCTGTTATTTGGCTGCATCAGATGCAGTATAAAGTCATTGTCCTTTTGTCTTTTGCCTGATCTTTTGTATATACTCTTGTCTGGAACTCTGGAGGTATTTTACCAATAAAACAGGTCGGAGAGAAAATTTACATGGACTACCCAGTTTATTAAGTGGATTATCAAATGCCGTCTTTTGTACAATTCTGTCAGGTCACCCTTGAAGGTGCAGTATGATATGTTTGTTAAAATAAGCGTTAAATGCCTCTATTATGATCATAGCTATAGCAGTGTTCTTTTCACTGACAGTGGTCTCCTTGTCATTCCACCTCTAGACACAACATGCATTTTCACGTCGGTATGCAAATTTGACCAAATCAGGATAAACAAGTTAAATTGGAAGTGATGAAGTGTGAAAAGCATGTCCCTTACATAATACTTGGTTGCATGCTGGTGTTGCATAACTAAAGTAGCCGATCTACAAGCTCACAGCATTGCTGGGACTTTATTTTATAACACAGATTACAGTAAAACATAGCCAAACTGTCTATCCATGAAAAAATCACCTGTGTGAAGTAGGGCATTAAGCAACTAGTCGACTAGTTTACTAGTAAATCCACTAGTCGACCTTGCTGGTACTAGTTGATAAGAAAAAAATAAAAGTTTTGTTTTTGTTTTTTTCCCCCGATTTTGTAGGCCTCAATATCAGGTAGATTATAGTTATGTACACAGTTTTTAAATGTACACATATTTATTTCCAAAAAATAAATAAAATAAATATTTTTTGTTTGTTTTTTCAAACATAATAGGTGGTTAAACAACTAGTCGACTAGTAAACTAGGCAACTAGTCAACTAGTAAAAATGACTAGAAGTGAATGCCCTAGTGTGAAGTGAGGGGCGCTCTTATCATCCTACAACATCGAGGACAAAACGGACAAAACAAACATTAAACTCTGTCCATTGTCAATGGTGTTTTTTATGTTTGTCTAAGGAAAAACAAACATTAAACCTGTATATAGGAGGGGCTAGCACCCCCCCAAAACTCACTCCTGGTTTGGAGCCTGATGTGTAACATTCCTCTCGTGGAGGCTGACCAGAAACAGACCTGCTGGCCACTCTGGGCCCCAATATGAAAGTCAGAGAAAACCAGGATCCAACTCAGTTTTAGGATAAAAGGGCCACTTTACCCCTTTTGCAACCAGATCTTATTTTAATGATGTTTGGGAGACGACAAACACATTCCAGGGGTTTTTTACGTGTATGTGTCTTTACATATTTTAGTATTTCAAAGTGTCCATGCGGGTGCCATGATGTCATCGACACTGCAGGGCTCACTTCATTCCTGGACTACAATTCCCATAATGCTTTGGGCCACTGCTCCTTGTGGATAGGGGGAGGGCTGTTTTACTGAGACAACATGTAATCCACTAGAATTTCGCGGGCCTTCGGCCCGCTCATCCTCGCGCCATGCGATGCGTCGCAAATGGGAAGAAGGCAATGGCAAGCCATGATGTTTGAATTTATGCATTTGCTTGGAAAGCGCAAAGTTGCCAAGCTGGCTGAGTGGCCCTGTGTGGTTTTGTGTATTTGCGTCTGAAAGTGAGCATGGCAAGGCGCAGGAACAGTATACTGTACTGTACTGTGCTGTACTGTAAGTCTTTGTACTGTACTGTACTCATGTGTACTGTACTGTACTGTTGTCTGTGCTGTTGTGTTAGTGTTATTTTTTATTTTTATTATTATTATTATTACATGGATTAATATTCTGATGTACTGTACTGTACTGTTCTCTGTACTGTTGATATTATAGTTATTAGTGTTGTGTTATTATTTCTTATTATTATTATTAGTATTATTACATGGATTAATATTCTGATGTGAGCTTTGTTTCTGTACTGTACTGTACTCATGTGTACTGTGCTGTTCTCTGTATTGTTGATATTATTGTTGTTATTAGTAGTGGTATTGATTATTGTTATTATGATTGAAAGAGAGCATGGCAAGGCGCAGGAACAGTATACTGTACTGTACTGTACTCATGTGTACTGTACTGTACTGTTCTCTGTACTGTTATTAGTGTTGTGTTGTTATTTATTATTATTATTATTATTACATGGATTAATATTCTGATGTACTGTACTGTACTGTTGTCTGTACTGTTGATATTATAGTTATTAGTGTTGTGTTATTATTTGTTATTATTATTATTATTGGATATGGATTAATATGCTGATGTGAGGTTTGTTTCTGTACTGTACTGTACTCATGTGTACTGTACTGTTCTCTGTACTGTTGTTATGATTAGTGTGTTGTTGTAATTTTGTGTTATTATTATTATTAGCGTTTTGTGGCGTGTGTGTGTGTGCCATTTCAGCTGCATCGCGAGGCGATCCAAATTCCCCCCCCCCCCCCCCGCGCACGCACGCACGCACACACCACACACACACACACACACGTGTCTGCAGTGACACTGCGTTGTACACAGCTGTTGTATTTCATCCGTACTGACTGCCAGAGGCAGTGCTTAACACTGGACGCAAATCATCCAGTGTTAAGCAGTCATCCAGGATTCATAGAACCATAGTTACATACGTAACTTACGTTTTGTGTTGCATCGCGTTGTTGCAGCGTCTGCGTGTAGTGTTGGCGTTGTTGTTGTTATCCATATATGCGCGTCGGTTCGGCCCGATTGTACCACGTCAGGTGTCGATGCGGTCGTGTTTGCATGATTGTAACGTTGTATGTATGTAATCGCGGCGCTCTCCATCCAAGTTAGAATCAGTGTAGAACCTGTGTTGTTGTTGTTCTTCTTCTTCTACTGTTGGTTTCCGGCAGGCTGTACACTGTGTGTGTGTCACACCAAAAGTGGTGACCTATAGAATCCTGTACCTAGAAGCATCACGCAATCGTCTCCCTCCCTGTGTGGGTCACGTGGTGGGCTGTGAGCGAATGGGAGAGGGAATGTAGTGTTGCCAGGTCCGCGTATTGTAAGCGAGTGGTAGTGTGTGTAAGTAGCGTGTTGAATGGCATTTTTTCTGTGCTTGTTTTCATAGACGTGGCAACAAATTAGGCGGGGGTGTCGGTGCTTGTGGCGTGTTTGTGTTTGTTATTGATATTGATATTGATAGCGAGTGTGGACGGGAGCCGGCTGTAGTGGCAGTGAGATGACAATTTTTACGCGGCTGGTGTTGAGTGTGGCCGTGCGGCGCGACATGAGGAGATAGGGAACCAACGACGCGGAGGGTAAGTGTGTGACGTGTTAGTGTGTTGTTGCAGTGTGTGTTGCAGCGTGTTGCAGCGTGTCAGTGACGTAGTAGCTGGTGCCTTTTGTTCCTGTCCTGGGGACACCTTTTGGGGACACCTTTTCAATTGTATATAAGATGTACAACTTCCTGGTCTCAACTGCGCATATTTTTTTCCTTCCATGGAGCAACATGGCGTCGCCCGTACGGTCTTCGCGTCTCGTCCTCTTTAGACAGTCCTTGATGTAATCCAGGAAATAAGTGAGCCCACTTTGAAATACTGAAATATCTAAAAACACATTACCCACATAAACCCCCCCAGGAAAGTGTTTATTTTCTCCCAAACATCATTAAAATAAGATCTGGTTGCAAAAGGGGTGAAGTCGCCCTTTAAGAAAACATTTTCTACATTGGCATACAATGTTAAACAAATATATAGTATATAGTATATTGCACTGGTTGGTAAGCTCACCCTATCCATGTACAGCTGTTCAAAGGACAAACTGACCCCTATTTTAACAACATTATATTGCTCATATTTACCTGTTTAAGGCAAACGTGAACAGTTAAATGAATGTGTACCAGAAATGGTGTATTTGTACTACACCAATGCAGCAAATGGATTCATAGTCCTGCAAATGTCTTTAAAATGCCACCATCATCCATTGTATCCATGTTCGCAGTCTGTTCACGTCGAGTGACCGTTCTCTCTTGCCGTGGCACTGGACTTGGCGTCGAGCAGTCCGAGTCCTGGCTGCCCGGGGCAGTACCAGCTGGGATCCAGCTGGTACCATCCCTGGTACAGAGCCCTCCAGCTGAGACACCCCAGAGCGCCGCCTATCAGCTGCGTGGGGAACTGAGGGAAGTAGGCCAGGAGACAGAGCAGCAGGAAAACCCACAGCCACAGCAGGAGCACGCAGAACAGGAACAGGATGCGGAGAGGGCTGCCGGGAGCCCCGCCCAGGCTCAGGTAAGGGCCGAACACGGCCGTTTCCTCGGCCAACAGGAGACAGCACAGGCAGAGGAGGAAGACGTCTTCCGAGACTTCGTATCCCCTCCAGAGCATCCCGGCCCCGACGCACGTCGACTTGGTCTCCCCGTCCCTCAGCAGCAGAAGAGGCTGTCCGCTCAGCACGGCCGCGTCCTGGCCCCCCTCGGCGGCTAAACGTTCGTAGCAACTTCCCGTGGCGTTGTCCAGGAGAGCCAGAAGTTTCCGGAAGACGAGCCGAAGACTTCCGGCCAGCACGAGCCGCGAGAGATGACGGAAGGTGAGGGAAACGGAGCGGCGGACGGAGAAGGACAGGAGGAAGACGAATGAGCCGACAAAGACGCAGGTCCAGCCCCAGCCAGAGCGTAGGAACAACCTGGAGGGAGAACACAAGACACAGATCAATAACTGCAGCAGTGTTGGGACACACACACACACACACACACGCCAGGGAGGAGGGCGTTCACAATCTTGAGTGGGGGTGTCTTCTCCTGTACAGTACGAATCTTAGCACTAATTCTAGTACATATAGTTGCACTGCTCAGTTCACACGGGTGTGATTTGTATGGGTCATGAGTAGAATAAACAAAACAAATATCAGTTATATAATTTCATTGCATCACTCAATATACAAAATACCCCATATGACTAGCCAGGTTAGACTATTCGTGAATTGAAGAAGCCGTGGTCAGTTGTGTGTGGAATCTTAAGTATGTGAACAGGGCATGACTCAGCACATGCTACGTAACCTCAGCTGTCACTTGACTTTGAAATGAATACCGTACGCATGAGAATTACAACTCTCAACATGTCTTTCTGGTGGCGCTGGCAAGTACGTGACCAGCATTGTCACTCCCCTCCCTCCCAACCAAATGGAAAATGGCTCATGTCTGACTCCATCAAATCCCACACCGATCAATGCAACCGCATGCTGTTTGCCTTGGCTTTAAACAAGGCCACTGAGCAGGACGTATATAGGCATGCCGTGGTGGAAGTAAAACTAGCAATACAATACCACACTGAAAGATCTAAATATACAAGTGGCAGAAGTAATATAGCTTTCAATAGAAGTAATATAGTTTTCAACCCTTTTCATATCAAGGTCCATTATTTATTCTGCATTTGAGCCACGGACCACCATTTGATGAAACTTTAGCCTTGCAGACCCAAAACTAAAATAATATGTCCGCATTTCAATGCTGTATGTACCATTAGGAGAGATAACACTAACGGTGTGTAAAGGCAAACGTTAAAATAACAATTCTTCTACATTCTCTAATGGTGTAGACTTCTTGTAAATTAACTTAAAGTAATGCAGATGTTTAAATTTAACAATTATTTAACTATTGAGAGTGTAAAATGGAACCATTTGAAAATAGCAAAAAATCTTTTGAAAATAGTCAGATCTACAAACTCACAATGCGATGCATCGCGACACATTGTGAGCTTGTAGATCGGCTATTTTCAAAAGGCAGAAATGTATAGGGCTGAAGTGGTTAATGTATGTTTTGTAATAATAAGCAAAATCTACAAAGCGAAAGTTGTCAAATATATTTGACATACTCAAGTAAAGTACAAATACCTCAAAACTGTACTTAAGTACGGTACTTAAGTAAATGTACTTAGTTACTTTTACACCACTGAACATTTGTCTCTGAGATGTGGTAGAAGTATAATGTATTAAAAATGGCCATACTACTCTCAAAATTGTATTCTAATTACAGTGCATGAGTAAATGCACTTATAGTTAATTTGTCCCACAACTGTAAGTATAGGCTATTATTCTCACCTGTAGAGGAAGTGGGTCGGCTTGGCGAAGACACTGAACTGGGAGACCCAGAAACTGAGAGCCGGGCCGGCGACCAGCGCCACCGACAGGATGAGGTGGAAGTGCCGCCTGAACACTGAACTTCCAAGGAATGCGGCCGCTATGTCTGTCAGGACCACCAGCACAGAGTCCAGGAACATCTGGAGCTGCAGCCACACTTTTTGGATCAGGGTTAAATTCATATTTGCGTCTGTGATGATGATGACAGAGTCAAAATAGACTGATGCAGACTCTGAATGCAGCAGTGTATGTTTTAGACTATAGGTTTTGACCTCACGTTCAGTTTAGCAGACACCCTGTTTCGAGTGATAAGGTCAACCTGTTCCGTGTGATAAGAGGCTGTAATCCACTGTAGAAAGCTGTTGACACAGAAGATTCCAACAGACCCCAAACTTATCCTTGGAAAATATGCATCCAGACTGTATTGGCTGTGTAGACCGCTGCTGTCATGTGTTAAGTTCCTAGATCAGATCCTTTTGAGTAGAGTATGCATGTCCTGAATGAAATGACAGACGGCTTCTAGTGTTCCACAGACACCAGCAGTTAAATCACAAGCAATAGTTCCTGAATCCAGTAGATATCTCTCCTTCCAATGTCTCGGCTCAATCCATCTTTATGTAATAAGTCCAGAAACACACATGTAGGCCTATTCTTCTGAATGCAGCCGACCTGCTATGGCGACAGCCGAGGACCTGGTTTAGTTGTTTCCCTTCATTTGCACTTTTCAAAGGTGGTGGTTTCTGCAATAACCGAAAGCAGTCAGACAGGTAAAGCTTGGTATGCAAGATCCAGCTTAGATTTTGCTTGCGGCTGAGTTACAAGTTATAACTCATGGTGTTCTCTTCCTGATTCCAATCCACTGCAACTAATCCCTTAAGCAGTCAGTTGCGGTTCATTCTCGATATTTGGGACCAACATTTGGTTTATCTTGAAGTTTCAGAATGCAGAATTAAGTTTACATCACCGGTCTTCTCTGAATTAATCTGGTGGATTCCCAAGCAGGTCCTTCCTGTGGTGGCGAGTGAAAATCACTGATGATCACTTCCTTTACACTTCTGCAGACAGTTTGCACAATGGCTGGCACCACCAACAATGACTGCCTCAGCTCCAGACTCCAAAGTAAAACAGTTGCTGCCTCAACTGCAATGTCCCTCCCCCAGTCTCTCTCTCCCCTGTAACTGTAGCCATTCCCTGTCACCCTCCCAGCCCCCAAATTCCCCTAGCTGCCCTCCTCGCTCTCTGACTTTGCCCTATTACTCACCTAGTCACTGTTACCCTCTCCTTTCCCTGTCCCACACACCGCCTTGCCTCTGTCCAGCATCTGAAACATGTGTTCTCATCCTTCTTACTACGTGTCCCCTGGGCCTCAGAGGTGTCACATTGCTCCCACAGAGAAGGCCAAGGTTCAAAGCAGAGCGGAGCCAATGGCACTGTAGGCATAGTGAATATGGGAAAGCTTCTGGGTGCATTCTGCTGCTACAGCATATGGATTTGTCAGTGTTTGTTAACAGTGACAGAAATCAGAATGCAGAGTAAACTACTACTAGTATAATCTACCAGTATTAAATGTGAATGTCACATCTCCATGTGTATATTATTAGTAGTCACCTCTGTACCTCTGTGTTTAGACTCAGCTGCTACTGTGGGCTGTCTCTGTCAATCATTGAACTGGCCCGAGGGTGTCACTGTCACAGTGTCACACACACACACACACACACACACACACACACGCACACACACGCTCGCACGCACAGAGTACTGTGATGTCTTTGTTTGTTGTATCCTGTGATTCATGAAGTGCATGTTGGACTTCTGTCTGGAAATTCACTATGTGAATTAAAATCTAGCAAGTCTACGTATTGTCCAATAAGTAATGACTGCAACATGTGAGATGACCTTCTATATAGGCCTAATGACCTTGTTGACATTGTCCTGGTATAAACCTGTTATTGTCATGAAACAAACTGATCCAGAGAAAGTCATGATTTGTAGTCTAGACTCTTGTCTCGGGTGTAGAACGAGGTGCATATACTGTATAGTGTACAGGTACATGACAAGAGAAGGGCCGGCAAACAGGACATGGCAGAGGCCAAGCTCGTAACACACACCTATTTCTGACGTTTGTTGACTTTTATTCTTTGTTTGCAATCTCCTGACAACAAGCTATAGGCCCAAACGCCCAACAGAGATGTAAAGATACAAATGTAGCCTATTACACACCTACCTAGTACCTACTGTACATGGAAGCGTAAATATGTTGCATAGTGAGTTTTTTCTTCGCCGTCGCACAGGGTTCAAATTTGGTCAACCTGGGCATTTGCACTAACAATAAACAATGTAAGTATTTTGCAGAGCAGAAAATAAAACAGCATGACTTTTAAATCTCACTGTAATCTGAGCACGTGCTGACATGTTCACCATTGAGCTAATATAATCTGCCTGCTTGCTCAGGGGATACATTGGATCTTGACCTTTGTTTTGTCATATCCTGTGCCTAGGTGAGACATGATCTTAGACACGAATCACAATCTAAAATGTGTTAGAAGAGCAGGGAGACAAAATATAACCACCCCGATTGAATGTTATATTGTATTATAAGCCTACAGATTTGATTGTAGTCTTTTTTTTAAAGTTGCATAGTGCTGCTTTAAATACAACATACAATATCAAATATCAATATGCATACTATGACATTATATTGATTCAAATGTGAATGAAACTAAAGTCATTAACAATAAGATGTGGGGTCTTCCGGTGTGGGCTATTTCCACATTTGTATATTTATTTGGGCGGAGGATCGATGCTTTTGGTTTTGTCTTTAATTTAATCAGAAATAATAACTATTTGTCAAAAAATTGCAATGAGAGAAAAACAAACAATCTTTAATCAACATGCAAATGTGTTTGCCTCACTCACTCCGACATTCAGCTCCACAGCTCCACCCTGTGGCCAGGGAGGGGAGGCACCGTTCTATTGTGTTGCTTAAAACCAGCAGATAATAAGACAAATTAAATGATATAATTGATATTCATAGATAGTCTCTCTAACCATGTCAATTCTTCTTTAAAGTATCTTGTCTAACCGGCATGTGCACAGTAAATTATTGTGTAACTCTGAGAGTTACATTGTGGGAGATGGTACATTTTCCATCCATATTCAGAACTGTCTACTATTAATTTGAGTCGGACATTCATTATTTAGTCAAACAAAATGTAACACAACAAGTGGAGCTACTGTAAAAGAAAAAGTCTGTTGTTGTGGCATTCCAAAGACTTTTTGTTTCCATAATGAGTTTATGTGTCAGTTTTATCATGTGTATTTTGTCACTGATTCACTCTGGGGAATATTGAAGTAATATTGCAATATTCCCTAGAGAGAATCAGTCCAGGAAGTAGTCTGAAGACTCCACCTCTATTGCCCTAGCCTTGATGACCGGGCAGGCCTATGCAAAGGCTGTAGAACGAAGCAAGCATTATCAGGGGTCACCTCACCAACATGTCCAGCATGTCCATGTATTTTCAAATGGCCCGATGTGGTTAATAATGTATGTCTTGTAATAATAATCAAGTAACTAACTAAAGTTTTCAAATGAATGTAGTGTAGTAAAAGTACCGTATGGCCTATTTGTCTCTGAGATGTATGTAGTGGAGTAGAAGTCAAATATTGGAAATTGGAAATACTCAAGTAAAGTACCTGAACATTATACTTAAGTACAGTACTTGTACTTAGTTACTTTCCACCACTGCAAAGAGATGACGACACATCACTCTGACATCATGACATTGAGTCGACAACAGCTAGTATAAAAGGATCAGCTCTCCTCTATCTAGATATATTAAAAAACAGCCCAATCAGGAATCTTCGCCGATCCCAATTCCCCATGCATAATCTACCTTCAATACCCTTTTTTATTCTATTTATTTGACCAAAAACATACTGAAAAGCCTGGTTACCAACCACATCCACACTCTACTCCATTCCACACGGTGGCGGTAATATACCTCTAAACCGGTTTGCCAACCGCCAATAAAGCATCGAATAAACAAGCACCACTGTAGTCCATGCAAGATATTTTTACACTAGTCTAATGTGCAAGATGCAACTGATGTTAGCCTCCTTGTTAGCCTCCATTGATTGAGTTGTGCGGTATGAAACGACGCTTATACAAAACTCTACCACATGGACTGACTTGCAGGGAAACATTAAGCTTAATTCAGCTATATATGTGTACGTGTTGAATGACGTGGAGGGTCGTTATTTATTATGAAGGTTACATGTTAGTTCCTTCCTGGCTGGTGACTGACTGACTGACCATGATGACTACCAGAGCCCTGCTGCTGCTGCACAGAGCCGTGCGCGCGGCGGCGTGTAGAGTGCACGCGCGCACACACCGATGCTGTTGCGTGTCGGCTGTCAGTCGAAGTCTGCTGGTTGAGACTAGTGAGACAAACATCAGGACAAACAAGCGGTTTGCATCCTCGTTTACAGGTATTGCACTTGCATTGTAAAGCACTGACTGTTAATTTAACTGTCTGGGGGAGTTTTTTTGATTGAATTGATTGAAAATGTTATTAACAGTTTGCAGAATTACAGTACATTTCAAGCACAAACTCAATACAAAGGCTGTTAACTGTGAGTGGACGACCCAATTAAGCATTACACTTGTTTACAACAGGGTCCACCATGTTCAATTCATCAAAACATTTAGAGACGTACAAATAGACACTTCTATATAGACAAAGAACAGAACAGTGGAGAGTGTGGTTCCTTCTTAAGTCCACTACTGCTACTACTACCTCTCACCCACTACTAAAATTGACAGTGAGTGGTGGGGGGGAAAGTACATTGATTTCTTACTTAAAGCATGTATCAATACATACTGCAATGTACAGTACAAACTACAAACTACTCTGTTACAAGAAGTCAGGAGTTCAAAATTAACTTGAGTAATGAATGTACAAAAGTATTGGATGCCTGGATGTCATCAACCGTCAAGTCAACATGCACTTAAAGTAAAGTGAAAAGTACTCATTATGCAAATTATGAGTACTCATTTCGTCTCATTTTCAAATGTAAAATTGGAAATACTCCAGTAAAAGAAAAAACGAAATCCAAAAATTGTACGTACCATACAATATACATACAATGGGTATACAGTACCCAATTGAGCATTTATGCTGTGCAAATAGAGTGCTTTTTGTACTTTTTTTGTTGTTGGCTGTTTAGAATTCTCATTTTGGTAGTGTCAAAGACTACTATTTAAGTTGTTTAAATAATTACCTACATATTGTATGTCCAGGTCCCAGTAGTCTGTCATCGAGGACTCACACCTGTGGGGAACTCAGATCGGAACATTTAGGAGAAACTGTCGTCCTGTGTGGCTGGGTCCAGTACCTCAGGTATTCAAATATTGCAGATAATACTACTCGCCATGTTTTATTATCTATGCATTTTCAAATTAAAAAGAGCAAGGAAATTCACTTGGTGATTTTCCTTTGTTGTTGTCCAGTAGCCGGTTATTATTTGTATTTTAACAATTAACTTTTTGTCTCAACCAGACAAGACCTGTTTGTCATCCTGCGCGATTTCAGTGGCTTGACACAAGTTCTCATTCCACAGGACGAGGTAAGCGTGCTGTGAATTGAAACATTGAAACACAACACTATGCATTGAAACACAACACTATGCAATCAGCATAAGTTATCTATTTTGAATCATCTTTAAAAACCATGGTTGACACATGGATCAAAGTTCTCAGTCAACACGACTGATTTCAGTCATTTGGATTAATTCCATAGAAGTCTGATGTCTTCTATGGAAAGTTGGAAACATGTCATATGCACGGAAAATAGGCTGCGTATTTCCGTTATTTTTGAAGTGGTCAAACTGGCAATATAATGCATGCTCAATCTTCCAGAAAAGAGGTTAACCCTCTGATGTCTGGACTCTGGAAAATGACTGTCCTTGACTCCTTTTTCTGTCTGGGCTGGTATGATCGACTTTAGCATCGATCTGCAATTGCTTCAACTGGTTGGTCGTATGGCTAGAAAAACATCATATTGTGATAATTGTTTATGCAACACAACACTAGTGTGTAGTATAGGAGTTCCTTTCATGCTGTTTCATTAATAGCATATTAGGATTTAGGACTTGGCCCATCAAACAATTTTTCAGTCAACTAAAACAGTGGTTTTCAACCTTTTTCATATCAAGGCGACAAGGCCTCTCAGACCCAAAATGTAGAAAATGGTGTTGGCGTTAAGATTGTGTCCACAATTCCATGCTGTATTGATGTCGTACCATTAGGAGAGATAAGAGGCAAACGCTGATCAAAATAACAATTCTTCTACATTCTCATTGTGTAGACTTCTTGTAAATTGAGTAATGCTGATGTTTAACAATAATGTAACTCTTGAGAGCATATTAACCTTATGGGTCCATTTGGTTTCATTTTACACTCTCAAGAGTTAAACATCTATAAGGGTGCATTTGGGTACCAACTCTCCATCATATTGCTTGGGACCACCTGGAACCCCCTCAAGGACCACTGGTTGAAAACCACTGAACTAAAACAACACTCATGTATAGTTTGTTTTGATCCAGTCTGTGTATGTATCTTTTTTTTTAATGTCCCAGACCGAGGTGAAAACAACACTGCGTAACCTTGCCTTGGAGTCTGTTGTCAAGGTTACAGGAACAGTCAGACGGAGACCGGACGGACAGGAAAATGAGGTGTGTGCGTGTGTCCGTGCATGCGTGTGTGCGTGCTGCGTGTGTACCTCACTCAGTACCCTCTGTGTGTAGCTATACAGTGTATAGCAATATTATTAATGTTTTTCAGAAAACTTAGGTCAGGTTTTAAAAGGAGTTTTTAAAATCGTCCTCATGTCTAAATGGGTTTATAAGATCCGAGGCAGATTCTACAAATTCCTTCTCAGTAGTTTTCAAAAGTTTTGTGCCAAGGACCCCCAAATTGGTATAAATGATTCCCCCCCCCCCCCCCCCCCCCCCAATCTGATGTAGTGTGCCAGGGACCCCCAGAAGATAAGATTTGTGCAAAAAATGGTATATCTGCTATTTCTGAGAACTACTGTTCTAAATCTCTCTCTCTCTCATCTCTAAATGATAGGGGATGCCTACAGGAGCAATTGAAGTTCTGGCTGAGAGTGTGGAGGTTCTTAATGTCTGCAGGAAGCTGCCTTTTGAAATCAAAGACTTTGTCAAAGTAGGTGTCGGTTGGTGGACTATGCCTACTCATTGTTGATATGAAGTGTTATACATATATCCCAAGTTGTTTATTTTATTACCATCGTGATGTCTTCGTCGCTGGATATATTGAACCGATGTCCTACTAATGTAATTAAATACAAGAAGAAATGGCACTGATGAAGAGTGGGTACCTAGATGTAATATTTTCTATTATGTCCAAAATGTTAAAAACAATATATTTAAAAAATGGTATACATATGCTATTTAAAAAAGGGTACATGATGTGAACATGCATTGCACGGTACACCATTATCAGACTTAAATACGTCTACTTCTTGTTTATCCCCAAATGACTGGATTTACAGGTTTGTAGCAATTGTAGAAACGGTAAGTCTTATTGACAAATGTTCAATCATGTTCTAATCATGTATACTTTACATTACTTAATTTTCCAAATATTGTAATTTGTACTATTTTAGGAAAAATATCCAATTTTACATCGAGGTGCCCACTCTTCCTTAGTGCCCACTCTTCCTATTGCCATTTACAGGACTATTACTTTCTGTGCAGAAATCGGAGTCTTTGCGGATGCAGTATCGTTACCTGGACCTGCGCTCCGCCCAGATGCAGTACAACCTCAGACTTAGATCTCAGCTGGTGATGAAGATGAGGGAATACCTTTGCAATACACATGGTACGAAGAGCTATGAAAAAACATGTGAACACTGGCCCAGCTCTTATGTGTGGATGACAATGCGATAATAATACATTTGCATTATCGTTTGTGAATGGACAGTTTGCAAGTAACAAATGAAAATCCTAATTCTAATGTATTTTGTCTTACCGAAAGGTTTCGTGGATGTGGAAACTCCTACCTTGTTCAAAAGGACGCCAGGGGTGGGTTTCCTTCCTAAAACCATTTCATTAATGCAGCTTTCCAATCGCATTTACCAAACAAATGGCATGCAATGTGGTATTATTTGAATACTCAGTCTATGAATGTGTGCTTCAGGGAGCCAAGGAATTTGTGGTTCCGTCCAGAGAGCCTGGTCGTTTCTACTCACTGCCACAGAGCCCGCAGCAGTTTAAACAGCTGCTCATGGTGGCTGGGATAGACAGGTGGGTACACACACGCACTCACATACACACACCACCACACACACACACACATACACACACACACACACACACACACACACACACACACACACACACACTACCACACATGCACACACACAACGCACAGGCGCACACTTTATGTCCATCTACTTATCTCCCTCTTGCAATTTTCATTGTGGCAGGTACTTCCAGTTGGCTCGGTGTTATCGAGATGAGGGTTCCAAGCCGGACAGACAGCCAGAGTTCACACAGGTAGAAGAGAGGGAAGCAGTGTGTGAAAGGGAGATGAATGTGTGTGTGTGGTGTGGTGTCTGTGTAGAGCCGTGCAAAGTTTTCACGGACACATCCTACATGATATTCAAAACTCTGACCCAGCTCTCCCTCCTTATCTCCGCCTACCACTTCTTTTAGACAGCATTGTGTTTCATCATGTGACCTGAACGTATGATGTGTTTTTTTGCTTTTCCCTTCCCCGGTTCTCCCAAGGTGGACATAGAGATGTCATTTGTGAAGCAGTCGGATATCATGACCCTGGTGGAGGGCCTGTTGCAGTCCTCCTGGCCTTCAGACAAACATCCCCTCAGCACTCCCTTCCAGACCATGACGTACGAAGCGGCCATGAGGGACTATGGCGTGGACAAGCCTGACACGAGATTCGACATGAAGGTGTGTGCGTGCGCGCGCATTTATCAGAGAGAGAGAGAGAGAGAGAGAGAGAGAGAGAGAAAAAACACATTGCATTCCAAGAATACGCATGCTAAGGTTCATGTGGTTTAGTCATGGGAGGCCATGACTTCATGGGAGCCAATAGCCAACATTCATACATATTTACTATGACTCCATATTTACCATTTTTGTCTGTATGTCCCTCTGTCCTCTCTCTCTGTCCCTCTCTCTCTCTCTCTCTGTTCATGCAGCTGATGGACATCAGCCATGTGTTCCAGAGCACAGAGATACAGTTCCTCAAATCGGCTCTCAGCCAACCAGGAGGCTCCATCCAGGCCATCCGTGTCCCCGATGGATCGGTACGGTAGAAACATTTACCATGTCCTATCACATTGAACACTGTTAGTCTGCAACGCATTAGATCAGTGGTTCTCAACCCTTTTCATATCAAAGCCCATTATGTATTAGGTATTTGAGCCTCAGACCACCATTTGATGACATTTAGCCTCTTTTTTTTACGCTCTCAAGAGATAAAGATCTGTAAGGGTCCATTTGGTTACCAACTCCATCATTCAGCTGGGGACCACCTGGATCCCCTTCATGGACCACTGGTGGTCCCCGGACCACTGTTTGAAAACCACTGCATTAGATGGTTACATGAACGCTGTTCAGCCATAATGATAGCAATATAATAGTGCTGTCATAATTGCTTGCGACCAGAGGTCACAGTTAACTACGAAACCTTGCGTTTTTGACACCTAACCCACAATCCCTGTCACTCTGTGACGTCTCCTAACTCAAATCCCCGTCGCTCACCCCAGGCAAGCCCCGGGTCATCGTGACATCACGTGACATCAGCCCCCTGGTCACCCTAGACAAGCCCAGGTCATAGTGACATCAACCCCCATATATGCTGCCCAGGTCATTGTGATCTATTGGTCAAAGTTCATCCCATGCCAAAGCGACCGCACTTGCCCAGCAGTCTGACGTCACCCAGGCGGATGCGTGCTCACGCCGATCTGCCCCAGCACTACGATCTCGACACTTTCACGGAGGAGACTACCGACGAGCGGCTCCGTCGTCTGGCCAGAACGAGTTCAAACTAGAGTTCTCAACAGGCCCGAAAATTAAGGCCCAGCACTACCTGGGCCCTCATCAAACCCTGTACATTAAATACACTGCCCCCGCTGCCACCCTCAGATCTCCATATATGGAGCTGACATTCCATAACTTGATCTGACCTCATCACACCCTGTACACTCAAGATACGCTCCATATATGGCCAGTCACTTCTCGCCCTCAGGTGTCTTACTGGTAATTTGTGTGCCTCGATGCGGGTGCCACATCGAAAACAGCCATCATCTATATGAAATCAATAATACGTTTGGATAGACGGATGTTTTTAACGAGAACGTTATTATGAGATAAAAAGAGATTGGACGATATGCTGAATGGTGTCTCTTCTGTTTCACTTCAGAAACATTTCAAAGGCAAAGATCTGGAGATGCTGAAGCAAGTGGCCAAGACTCAGTTTGGTCAGGTAGGTTCAAGTTTGTACGTTACTGTTACATCTTGTGTACAGGTACATAAGAGTAAGTCTTATTTTTGTTTGGCTTTAGTGCAGACAATCAAACAGCAGACATACTGTAGAAAAACACAGCAAACAAAGGGATTGAATATAAAGTGCAAAAATAGAGCAAACAAAGAGTACACAAAAAAGAATCATATGTACATGTGCATGTTTTCCCTGTAGTAGCAAAGTTAGGTGAACTTCAACTTCACAGTAGGCTATGTTCCATAAATATACAACATATTTTGTTTAGAAAGGTTAATAATGTCTATCATTGGATACTTATACCACATTATGTGTGTGTGGGTGTGGGTGTGGGTGTGGGTGTGGGTGTGTGGGTGTGTGTTTGTGTAGGAGTTAAGCACAGTGTTGGTGAAGGCAGACGGGACACTGAAGTCTGCCCTCAGTAAGCTGCTGTCCATCACAGCCACAGCGAAGCTGTTAACAAGCACTGGAGCCAAACCAGGGGACCTGCTGCTAATATCAGCCAGTATACTGGACACTGTGGTATGTACACTGGACACTGTGGTATGTACACTGGACACTGTGGTATGTACACTGTGGTATGTCGGATTTATCTGGCTCACTGTGGCTGGTTCAGGTAGCGTTATGGCTTTTTTTCCGACTACGAAGGATTCTGGAAAACATTCATTTTCTGGAAAACATTCATTTTCCAGAACCTGTGAAGTTTTATGATCCAGTGTTTCCATTAACTAGAACCAGGGAGGTTATATATATATATATTAAAACCAATTAAAAAAGGATTGGCTATTTTCGGTATGCAAGAATGAGTAATAGTAAGACATCATTTAAAATTTGGAAACACAAGATCTGAGTTCCGGGTTCCCAGAATGGGTTAGCACTACTGTAGCTCCTGAGCTGGGCAGGTTCTGAGAATCATGTCTGAAACCGAACCGCAGCACATGGAAACAAATCCAGAACCCATGAAATACATCAAACGGCACGGTTACAGTTCACTTAGTTTGTAGTCGAAAAGATACATTAATCACCCCTTTATCCTACAGTAGCTGACACTATTATTAACCCAATGACACCAGGAAAGCATTTATGTCATTTTAGATGATTTTCACTTTGTGCCACGCTAAGAGCTTGTACATCTGCTATGTTTGAACCTTTTTTTTTTATATTTAAAGTGTTTGAAAAATGTTCAGTCATTTTCAATTACGGAAAGGTTTGAGAACTGCTATACTGATTTAGAAGGCATTTGTAGAATCGACCTCATGCAGGTCTTGATGGGTTAACAGTAGAAGAGGAGAAGAGGAGAACCATCTTACTCCCCTGTAAGATGGTTATCCTCTTCCCTCTATGAATGTTCCTCCTCCCTCTCGCCTTCCTCCTGTTCCTCTTTCCCCTCACCTCCTCCCTCACCTCACCCTTTCTGCTCCCATGTTCCTCTTTCCCCTCACCTCCTTCCTCACCTCACCCTTCCTCCTCCCTCTCGCCTTCCTCCTGTTCCTCTTTCCCCTCACCTCCTCCCTCACCTCACCCTTTCTGCTCCCATGTTCCTCTTTCCCCTCACCTCCTCCCTCACCTCACCCTTCCTCCTCCCTCTCTCCTTCCTCCTGTTCCTCTTTCCCCTCACCTCCTCCCTCACCTAACCCTTTCTGCTCCCTCTCTCCTTCCTCCTGTTCCTCTTTCCCCTCACCTCCTCCCTCACCTCACCCTTTCTGCTCCCATGTTCCTCTTTCCCCTCACCTCCTCCCTCACCTCACCCTTCCTCCTCCCTCTCTCCTTCCTCCTGTTCCTCTTTCCCCTCACCTCCTCCCTCACCTCACCCTTTCTGCTCCCTCTCTCCTTCCTCCTGTTCCTCTTTCCCCTCACCTCCTCCCTCACCTCACCCTTTCTGCTCCCATGCAGCGGCCATTGTTGGGCAAGCTGCGCCTGCAGTGCGCAGAGCTCCTGGAGTCAGGTGGGGTTCCAGTCCGGGACCCCACGTCGTTCCACTTCCTGTGGGTGGTGGACTTCCCGCTGTTCCTGCCCAAAGAGGACGAGCCGGGGGAGCTGGAGTCGGCCCACCACCCGTTCACCGCTCCGGTCCCCGATGACGCACCGCTACTCTACACACAGCCGCACAAGGTGATGACGCACACTTAGGCCCTCATTTATCAACGCGGCGCACGCCCATTTTTGGGCGTACGAATCACTGCACCTTTCGGCATTTATCATTCCAGCGTGACTATGAACTTGGTCGTATGCCACGGAGGGAAGAAACATGACAGGCAGCGAGGCGAGAGGTGTTTGAAAACCCTTTTCACTTTTTCAGTGGAACCACAAAACCATGCCCACTGCTACAGGAGAGCTTGTATTTAATGTGGTGCTTTCTGCCCACATTAACCCTGGTGTCCCAGTTTTGGGCAACATTTCAGAAAACGTAAAACGTTTTCAGAAATTTTCCAAAATGTTTTATGTTTTTTTTTCTTTTCTTTCCCCTTTGTGATCTAAATTACAAGTTCACGTTTTTTTCTCCTGTTGCATATATTAAGTGATTAAATATTCATTTTTGGAGAGATTATTATAGATTCATATAATTATAGATTAACAGGTTCCCAAGTGGCCGCTGTACCTCCTGAGCCACTTCCGCCCCCGGAATGCTATTATGAACCATCACCATCTGATCGATAATCTGGCCGACAGTGCAAACCATGTCCCAAGCTTTTCAAAATAAAAATAACTAAACCCCTACATGTGTGTGTGTGCTCATGTCCAGGTGCGTGGCCAGCACTACGACCTGGTGTTGAATGGCTGTGAGGTCGGAGGAGGGTCTATCCGCATCCACAAGGCCTCCGAACAGCTCTACATCCTCCAGGACATCCTCAAGGTCAGCGAAAAGATGTATTGGAGAATTCTAAATGGCTCTATGTACACACTTTTGGAAAGATCCAAACCTACTTCCTTCACAGGTGTTGCCAATGACACTAATGAAGGCTCTGTTTCATTCTGGTCAAACAGCGTCAGTGTGCTGCTATAGTGCATGTTGGCTCACTGGAAACAGTACTCTGCTACCCCAGTGGGTCTCAAAGTGTCCTTGAGTGGGTTCCAAATGGCCTGTAAGGGTGTGTAAAGGCTCATTCATAGTCTGGATTTTCGGTGGTGAGGTGACCACCGAACTACTACATGACGTCATGAGCCGCGGTGATGAGCAAACCACCGCCACCGCCCCAGCCCTTCTCTCTGTTTTTACTCACCACCGCTCAACGTTATTTCAGCTCCAGTGGTCACCTCACCACCGAAAATCCAGACTATGAATGAGCCTTAACTCTCAGTGTTATGGGGGTCATTGAAATGTAATGTTTGAGAACCACTGCACAATTAATGGAAAAGAGCATTAATTAGTATCAACAATAACACCTGTGAAGGAAGTAGGGAAGTGGCCCGAAAGTAGGAAGAGTATTCTGTGTGCATATAGCCCATTGACCTAAAACAATCATTAAGATATTTCTGAATTGTTTGAATGCCAGAGAAAGCTAATGTGACACTTTTGTGTGCGTGTGCTTGTTTTACAGGAGGACCCCTCTCTCCTCTCACACTTACTAGAAGCTCTTGACTCAGGGGCGCCCCCACATGGAGGAATTGCTCTCGGTAGGCAAAGCACAAGGCATATTAAATGGATGTATGCATTTTATGAGTGAATAAGTGCTGCCCAAGTAACATAGATACGTTGTGTAAATACAATGTGAAGTAACAAACAAAAGACTTTGTAAGTCTGTAATAGTTAATTTGTCAAAAGGTTTACCAGATGCTTCATTACCTCGTATTAATAACTGATATGTTGTTGTCGGAAGAATATTGTCACTTTCGCGAATAAACCTCATATCTCCAATCCATATTGGATATACATATATATGCTCTATTTTAAACTTTTTCTTTAAGTGGTGAGTACAGTACAGTGACAGTACAGTAGAGGGACCCCCTGGGGACCCCCACACAGTAACTGTCATTTCTCAACCGTTTCGGACACGGGGCGGCTCGCCGGAACTGGCCCGGCCCCCTGGGAGTGTTCCTGGGGGTCTGGATGTTCCGGGGACCCCCACATGGTAACTGTCATTTTTCGACCGTTTGGTTCAGGATTGACATTTAACGATAATGGGCATGATAATGTAATGCCCAAAACAGGGATGCCAGATGAAAAGTGGTGGATTGGAACACGGATAAGGTTTTTTCCATATCCTGAAAAATAACAGTTTGAACATACGAGATTTCGGCCTTACAGCAAATATATCAATAACAAATTGTATCTTATCTTAACTGCATGCATGTAATGGTAATAATAATATACTGTATATATAATATATATATATTATTTATCACGATAGCTCCCTTACTGACTGTCAACCATCTATTTTAAGGCCTTGACCGCCTGGTTTCCATCCTGGTGGGGGCCCCCAGCATCCGAGACGTCATCGCCTTCCCCAAGTCCTTCCGGGGTCACGACCTCATGAGCCAGGCCCCCGACTTCGTGTCACAGGTAGTGTTGATTTTGTTGACTATGACGAAAAATGTTCGTCGACTACCTTTTTTCACTGAGGAAAACTAAATAAAAAGGGTTTTTTTCACATTGTGTTGTGAGCTTGTTGATCGGCTATTTTCAGCATGCAACCAAGTGTAAAACCATTATGACTACATCAAGGTCCGCCAAAATACATTTTAGTCGACTAAATCAACTAGATTTAGTCGACTAAAATATCATGATATTTACTATAGACTAGGCTAACACTAAAACATTTCAGATGACAAATGTATGACTAAAACTGAATTAAGTTGTATTCAAAAGACTATGACTAAAATAATAATGTCCTGTCAAAATCAACACTGATCACAGGAGGACCTGAGACCTTATCACATCTCTGTCACCTGGCCGGCAGCCAGGAGCGAAGGAGGAGGAGGAGGAGGAGGAGGAGGAGGAGGAGAGGGGAAGTGAACGGAAGAGTGATGGCACGAGTCTGGATGGATGTCAGAGCAGAGGCACTGAGGAGAAGAGGACCGTGGGGCTTGGGCAGTTTCTGCTGCGCCTGCACGACCTCTATGGCTGAGCAGCTCTGCTCTGCTATACTGACAGAGAGCTGAGAGAACACCGGCTACCCGCCTTTCATCATCAATAAAGCCTGCGTTATCCGAAAAGCACCCACCCACGTTATCCCAAACAAAAGTTCACAATGTGACGCATTGTGAGCTTTGTAGATTTGCTGTTTTCAGTGGTGTGCAACGAAGTATATGAATCGCCCTTTTGAGACTTTATAAGGGTGTTAATTGCCATTCATGAGCCACTTTCTTTAGGATCCTGTGACGTTGGCTTTCTTTAGGATCCTGTCTGTGACGTTGGCTTCTCAGAGACTTCACGAGGAGCCTTTCAAGGATCTAACGTGGTACAACTCTTTCCTCGTGTCGTAGGAAACGTGTTTTTTCCTCATGCTTTGACCATCATGGATGTTCGGTATGAACTGCTAAACTACAGCTGTTCTTTAAATAAATAAATTAATACTATTGATAATGAATTTGCGTTGTTGTGTCAGCCTGTTTTTGTGTGTGTGTGTGTGTGTGTGTGTGTGTGTGTGTGTGTGTGTGTGTGTGTGTGTGTGTGTGTGTGTGTGTGTGTGTGTGTGCGCGTATCATGCTCACTTATTCAATATTCATGCATGGTTTTCTATACACCAAGTACATCGAAATGTAAACAGCAAATAATATGTTTTACTTTGTATCATATCGCCTTACAATGTAAATAATCGGTATCGAATCGTTTTGCAATGTAAATAATCAATTTAATCAATGCTAAGTACTTGTGCATTATATTCAGCAATTTTAAGAAGAAAAATAAAAAGATGGGTTTAATTACTTCTCCATTCCATATAGCTCCAATATTGGTCTATCGATAAATGTGTGTATTCTCTGTGTTCATGTCAAGGCGTGGGTTTGTCCATGTGTTCAAATACAATGTTTACAATCTATTTGCCAGATCATCAGTTTACTTATTTATATCCACAATAATAAACATTTCCCTTAAAAAAACCTGCACTATCCACAAGTATCGTATCGCCATAATGAACCAATATCGTCCAGACTCCAGGTCCATGTATCGTATCGTCAACCATGTATCGTGATACGTATCGTATCGCTGTTAAAATGTAAAATGTAAATGACAGTTTGGAACCAAATGGACCCTTATGGGTCTGTAACTCTGAGAGTACAAATGGAACCAAACGGGTCCATTTGGTTGCATTTGTACACTCCCAGAGTTAAATTAACATTGATATAAATAGGGGTCCCAGAGATAGAAATACCATTAAATGGGTGTCCGTAGCCTAAATGCATGTAAAACTGGTGGTCCTTGAAATGAAACTGGTTGAAAATCTTCTCTTATGGGGGTCCCATGGCATGTCTTTTCAAATGGGGGTCCGCGGGCTAATTAGTGTCAATTTGTGGGTCCTTGACATGAAAAGGTTTGGGAACCACTGGTGTACAACACCATATATTATATAGTATGTGTAGTACTACTGTACTACACATACTAATGTAGTCACCAGAGCCACAGCCCATATGATGACATCACTAAGACAACCCGGTAGAGAACTGTATAGTCTCCTCCCAGTGTGTGCACGTAGAGAGGAAGCAGACAGGCAGAACAGAGGTAGTTCTGTTGTGATGATGGTGGTGGTGATGACATGATGGTTTGCTTTGCATGGACGACTGGGACTAGTATTCAACATCCAATCTTCATTATATAACGCACTGAAGTCCCAACGAGCGAAGAGTCTGAAGTTTCGCCCTTTTTGGCCGCAAAGTTGACATTAGAACATGTCGGTTGCTGCCATTAAGCACATACATCTGGCTAATAATATTAGCTTGCGTTGACAACACGGACGGCAGATCGGGGCTGTCTGTCTGGACAACAACAAAGTCACACACACACACCAGCATCTGGTTGATTCATTGGCAGCCCAGGAGGTTTTGTACACATAAGTTGTGTGTGTGTGTGTGTGTGTCAGACAGAGTGTATTATAGATCCGTTTGAAGTGCTGTGCTGTGATCTGGTCTGATCATTCCATGGGCGGAATGGCTCCCATGGGGATCCGCCTGTCGCCACTCGGCGTGGCCGTGTTCTGCCTGCTGGGGTTCGGCGTCATCTACCACCTGTACGCCGGGGTCATCTCCAACCGCCTGGCAGCTTTCAGGTCAGTACAGTAGCCCCATATGTGCCCTCTCCCTAAGCTCATTCTGTAGCTCCGAGCTACAGAATGAGCGTAGGGAGAGGGCACATATGGGGCTAGTCAGTACAGTAGACAGTAGTAGTCGGTTCTCTGACTGTTCAATATGACTCTCATATTGAGAGAGAGAGAGAGAGAGAGAGATATCAAATACAATCCTATGCTAATAATTTAACTATTGAGTGTTTACAAATTATCCTTTTGGTTTCACACCATCTCAGAGTAACACATGGATACAGACCGTTTTCAAAATGCATAATCTTTTGAAGATAGCAGATCTACAAGCTCAACTCGTCGTAGAACTGGTATTTTCAGAGAGAGAGAGAGAGAGCATTTAGCATATTGACACTATATTATCTGCACTGTGAGTGACTCTTATCTCTATGTTCTCCACCACCACCACCACTGCACGTGTGCCAAACCAACTGCCAGTCACAATAATCAAGCAACAAAGGCTGCATGATAAACTTTATGCAAAGACAGAAGATTCAAAATACTACTAGGCCTAAAAACTTGCATGTACATGTAGGCCCACTGTGCTGTACTGCAAACCAAAATGTTAAGCTAACAGGGTCTTTTCAGAAATGTGTTTGCTAAGATTTGTCAAATGTTTTAACGATTTATATCACTGAAGAAAAATATGCAAGGTTTTAATATACTCTTTATTGTTACATTCTGGCATATCATAGCCAACATGTCTGTTAGTGAATGTTACAAACTAAATGCGTTGGTGCAACATTTAATTAAAAATAATATTGCACCAACGGTTTTAACATTCAATGGTTTATTGGTTGATTTATTCTTTCTTTTAAAAAAAAACAAGATAGTTAACAGCACAGGCATTACGGTCAAAAGTTACTGGTATACTAAAAGGATAAACGCCCCAGGGGCTTGTTTGCATTGTGGTCGACATTTCTGTCTTAACATATCGTTAAAAGTTCCTGTTTTTCTTCTTCTAATTTGAAGCATTGGGTGCTTCAAATAAAAAAACAAAAAAACAAACAGGAACTTAAAGGACCACTTTTCAACCTATCTTCATATAATAGGTCCTCACTAATAATCATGAAAAAAATGGCGCAATAGGAGGGCTGTGGGCAGTTCAGAAACCGTCCTCCAGTGACATCATCGATGGGGAATACATGCTAATAGAAACTGCAGGCTTTCTAGTCCTGAAAAGTTGCAATGCGAATGCAAAGCCATCGTTCTCACGATAATGAAAATCTAAACATTTTTGTAAAAAAAAATCTTTGTTTAGAAATAAATCTGCCTAATGATGATGTCACTGGAGGACGGTTTCTAAACTGCCCACAGCCCTCCTATGAGACACAGACTGAGTAGAAACAAATCGTGCCATTTTATCATGATTATTAGTGAGGACCTATTATATGAAGATAGGTTGAAAAGTGGTGAAGTGGTCCTTTAAGTGTCCTCAAGTGTCCTGACCTGTACCCTCGAGTACATCAGTTCATACTTGATCGCATGCAGGTGTTGCACAATGAAAATTGCCGAAAGTATGACTCAGACTTAACGTTTACATTTTCGCTTTGACGTTTTCTCATGTGTCTTTTCTGAACCTCCCTTCCTTCCACCTACCTACCCATATTTCCTTTTTTTCACACTCTCCTGTCACTGTCACGTTCCTCCTTCCATCCTGTGCTGTTCTCCTTTTCTCTCTGTCCTCCTGCACGACTTCTCTTCTCTGCCTCCATTCATTTCTATGTGGTTCTTAATGGTGATTGAATGAATGCATTAAGAACTTCTCATCACAATGAAATCAATCTCTTCCTCATATTCACCAATTGCACCCTTCCTTTGCTTTCTCCCTTCATCATTACACCATGTTCTCTCTCTCTCTCTCTCTCTCTCTCTCTCTCTCTCTCTCTCTCTCTCTCTCTCCTGCCTCTCCTTGTCTCCCCTCTGATTATTTTAATGGCTTTTTATCGTTGATGGAATGGTTTGGTTAATGTGCTTTTTACTTCCCCCTGCGTCCTACCCTGTCTGCCTTCCACCGTTCTCTCTCTCTCTCTCTCTCTCTCTCCCCCCCCTCCCTCCATCTCCGTCCGTGCAGACAAAGGAAACCAGTGGATCTGAGGGACCTGCTGGCTCTGTCGGTGGAGGCTGCAGTACAAGGTGGCATCGAGGTGAAATTAAATGTTGATTTTGTCCAGTAGAGCAAGCCGGGGTCTTCAGCGTTTTTCATAGCAAGACCCCCTGACGTGAGCATGGACTCTTCAGCTTGTTTGAGTAAACTAGACCTGTACGTGCCCGTCGGCCACCGGCCTACTTGAGAACGATGCAACTTGGGAACCTAATAATACCCGTTGTCAACTTGTCATAGCACCCATGTTACAGTAACTATCTGTCTGTGCCCATACTGTATAAGTGTAGGTGTGGGGGCACTGCACTCCCTGCGGGGGTGTTGAAGTCGGTTGGGCAAACGATTCTCGAGTTACGTGCATTACAACCGTACACACGCGCACGCAGAGACGTGGTCGCATTTATAGTAGGATGGTGACAACGCGTCATTCCAAAATGTGCTGCGGCACCATTTCATCAAACCCGCTGAAGATGCCATACTAGTGTCCCGGACCCCGTGTTGAAGACCCCTGCATTAGCAACGCATGGTTGGTAGTGTACTAGGCACATCAGTGGCGCATGCACACTCAACTGGTAAACAAGCAATTTTCAACAAGTTAATTCTCAACAAGTTCAACTTGTTAGCAACTTTGTTGTTTTGCTGATGCAAATCAGCCAAACATATTTCCTGCTGTGTCATTTTAACACACTTTAAAAAAGGCGCTACACACAGCCCATGTCCTCGGTAGCGGATACATATATCTGGTGCAGTGGTGATAGCTACAGTAGTCGTCACAGGACAGTGTTGGTTATCGGTGCCCATCTCTAAACCAACCTCTGTTATACGATTGTATATCGTTGCTGTCGGGCATAAAGCTCCAAAACCCTTACGTACTAGTATGTTGTGACAAACTCTCTTATTAGCACTTTTCATTGGTTAAATATTTATAAAAAGCACAGATAGACTGAACCACTTTAAACCTGATGTACTGTACAATATACAATCAATTGTATATCAGCTATCAGTTGCATGCCACTCCCATGTGACAAAGTATAACATCGGGCGTTGCGTTGTGTTGTGTTCCCCAGGTGAAGAAGGTCCGTGACGAGAACGCCCTGGCGGAGAGTTCCAAGGGTAAAACCAAAGAGGGCGCCAATGAGGCTCTAACGCTGGGGGACCTCCGGTCACACAGGAAGATGTACTACCTGATCAAGAACACCTATCCTGAACTGACGGTGAGCACAGCTAAGCAAATGGAAGGGCGTGCGTGCGTGCGTGTGTGCATGCACTGGGTGTGTTCAGAAGGAGATGGTGGTGGTGACTAATGCCTTGTTTATGCATGGACTACGAACCTGGTTCGCACGAATCACACACCTAAAATACTAGATCTGTTGTGCAAGCGTTGTGAGCTTGTCGAGCTGCTATTTCTGGGGCTATAAAAAAAGTCTTCTAAATCATGACAGTTTTCTGAAAAACCTATGTTTCTACATCTGAAAATATGTTGTTCCAGGGACCCCCGCAGAAGCAAAGATTGGAGTTAAAAACGTTTTCTCTGAAAGAATATATATTCAAAGATTTGCGCCACATTTTCAAGATTTTTCAAAAATAGCAGATCTACAAGCTTGTAGTGCGGTGCCGTGCTATGAGCTTGTAGATCTGCTATTTTTTCAATAGCTAAAGTATAACAGAATTCTTAAAACACTAAAAGGGGTTCCCGTCCAGAATGGGTTAATGTCTCTCTGCATGGGACCTCCCCTGTATGGGATCTACATGGAGAAACCTACATCTAGGATTGTCTTTTTTGAGTGGTGCAACCACTCCAAGGAACAGCTTTGTCACTATGGGACTATGTCACTATGTTTAGAGTACCAATGTGACTATGTTTAGAGTACCAATAGGGGGTGCTGTTGCACCACTCGCTTCAGACTGGTCTGATTTTTTAAATTAAATAGAGGGAAATTAGTAGTAACGCCTGTATAATAGTCATCTCAATAATAATCTCAATAATATGATAGTTTGACATTGACATATTGAGAAACTGCTTCCTTCTTTTTCTTTTCTTGGTAGGGCTTAATAGTGTGGGTGCCTGACTTTCTTATAGAAGAATTTGAAACACGATCCGAGACACACCTTATTGTCATTGTAAAAGTTACTCTTCAGGCTTTTGTGACCAGTTGTTCAGACAAAAGCAGGCAAACAAAAGCAGATTGCATGCGTTGAACCACTTAAGCCGTATGTACTTTTATTTACGTCAAATAGCTAAACTAGTTTATCTACAAGCTTTTAGATTTGGCTGCTGTTTGTTTCCTCTGTCTGTAATCTCTCTATGTAATGACCTGCCCAAAGTAGGGACGGATGCCAGGTTGAATGTGGTTGATGCTGTCATTTACATCTGTGCACTTTTGTTTAAGGCTAACTATATCTTTTTTTTTCAATTCATTTTTCAACTATTAATGTTTATAGTCTGCTGGGTCAGTGTGGGATTGGGCCGTCTTGCCACCTTGCTCAGGGTCTGGAAAACGATACAGTACACAGTACATATAGACCGTGTATCGTTTATTTCATTTGTCGGGCAGAAACCTCTTACTGTATCTCCAAATTTGCGTAAATGCATGGCCTACTTGATCATGCTATAGTATACACTGTCACACAAATGCATCAGAAGTAGCAGATCCACAAGCTCGGAACGCGGTGCAAAGTAATGTGTTCTGTACTTGTAGATCTGCTACTTTAGCTACTTTTGAATTTGAATCCTGAAGTTGGTTTTGGACATATGTGGTTTCCACACGACAGAGACCATATACTATATCAACGGATCGATTACTCACCCTAAGCTTTATCTTACACCTTGTGTCGTAGTCAATCATCACAATGTGACACATTTTGAGCTTGTAGATTTTTTTTAAATAATACATTAAATTGATTAGTTTGATTAACCCATTCTGGGCGCGAACCCCTTTTGGTGTTTTAAGCATTATGTTATGCTTTAGCTATTGAAAAATAGCAGATCTACAAAGCGCGGCACTAAGTGCATAGCACCACGAGCTTGTAGTTCTGCTATTTTTGAAAAATCGTGAAAATGTGTTGCAAATCTTTGAATATTCTTTCAGAGCGTTTTAACTCAAATCTTTGCTTCTGGGTGGTACCTGTAACAATATATTTTCAGATATGATCCGCGGCCAAAATACAGATAAATCCGGGGGTCCTTGACATGGAAATGTTGAGAACCACTGACATAGAAACATGGGTTTTTCAGAAAACTGGTAGAATTTAGAAGCCTTTTAAAAAAAAAAGGTCTAAATGGATTATTTGGTGCACCCCCGTCCCCTACTTTTGTTCTCAGGTGAACAGCGAGGAACACGACAACGCAGCGGACGAGGAGCACGGGGTGTGGAACCGTGAGATCCCCCCCGACATCCAGAAGATAGAGGGAGGCAGGGAGGTCGCTGCGGAGTCCATCACCATATGGATAGACCCCCTGGATGCCACGCAGGAGTACACTGGTACGTGTGTGTGTGTGTGTGTGTGTGTGTGTGTGTGTGTGGGACCTTTGTTACTGCAACTTTTGATTATTATTTTTATATAATTTGTTTTATTTTTATATAAAAATGTGAATGGATTTTTTTGTCCTACACAAAAAATAAAAAATATATTCCCATTGACAATGAAAGGAGAAGTTTACGTCACAGTGTCTGAACAAATAGGCATAGTGTCTATTTTCCGTCATGATGATGTACGATGAGAACAGCGCCCCTCACTTCACACTAGTGTGATTTTTAAATATATAAACAACTACATTGATTAGTATGGTTGATTAACCACTTAAGCTCTACTTTATTTAATATATACGTTGTGTTCAGCAGTGAAAAATACATTGTGAAATTGTTCACAAGCAGTGTGAGCTCGTAGATATGATGTTTATCCCATTTAGGCCTGCCGTCGAAATTTAAAAAATGTCTTCAGTTTTCTGAAAAACCTATGTTTCTATTTCAGTCGTTCTCAAACAATTTCATGTCAAGGACCCCCAAAAATATATGTAATTGGCCGCCGACCCCCATCTGAAAATGTGTTGTTCCAGGGACCCCCAGAAGCAAAGATTTGAGTTAAAACTTTTGCTCTGAAAGAATATATATTCAAAGATTTGCGCCACATTTCCACGATTAAAAAAAATAGCAGATCTACAAACTCGTAGCTTGTGAGCTTGTAGATCTGCTATTTTTCAATAGCTAAAGTACAACATAATGCTTAAAACACCAAAAGGGGTTCCCGCCCAGAATGGGTTATGCAATAAAAAAATTAAAAAATGGGGTTAGAAACAACATCTCTATTGTTTCCCCCAAAATATATTATTTTTATTATCTGCTTTTTAAAATGATTGATTACGGTATATCCATTAGTTCGATGAACTATTGCACCCCCTACTGTGTGGGCTCACTGGTTCCAAAATGAAATGGGAGACTCACATATGTCCTCGTCTCCTTTTCCTCACTCTGGTTCTATTCTATTCTCCTGTCCTAAATGTCTCGCCACGCCCTGTCTTTATCTCCTTATACCCTATCTCCTTACCTGCCTCGCTGACCCTGCTGATCCTCCCGTGTGTCATTTTTCCACTGGATCTTTATGTAACCCCCCCCCCCCCTCGTGTGTGTGTGTGTGTGTGTGTGTGTGTGTGTGTGTGTGTGTGTGTGTGTGTGTGTGTGTGTGTGTGTGTGTGTGTGTGTGTGTGTGTGTGTGTGTGTTGTGTGGTGTGTGGTGTGTGGTGTGTGTGTGTGTGTGTGTGCACACAGAGAACCTGGTGCAGTACGTGACCACCATGGTGTGTGTGGCTGTGGATGGTAAACCAGTCATAGGGGTCATACACAAACCCTTCACAGGATACACAGGTACGTGTGTGTACTACTATTCAGTACGCGTAATGCATCGGGTAATAACATAACAATGAGCAGGTGCATGTGTTAGGTATTTGTCCGACACCCAACCATAAACCTAACCTCACTCACAGGAAGCCAGGGGGTTAGTTTTAACCAGAGCCATAGAGTAAGACAGAGAGGGGGCAGAAAACTGAGCGCTGTTCATGCAGCCTGGACAGTGACAAGCTGGAGATGTGATCTACAAGCTTACACCATAACATGTTGTAAGCTTGTAGGTGGCCTATTTTGGGTTATTCTTTATTTGAATATTATATAGTACTTTGAGTGTTTTGAAGTGGTCAAACCATAAATGCAAGTTCAAGAATGTCCAGGCAATTCTAATGATCTCGGATATTTCAGTCTATTTCTGCAATTTCTTCAACTGGTGTACCGTATGGCTACCAAAAGATCATAATTCTACACATTGTGCAGATTGCTTTATGAAATACTGCTATAACGTGTGTTTGGCTCCTTTCACGCTGTTTCACAAATCAGTTTTTTTTTTCAATTATGAGATTTTATTTTGCATTAATCCATGAACTTGTACTGCAGTATCGTATCGATCTCATTGACCATGCATATAATACAATATTGTCAACAACATGCATCCTTACTTTAACCTACAGCATGTCCAAGCAGGCATTCCTAGCTTTTTAATGTGGGAAGCACCTTTTTGCCAGTTCACCTTGAATATGTATTTTGTATCACGACTCATTTCAGTCGTTTTGGATTCCATAGAAGTGAGATTATGTCTTCTACGGAAGCGTGTCATGCACCGGGAACATTTGAAATAGGCGATCTACAAGCTTACACCATAACTGTGTGTGTGTGTGTGTGTGTGTGTGTGTGTGTGTGTGTGTGTGTGTGTGTGTGTGTGTGTGTGTGTGTGTGTGTGTGTGTGTGTGTGTGTGTGTGTGTGTGTGTGTGTGTGTGTGTGTGTGTGTGTGTGTGTGTGTGTGTGTGTGTGTGTGTGGGGGGCAGCCTGGGCGCTGGTGGGGGGAGGGACCAACGTGGCTGCGCGTACCTCCTACGTCGTCAACCCCCCCAAGGTCATCGTGTCTCGCTCCCACGCTGGGAAGGTCAAGAACTTCATTCAGGAGGCGTTCGGTCCCAATGCCACCATCATACCTGCAGGTGGAGCAGGTGAGCATACGGGCCTCTACCCTGAGAATATTTACCGTGCATGTTTTGAAAAGGAATAATTATCTTTTTATTTTCTTTGACCTATAATGATGTGCCCAAAATACGGCTGTCAAGGTTAATCTAGTTAACCCATTTAGACCTGAGGACGATTCTACAAATGTCTTCTAAATCCTGACAGTTTTCTGAAAAACCCTATTTTTCTATATCAGTGGTTCTCAAACATTTTCATGTCAAGGACCCCAAAAAATATATGTAATTAGCCGCCGACCCCCATCTGAAAATATGTTGTTCCAGGGACCTCCCCCAGAATCAAAGATTTGAGTTAAAAACGTTCGCTCTGAAAGAATATATATTCAAAGATGTGTGCCGCATTTTAGCAGACCTACAAGCTCGTAGCGCGGCACCTTGTAGATCTGCTATTTATCTATAGCTAAAGTATAACATAATGCTTAAAACACCAAAAGGGGTTCCTGCCCCAAAATGGGCAGTGGACAGTACAGATTTCCTCATGAAAGTGTCTCTCTCTCTCTCTCTCTCTCTCTCTCTCTCTCTCTCTCTCTCTCTCTCTCCCCCCGTCCCCCTCCAGGCTATAAAGTGCTGTCTCTCCTGGAGCTTCCCCAGGGGGAGATGGAGGCCTCAGACCAGGCCGACGTCTACATCCATGTAACCTACATTAAGAAGTGGGACATCTGTGCTGGAGCTGCACTGCTGGCTGCGCTGGGTACGCATAGATCAGGGGTGGGCAACTTTGACGATGGAGAGGGCCAATATATTTCCACACTTCACTCCAGAGGGCCACAGTGCATATTTACTGTCGTAGCAAAAAATAGCCGATCTACAAGCTCAAAATGCGTCGCAATGCGACGCGTTTGAGCTTGTAGATCGGCTATTTTTGCTATATTTGAATTGAAAACCTGTTTTTTTTTTTTTTTTTTTTATTTATTTTTTTGCTATTTTAAAATTGGAAACCTGAAAAGTAACCTTTTTGTTTTTATTGAATTTCAAATGCATTTAGTTATAGTTATGTTAACTTTATGAACTTTTTGACACAAAAAGACTAACATTTTAATACTAGTCATTTAATACTAGTCATGAAGTAATTAAAGCGGGGTTGGAATTGCAACAGCTGAAATCAATACTATATCAGTATTCTGATATTAACATGCAAGTGAAGGTGGGGGCCGCATGTGGCCCCCGGGCCGCCAGTTGCCCACCCCTGGCATAAATGATGAGCTTTGATTGTTTTAGTTCTATTTCTGAGGTCAACTTTTAAGGGTTCACAAACTTTTCAATCTGCAACGAGTTAAAAACGTTCACTCTGAAATAACATATATTAAAATATTTGCAACACATTTTCACGGTTTTTCAAAAATAGCAGATCTACAAGCTCATGGCTGCGCTACAAGCTTGTAGAATTGCTATTTTTCAATAGCTAAAGTATAGCATAATGCTTAAAACGCCAAAAGGGGTTCTCGTCCTGAATGGGTTAATTCAGGGGTTCTCAACCCGTGGGTCGCGACCTCTCTGGGGGGGGGGGGGGGGGTCACCAAATTTTTCTTCAACTGAATAGCTGGGAAATGGTACATGCATAAACTTTCCTTAATGATTAGATCTGGTTTCAGTATTCATTTATGATATATTTTCTCTATTATTAGGGTTATTTTTTCAGTCAGTATGTATTGTAATGGCGGGGAGGGGGTCGCGAGACATGGCCAAAGCATTTCCGGGGGGTCCCCAGCCAAACACGTTGAGAACCCCTGGGTTAATTTATGAGTCTCGAGCTAAAAAAAGTTTGGGAACCACTGACTGAACTACGAAGCTGTACAGTGTGTGCTGACCGTAACGTAACGCTGCTCGTTTCAGACGGCCAGATGACCACTCTCCAGGGGGAGGACATCAACTACGGCGGCACCGAGGCCAACAAGGGAGGCCTGGTGGCCAGCGTCGGCCTGGACCACAAGGCTCTGGTGGAGAAACTGCCCCACTGGGATCCCGACCAGCACTGATCGACAAAACACACAGAGCCATTGACGTCGTCGTGACCACAAGGTACTTTGTAGGGAGAAAAATAAAGAAGATAAACACAAAAAAATATTTTCAATAAAAAGTATTTTCAACAGAATTTGAAAATGCATTATTTATGTCGTACTGTACGTACGACACAGCCGTGCAAAGACATATAAATTGGCCTTTAAAAAAAAAGAAGATGGAATACGTTCTGTTTTCCTGTGTGCCAACACTCCAATCAGTGACTTAACGAGGGAAGTACAATGGGATCGTGACGCAAGCGTGGCCGTCGCCAAGAGAGAACCACCTTTTGGGCCGGACGGACGGACGCATATCAATGGCTCTGTGCACGCAGCTCGCTCACACATCCGATACCCGCCAGTGAGATCAGTTACCCACCCACCCCTGTGTACAGTATGGACCTATCTATCACAGCGAGCAGCGGAACAATGGAGTATCGCTCGTTCACACGTTAACACCATTACAGACAAACAGGCAAAAACAACTTTATTATGGATGGCGAAGTTCAAGAGCACAACTGGCTGGACGGGACATCGTCACCGTCGTGGTCATCGTCACCTGGGGGAAAACGATCACTGTCATCACATGCACTGCCATGACGATCAGGCAAGGCAACACCATCAGGAGAAACCAATGAATCCAGGCCCGGATTGGAAGAAGAATTAATTTAATCCTAAACATGTTTTCGATTAAAGTGCATGCCCTAATGATCTTTTCATAGTTTGTGACGATGCAATATTAGTATTTCAGCATCTAAAATGACCGGGTGCTGCTATCCCTGAAAGCTGATCTGAGAACTAAGTACTGTATGAGCCCTGTCTTTCATTCATCCAAAACAACCACACAACTGGAAAAGTCTGGATTGTTAGAGAGTTGACAAATTAAAACAAACTGGATACATGAGTAGAAAATAATACATGCAGATGCTTACATACAGGTGTACTGTACGATACAATTAAGCAATTAACATTTGCTCATGCTTTGTGGCATGTACAGACATTCTGAGCAGCCCCCAGTTGACACTCTATGTTGGATCAAGACGGCGGGAGAAAAAGATCTACTGTAAGTGACTGTGAAAGAGGGTTCACTATTGGCACGGATGGCAGGAGCTTCACTCACAAAGACTTGTGACACTTTTGTTTTGTTTCTGTTCATTCCTCTAATGGGGTACATGCACACACAGCAGCCATTTGATATACAGTAGGTGTTACCGGTGATACTAATAATCCATGTGTGCAGTTGTACACTCTTCAGAGTTACACACCCGTACAGGGCCATTTGGGACCCACTCAAGGACAGTCTTGAGACCCAGTTCCAGTGAGCCAACATGCACAATAGCAGCACCCTGACTCTGTTTGACCATAACGGAACACACCTGTGATTAAGGAAGTATAGGGAAGGGGCTCGGAGGCAGGAAGAGTTATTCTGTGTGCATATACCCCATTTGTCATGACGTCTGTAACATCCTAGTCAGAGTTCCTGGACTGTTCGGTCGGTCTCCCCGCGTGTTGGGGGGTGTTTCTTGTTCACGTTTGACTTTGTCATCGCCATGACGCAATTTATCCTCATGCATTTGGCTGAGGAAATCATTGAACTAGCCTGGACTAAAAGATAACCGCAGCAAGCTTGCACAATTCCCACCGGGGAGGGAGGGGGCACAATGCAGAGATCATTTCATAGTGTTTTTTTGTTGCTATTTGTCATTGTCACTGTCAGGCGGTAACGTATTTCTAAAATAGTTTTATTTTAAGTAAATATATATAATTAGTCATGAGTGATGCACAGATGTATCGGCCACACCATCGGTATCGGCTGATATTTGCCGTCGTCGGTCAATATCGGTATGGGCAAATAAATCTGACATTAACCGATGGCAGTAGCCGATATTTAGCTGTTGTTGATAAGCATACATTTTGCGTTGGCTACGTTGGTGTGTTGGTTATCTGCAGCCTACCAAGCTGTAGATTATGAACATTTATTCCTCGTATTGAAATGTCTTTGTTTCCCTGGCACAAAAGGGGGAAATGACAACAACTATAATTGGTATAGCCTATCGGCTACATTGATATGTTAAACATCGGCATCGGCCAATAATTTCCATATCGGTGCATCCCTAGTCATAAGCTCTTTTAAATATTTTCATTGGTTAAATATTTATACAACTCACAGACTTAACCACTTTCAACATGCGTTCCCTGTTTTGGGCATGTTGTTGGTGAATGTTTTCTAGACCTTTTTACAAAAATTGCACATCTACAAGCTCACGTCACATCATGGCACGTTGTGAGCTTGTAGATTAGCCATTTTCGCTATTTACAAAAAAAACAATAACATAAAAAATGAAATGTGGAGATACAAAGGTTTTTGTCTGACAGCGACAACATGTACAACCAGGGTTTTATTTCAATTAGCCTGAACAAGTCACTGTCTGGAACCATGTGTCCATTCTTGAGGTGTTGGAAATAGTCCAACTCTGTTGTGTTGTGCCCTCTACCGTACTGGTCTCAGAGTGTTATGTTTTGACATGACAGTCATCCATCCAGCCAATAACGATACAGTACTGAGCTAAAATGAACATTTGCTTTCCTGCATTGAAACAGCAGTTAAAAAAAATGTAACTCACTGTTACAATACTTAAACTGTTGACTGTGAAGAAAAAAAAAGATACAAATGTCAGTGAATTGTTTATAAAGTGTGTCTTACCAGCCTGTATATTGCTCCTGAAAACATTGTATTGGGGGTGTGTGTGTGTGTGGGGGGGGGTGTATAGAATCAAAGTCTAATGTTCATAAAATATTAATAGAATAGATTATGGTAGTGACCTGGAGAAGCCATGAGCAGTTTGTATTATATTAATAGAATAGATTATGGTCGTGACCTGGAGAAGCCATGAGCAGTTTAAAGGCCCAGATGGTGATGCATCTTCTGAGGAGATGAAATGCATGGATCAGGCCTTAAAATGCAAACGATGCCAGTGCCTTGGATCGGCGTTATAGGAACCAATGTCATCTCTTTGCTGATGTGGGAATGTTGTTATTATGGAAGCCCGGTGTGAGGATGTGTGTTGGCTTACAGCTACCTGTGCTGCCTGGATGACGGGCAGGAGTGAAGGATGCTCTGGTGTAATGATGATAGGGTATTTACTGTCCGGGACAAATAATCTGTGACAGTGGTTCCCAATCTTTTTCATGTCAATTGACACTAATTAGCCCGCGGACCCCCATTTGAAAAGAGATGCCTGCATGTGATTCTCAACCCGTTTAATTTCAAGGACCCTCAGTTTTACATGCATTAGCCTACGGACCCCCCATTTCATAGCATTTCTATCTCTGGGACCCCTGATTTATCTTGTAAAATCAATGTTAATTTAACTCTGAGGGTGTACAAATGGACCCGTTTAGCTGGGGACCCCCTGGAGCTCCCTCAAGGACCTCTGAGGGTCCCCGGACACCACTTTGGGAACCACTGATCTATGACAACATTGGTGCTTGGATGAGAGAGTGACATAAATAATATAGACGGTGTGTGTTCCATCCTTCAGTCAGCCCTCTGTGTGTTGTGTTGGGTTTATATGTATAGTGTACAATAGCACATTTTGTAAAATAATTAGACTATATAGTATACCAGGGGTAAGCAACAGAGTTTGTCCTCAGACAAATGTCTCTCCGGGACTTTTGATATTGAGGGGCCGGACTGCCCCGAAACATTTTGGCCCTTTTTAACGTCAATTTAGTCTAACTTGACATTAAAAAAGGCCAAATTAGAGGAATATCTCGATTTTAATGGACATTAAGACTGTTTTCACAACCCGTGCCAGCTACACTCTCTGTACTGTCACTCTCAACATGGAGTTTCAGTACATTATAATTATAATAAACCTTCTTTAGGTGTGAATAGTTTCTCTATTTGGACATAAAAAAATCTCACTGGCCAGATATTATCTCTGGGGGACCAGTTTTGGCCTGCGGGCCGCCTGTTGCTTACCCCTGTAGTATACAGTAATGAATGATGGGGTTGGAGGGGGACGTGTGGATGTGTTGGAAGTTGGGCAGCTAGAACAGCCAATGAGCTTTAGGATGGAGACAGAGCCATAGGATGATGTCCTGTAGGTACGATTGAACACTTCTACCCTTTATTTTTATTTAATTTTTTAATATGATGATGTGTTTGTTTAGTAAAGATCAATCGCGGAACAAGAGTCCTGGAATAACATCACTGGTGGTGAGACGATAGCCTTTCTGAAACACAGCTGTTGCAGTTATGACTCTGCCTGCTGATGACTAGGGTTGGGATCCTTTAGGATTTAAACCGTTCCCTTTGATGATTCCTATATGGGTGTTCCAAATTGACCCTAACAGGTCTGTAACTCTGAGAGTGTACACATCTGTACTCTCAGAGTTATGGTGGTCCATGAAATGTAAAGTGTTTAGAACAACCACTACTGTAGTTGTACAGCAGACTATATGGACCCTATTTCTGTCAGTGCCAAGCTTCTTTGCCTTGATAACTTTTGGGGTCCTTGACATGAAAATGTTTGAGAACCACTGACACAGAAACATGGGCTTTTCAGAAAACTGTCAGGATTTAGAAGACATTTGTAGAATTGAACTTAAGTCTAAATGGGTTAATTCTCTAATTGCATGTCGTCTAACTCTGAGTTTAACTAACTCAGGTTTATACACACAGTGCACACGCTGGCATTTCATTGGACATTCTGAGTTCACCTCCAGTCTGTAAAAGGGAAGGATGTCTTTTTTTTATTGTGTTTATTTTCGGGGGAGGTATACATACATTAATATTCAAATATGGAAAAGCTGTAGATGTAACAAGTTTGCTCCAATCAACTGAAGATGATCACACTCATAATTAGATCATTATTTTTGTTTGCATTGAATGAAAGAGAACACTACGGTTCACAGAACAACTGAATGGTTAAGTTGAAAAATGAATGTCCTTGTCTTTGGTTTCTTGTTGTCCTGTTCTGGTTTACAGTATAATGTGTGAATATTCTTGTGATTACATAAAAATGTATTCCAATTCCAATCTTCTTATTTTATTTTTTTTATAATATAATTTCAGGGTTATTATTCAGTTTTCTATTCCTACTGTATGTTCATACTCATGCAATGACTCAGGTCACACTGTGAAAAATACTAAAATGGTCAAACATAATGAGAAACCCTCCATCTCTCTCTCTCACTGCCTCGCTGATACTGTACATGGACATTTTCCAGGCACTGAAACTGGATAAAGTTGCCTTTTTTTTCTTTTCTTTTTTACATAGGGGAATTGTTGAAAAGTTGAAATGACAGTGTACCATTAAAACATTTCTTCCGTGTTTCCCTTAGCCAGAACCTGATAGTGTGGGGGGCGGGGGGGCTTTCACGCATGCATGCAGCGTGCGTGGACCCGTGCACGTGCGTGGGTGACATTTGTGATTTTATTTTCTTTGTTAGCAGTCTTCACGGTTATTTGCCTTTTTATTTGGCCTATTCGCGGCCGCCTACTAAAAACATCATACTGCTGGTCATCGTGCATGTAGGGGAAACACTGTTTCATTTTTGGATGGATTAAAGAGCGCAATAAGCCTAGCATGGCACCGAGTCCCGGCCAGGGTCAAACTGATCACACAGCAATAGTATTAACGCTTAGGAATGACAAACTACAGTCTGGAAATGTAACCGTTATGTCAAGGCCTTAACCCATTTTGGGCGGGAACCCCCTTTGGTGTTTTAAGCATTATGTTATACTTTAGCTATTGAAAAACAACAGATCTACAAGCTTGTAGCGCGGCACTCGGTGCAGCACTACGAGCTTGTAGATCTGCTATTTTGGACAAATCGTGAAAATCTTTGAATATAATGCTTTCACAGCGAACGTTTTTAACACATCTTTGCTTCTGGGGAGGGTCCCTGGAACTCATATTTTCAGATGGGGGTCAGCAGCCAAATACAGATAATTCTGGGGGTCCTTGACATGAAAAAGGTTGTTGAGCACCACTGACATAGATTTAGAAGATATTTGTAGAATCGACCTCAGATCTAAATGGGTTAAACGTTAAAAGATTACGTGTGCACTCACAGAATGAAGGCCTTCCCTGTTTGAACTGCTGGTTTAGTAGTGTGTCCATCCTCCTGTCTGTCATGCTGTAATAATAGCTGCCATGTGTCTTATCTCTCTCATCCTGACTCTGTTAGTAATTTAATAAAACAGTTGCGGTGCATGATGACGATGATGACATTCGTCCATTGCTGTTTTTTGGAAATGCTTTGGCCATGTCTTGCGAGTCGCGAGACATAACCTTAATAATAGAGAAAATATATCATATACTAAAACGAGATATAATCATTAAGGAAAGTTTATGCATGCACTATGTGTACTATGTAAACTCTCATTTTCCAGCTAATGTTTTTAATTATTATAATTTTTGTATTATCTGGGGACGCCCCAGAATAATTTCGGGACCCCCGAGGGGTTGAGAACCCCTGCCATAATGGACTCTTAAAGCCCAAACCACACCAACAGCAAGAGAGAGCCTCCAGAGCTTTTCCCCAAACCACATCATGTCCCAGCTGGGCTCCACTCTGATCTGGACCTGTGGGATGGAAGGAGGGTTTACAGAGATGATCCTGTGTATAGGTTATAACACTATTCACGAACATCACACTTATGTGAAAGGACTAATGATCCTAATGATCCTGTCTATAGGTTATAACACTATTCACAAACATCACACTTATGTGAAAGGACTAATTTCGGAATATCTATAAATACAGTACGATGTGTTGTTGGTGTGGTTGCCAATAGGCAGACTATTGTTATTGACTATATTGTTGTTGCACGATTTAAAGGTTTCCAACGGTTTAAGTGCTGGTGCTTAATCGCTGAAATGTTTAAATCGTTTAAAATCCTTTAAATTGTGCAATAACTCTATTCTCCCCTCCGATTGGCCAGCGATTCAGAACTCTTCCCAAGGCATTTGTGCGCTTTGCCATCAACTGATTGGACAGTATGCAAGTTGACATACCCAACTCAACTCTTCTAATTGAACAATATTTCTATAGATATAGGCAACCACCCTTGCAATTACGCAGGATTGCATCTTTCTATTTTGTACATTATGGATTTATGATTATGTAGTATCTTCCCTGCCGTTCTGTGTCACACTCCAACTTTCCAATGCATGCCAATAATGAGTGCGCTAATTTCCCATACCTTTTGTGACCGACCTCAGACCTTCTTAGGGGCTTTGGCAGGAGGACATACAACAGCTGCTGTAAATGACAATAATATACAACATAGAGCAGTCATGTCTAAGTGTAATGGGTGTCTACGTCAAGGATGGCTGAAGTCCAACCTACAGTCTACGCATCAGTATGTGAACGTAAACGTCTAGCCCCAATAATGAAAACACTGAATCAATGATTCCCTGTCTTCACTGAAGATGTCAGATGGAGTCTCCACTGAGATATCATATGCAGTGGATTACTGTTCTCCTGGGATGAGTGAGTGTACGTTTTAGGAATTCTGTCTTAGTTAAAACTTAAAATGAGTATCCCTCTTAAAGGTTTAGGTAATGCAGTCAGTGGTCCCGGCTTTATGTTTGACGAAGACAATGAAACCTTGGCTGTATACTGTACATGTATCACTATAATCATAACTCTTCAAATAACCTGAGAGCTTTGAGAGAACGGGCTGCAGAGTGTCCTCCATGTGTTTCTGCTGGGCAGTGAAGTCTGTGGCCGCTGGGTTTTTAGCATGCTGGACCCAGTCTGACTTCGCGGAGCATGTATTCGAACACAAGTTCTGTACAGGGGGAGAAGTATTTTCACAGATTACACACATGTATCGATGGACCAAGTGTAGCGATATGGAATGGAATGAAGCAATAAGCCAAAGGGGTTCCCGTCCTGAATGGGTTAAACCCCTCTTTATTTATTTTCTTCCTAAAAAGTACTTGCATTGCAAAACGATGCAATACAAAGTCAAACGATGCGGTAGCTGAAATTAAAATTGATGCATCGATACAGTTACTGTATCGTTAACACTCCTAGTATTCCCCAATTATGTAACATTGCGTAATAAAGACAACTAGAAGCACATGTTTACTTTAAATTAATGATATAACTTCTAAAGATTGTTGATGGTAGACGTTGATTGTGCAGGAATGTTTCACCTTGTCTTCCTTGTTGAGTTTCCCCTGGATCTTCTCTGGGTCAGAGATGATATCCCTAATGTAGTTTATGTAGAACACAAAGTCCTGTTTTGCTTCTGCAACACACACACACACACACACACACACACACACACACACACACACGTACACACACACACACACACACACACACACACACACACACACACACACACACACACACACAAATAAAGAGGGGTTTAATTACTCTTCCATTCCATATCGCTACACTTCTATCCATACATGTGTGTAATCAGTGTTCATGTCAAGGTGCAAGGTTGTAGAATCCAAGAGAAAGTAGGCCTATACACACATCTCTAAAAACCTTTCGGTGCTGAACAAAAAAGATACGGTACAGGAAAAGGAGATGTAGTCCGCACACGGTTTAGCAGCCACGGTATTTTTATTTAAGTTAGGATGACAAAAATGGGTCAAAATGGGTCTTCGAAACGTTATCATCCTAACTTAACCCATTTCGACCTGATACCAGATTCTACAAATGTCTTCTAAATCATGATAGTTTTCAGAAAAACTTATGTTTCTATCTAAGTTGTTCTCAAACTATTTCATGTCAAGGAGCCCAAGAATTATATGTAATTGGCCGCCGACCCCCATCTGAAAATATGTTGTTACAGGGACCCCCCCAGAATCAAAGATTTTAGTTAAAAATGTTCTCTCTGAAGGAATAAATATTCAAAGACTTTTGACACATTTTCATGATTTTTCAAAAATAGCAGATCTACAAGCTTGTAGCGTGGCACTCGGTGCCAAGCTATGAGCTTGTAGATCTATTTTTCAATAGCTAAACTATAACATAATTAAAACACCAAAAGGGGTTCCCACCCAAAATTAAAAAAATACTGCTGCTAAACAGTGTGCGGACTACATCTCCTTTTCCTAAGGTGCAGGGTTGTCCATTGTGTGTTCAAATATTGCACACACACACACACACACACACACACACCTGCTACCATAAGGCAGTCAGCACAGGCTGTGTGAGAGTATCTCATGGCCACTTCCAGTGGCCTCTCCCGTCTGAAGGTCTCAGCCTGTATGTCAGCGCCCAGCTCCAGCAGAGTCACCACTGTCTCCAGATGGCCCCAACAAGCAGCGCAGTGCAACGGGGTGTAACCTGTCAGTCACAACAACAAGCAGTGCAGTGTAACGGGGTGTAACCTGTCAGTCACAACAAAGACAATCAATGCCTATTTTGACATGTCATGATATAATGTAGGAGAGGAATTTCCCCACAAATTAATAATAATCAGAATATGTATTGAAAAAAAAGAAAGGAAAACGCTTGTAGATCTGCAATTTAAAAAAAATAGGGCTTAAGTGTTGAAAATAACTGGGATGGTTAGAATAGTGGGCACTAAGGAAGCCACCTCAAAAATGTAAAATGTGCCGTTTTTTTTAATCAAATTGTAAAAACAAAAAATAGAATATGTAAAGTAAGTTTGTATGTTTTGAACATGCACAGTGTACAGTGAACCTTGTATGCCCAAAATGTTTAGATATGCAGGTTTCATAGCAATTGAAGAAATGTTAATTGTCAAATGTCCAATCATGTTCTAATCATGTAGCCCAAGGGTATAGGCAACCTTAGGCACGGGTGACGGGTGCCAACATTGGCACAGGGGAGGGTGATCACTGGTACACTGGCATAAGTGTGAGAGAGGATCAGTGAATGTCAGCTACAGCAGCAAAGTCGTCGACATTGGACTCTCTCTACTACAGTGGTTCCTAGGGGTCCGGGGACCCCTAGGGGTCCTTGAGAGAGTTCCAGGGGGCCTTGCAGGCTGCAGCTAAATGGTAATTGGGAACCAAATGGACTCTCATGGGTCTGTAACTCAGAGTCTTCAGAGAGTGTTTGGTTCCATTTTACACTCTCAGAGTTAAATTAACTTTGATTTTACAATATATTCCTACAGCATGGCATTAGGGCATATATTTTCAAATGGGGGTCCGCATGCTAATGAGTGTCAATTTGGGGGTCCTTGAGATGAAAGGGTTTGGCTTTGGGAACCACTACTCTACCTCTTGTTGACGGCTTGTTGACGTGGGCTCCGTTCTTGACCAGCAGTTCTTTTACGACGTGGCTCCTTCCCAACATGCATGCAACAAACAGCGCATTCCTGCCAGCCTCATCCTTATATCTAAACAAATCCCTATTCTGTGATTCTTCTTCCCCCGAAGCGTCAACACTTGTTTCACAATGACGACGAAGGCTTTCCACGTCTCCGGCTAACACACAGTTCAATATAACGTCATCTTCTTCTTGGATTTGCATTTTGCAAAGTGTGCGAAAACATCTACTAGTCTACTACTGTTCTCATCGCCAGGTCGTTTCCTATTTACCGTTTCCATGGATACTGGACTGCATGGTCACAATGCCATGGTCCATGATGTGGCGAAGCAATTTTACTTTAAATGAATTTAATGTGATGTTTTCATATATATTTAATTACAAAGTATATTCTTACAAAACTGTGTCCGTACGTAGGCTATGACTTTAGTCTAAAAGAAACACATTTTAAAGTGGCTTTGAAGTTCTATGTGGGAACGAAACTGCAGAAACACGCCATCTGCTGGTTGATGTAGCTGACACGAAGACACAGGTGTTGTCAGAGGGACACGTTTAGTGGTTGCACACTTTCTTTGAACACGGCGCGCCGAGCAGAAACTTTAATGTTGACTTGTTTTGTTACAATGTTTGAATGTCTAAATAAGAACATCCCCTGGTTTCACGTTTGGTTTGCGGAACCGGATTCATTCACATTTGTACAAAGCCAAAGAGGTATGTCTGTCTGTCTGTCTGTCTAGCTGTATTTAACACTCTTCCAGTTTGTTTGATGTTTGGCGTTTGTTGTTGTACAACACATTACTTCCGTTGTGTGCGTCTGATGCCCTCTTGAGGAGCTGTTCTGTGACTGTCTATCTATTCCTTTAATTAGCGTTTTCGTTGTGAACATTTCTCCTGATTCAACCTGTAACTCGTCTGAAGCATAGAGCTATAAAGCTATAAAGGTCTGAAGCCGTTTGTTTGCCAATTGGAACTTAATACTACAAATAACTACCACCAGTCACCATACGGTGGCGCCAAACTATCAAACATAATATCATACACATGTTTTTACTTTAAAAGTACAATGTACCTTAGTCATTAATCAGACGCTCTTAAAAAAACTTTTCTAGTGGTCTCGTAAAATATTCAAATTTGTTGAGATAGGATTTTTTGATTGATTGAAATATTTATTAACAGAATTACAGTACATTTCAAGCACAAACTCAATACAAACTAAGGCTGTTAACTGTGAGTGGACGACCCAATTAAGCATTACACTTGTTTACAAGAGGGTCCACCATGTTCAATTCATCAAAACATTTAGACTCGGCACTGCTGTTCTCGGACAGGGACAAACTGCAGGTTGAAAATGCCCTCAGCTCTGAACTCGGTAGAATCTGCCCCTTTCTCGCTGATAACAAACTATCTTTACACCTGGGAAAAACTGAATCCATTCTCTTTGGATCTAATTGTAATCTTAGCAAGGCAAATGGCTTCTTGGTTAGAGTGGGTGACAATGTTATCACACGTAAAGATGAAATTACCTACCTAGGTTCCATCCTGGAGGCTAATCTTTCCGGTGATAAAATGGCCACCAACGTAATCAAAAAAGTCAACCAAAGAACAAGATTCCTTTACAGGATCTCCTCACTGGTCGACAAAAACACCTTGAAGACCTTAACAGGAGCCCTCGTACAAGGCTTCTTTGACTATGCATGCACCTCCTGGTACCACAGCACCTCAAAGGCCCTTAAAACTAGGCTCCAGACTTCCCAAAACAAACTGGTCAGGCTCCTACTTGGCCTCACCCCCCGAACCCACCTCACCCCTGCCCACTTTGACAGACTGGCATGGCTTAGGGTTGGCGACAGAGTACAGCATCTTGCAATGGGTCTGGTCCACAAGATTCGATACTCCACCAAGATACCCATGTACCTGTCTAGATACTTCCTTAATGTTAACGAAGTCCACACCCACCACACCAGAGGGAGTGCAACGAACCATGTACAACCCAGATTCGGCACAAACAAGGGACTAAATTATTTTCGCTCCTATGCCACCAAAATGTGGAACACCCTACCAACAGTCATTAAGACATGTGAATCCCTTGACTCCTTCGAAACCGCTCTCAAAGGGCACCTACGGATGGCTGCAATTCGAAACTGGCCCCTGTAAAATCTGAATCCCCCCCCCCCCTTTTCCCCTCACTGTATATGTTTCTTTTCCCTTTTTACCTCCATTATGATGAATTCCTGTTCTGTTCTTTGTCTATATAGAAGTGTCTATTTGTACGTCTCTAAATGTTTTGATGAATTGAACATGGTGGACCCTGTTGTAAACAAGTGTAATGCTTAATCGGGTCGTCCACTCACAGTTAACAGCCTTTGTATTGAGTTTGTGCTTGAAATGTACTGTAATTCTGCAAACTGTTAATACAATTTTCAATCAATCAATCAATCAATAGACACTTCTATATAGACAAAGAACAGGAATTCATCATAATGGAGGTAAAAAGGGAAAATAAACATACAGTGAGGAAAAAAATCACACCCGTGTGAACTGAGTGGTGCAAGGTCTTATATAGTCTGATCAGCTATGTCAGTGACGTCACACACTAACCATAGCAACCATGCGTTTTTTTGGTACGAACAAACAAACACGGGTACACGGGTACAAAGCCAGTTGTTGGAGTGGTTTGCACCACTCATAAAAGGGTGGGGGGGTTCAGATTTTACGGGGGCCAGTTTCGAATTGCAGCCATCCGTAGGTGCCCTTTGAGAGCGGTTTTGAAGGAGTCAAGGGATTTGCATGTCTTAATGACTGTTGGTAGGGCGTTCCACATTTTGGTGGCATAGGAGCGAAAATAATTTAGTCCCTTGTTTGTGCCGAATCTGGGTTGTACATAAAAAAAGGTTTTAAATAGCCTACTTCACTTTGTGCACAATGAATTGAGAATATATGAAAGTTTCACTTTTTGAATTATATGACGGAAGAAAATGAACTTTTACACAATATTCTAATTCATTGAGATGGAGCTGTATATGCGAAATGATATGAGATGAGATGCATGCTTGTTTCTGCTCATTCTGTTCTTATCTTTGTTAATACAATCTGCTAGGGACATCATAGACCCACTGTTCTTACTGTATATTTCTGTGCCTGTAATAAACTTCAGAATGTACGTGTAATAGTGGCCTGGTGTTGACATATGTTCTCTGTGCCTGCGACTCAGCCGAGCCTCACCCACCACCCTTTTGGTTTAGATGGAGACTCTAGGGACCATTCAGATGGTCATCCTAAATCACAACAATAAGGAGTCAATTTATTTTTCCATAAAATGTCCAACTTGTCCAAAATTTCAAGATACAAGGTACATTAAAAAAAAGAGACAGTGTTGGAGAGGAAGGGGCCTTAAAGTAGAAGTTAACCCATTCTGGACGGGAACCCCTGTTGGTGTTTTAAGCATTGTTATACTTTAGATATTGAAAAATAGCAGATCTACAAGCTCATAACACGGCACAGAGTGCCGCGCTACGGGCTTGTAGATCTGCTATTTTTGAAAAATCGTGAAAATGTGTCGCAAATCTTTGAATATATGTTCTTTCAGAGCGAACGTTTTTAACTCAAATCTTTGCTTCTGGGGGGTCCCTGGAACATCATATTTTCAGATGGGTGTCGGCGGCCAATTACATATATTTTTGGAGGTCCTTGACATGAAAATGTTTGAGAACGACTGACTTAGAAACATAGGTTTTTCAAGATGTGTCTATCTTGTCAGTCTGAAGGTTGCAGTTCAAGCCTCACCTCATACAGTACATTGCTTTGCACAAAGCAGTATTAACCAATAAGTAATGCCTGTGCACGTTTATTTTCAACAGGAATTAAGCCTCCCAACTTCATTTTTAAAGATTGTCTGTGTCAGAGAGGGACACTGAGCTCTGGAAAATAAAAACAACAGGCTAAAATTAAGGCCTGGGCAATAATCACTAATAAGACAAGCTAAAATCTAAAACAGTTGAAGCAGTGGTTATCCAAACTGGTAAGGGGGGGTACTTTAATCTCGGAAGAGGTCTCAATTTATCATCATCACGTGTTCACAGTGATTTTGGATACATACAAGGTTCCGCTCAGTATTGACAATTACTTCCAAGGTCGTTCTTTGTCCAAGTTGCATCATTCTAATGGATTTATTTTTTATATGACACATTTGAACAATATTTAATTAGGAGTCATGTTTATTTAATCAGACTTTATTCTTTGTTTAAAAAAAAAACAATCTCTGCAGCAACATTTAAAGACAAACATTTAGTTGTTTATGTCAGACAAAACATGTTCTTTTGTAAAACTGGAAACGGTACTTTGTGCACGCACGTCATCCGCGCCGTGGACCGAAGACACAGAAAGCTGATTGGCTGACCACTGAACAGTTGTCATTCAATCAGATCTGTCATTGGCCGCAGCTGTTCATTGGGAGGGATGCGTCGTTGCAGTGCCATGTTTTGTAGGGATAGCCGTGCCTCGTAGTACTGTACTGCATACTGTACATGCCCCATGTGTATGTCTGCTGAAGCAGGAGCTTTTCCCAACCAGGTTTCACACAGTTTGGTTGTTACAAATGTCTTTCATAAAGTTATATTAGGATATCCCGGCAGCAGTCCCCAAACTCTTTTTGGCCGTGCACCCCCTGTTACCTTTCCTGACCTAGCTGACGCACCCCCAATGCTCAGTCTCGTTGTAGTTGGCCGAAAATGATACATTTCTTAACATGATTATGGCATATAATCACAGAATGTCACTGCACTGAGAGACATGCAGCTGCTGTATACTCACAGCTGCTCTATGCATCTCCTTCTAAACTTGTGTTTACCAGATTTTGCCGTTTCTGCTAAATAACGCTATAAATCCGTAATTACCCGCACCCCCTAGCACTAGCATGACTGAGAGGTCATTTTGACCGTTTTTTTCAAGATTTTGAAGTTAATTATCTTTGCTCATGAAGCTTTCAGAAGGTTCCCCTTCCATGACCATCATCATCCATCATCATTAAATCATCTCAGAAATCTTACATCTTACATCTGAAACATTTTCTAAAGATGAATTTAAGCACATGCTACTTGTGTCTGATTTTACTTCAGTCATGCTAGTGCTAGAGGGCATTCGCACACCACAAGGGGTGCACGCACCACCGTTTGGGAACCACTGGGATATAGGATAAAAGTAGTGGGTTTTCATGCCCACAAAACACCTTACATAGATAACAGTAATGGTTACAAAACAGAAAAAAGGTTTAGTCGCAAAACACACTCGCTCGGGGTCAAATCCGGCAACCTCGGAACGGTCGCCGCCAGGTATTCCTAAACGTACCTCAGTAAAACTATGCCAAAACCTATGGTTATAACCTAAACGTAACCTCTATGCGTGACCCTAAACGTATTTCTAACCTTATCCTCAGTACAACGAATACAAGAATAAAAGAACCGCTGGGGGCGAGCGGCCTGCTGAAAAAACTGTGTGAGTTATCATGGAAGGAATGCTTCTTCTGACAAATGGAAGCGATCACAATCGACCTGTCCCATTTAGATGCTGGTGTAATAGATCAAACGGTGATCAAAACCATACATTCATAGAGAAATCAGCAACATTTTCCTTGGACAATATATCGGCACAATATTCATGATATTTAAAGGCATGCTGTGTGTATCCGTTTCAATGAAACAAAATCTTTAAATCATTTAAATGTAGATTTTCCTAGTACAATTTGCGTCCAGAAAATGTCTGTGCCCTGTTATTTTGACACTTAGAGTACTATTATGCCATAACTCATTACTTTTGCATAGTTGGAAGAAGAAAAAAAAGCTAAATGTTTCTGTGTAGATATGTCCATTAATAAATAAAGTGCAGTCACTGTCAAGACAAGAGAGGATGTGTACTGTGTATGGCTTTGATTCCAAACCTCTCACATCATGACAGATGTGAGAGGATATTTCAAGTTGGCCGTCTTCCTCTTAAGGCCTATTCATACTCAGGTTTAGGTTGTAAGGTGACCACTGAAAACTACAACATGACATCACTGAGCCGCGGTGATACGAGACTCACCGCTCACCCAAACACATCACTCTTGTTTTTACTAAACACCGTTTCGGTGGACACTTTCATCAGCTAAAACTGTCATGAATAGGCCTTTACCTGTATGCTTTGAACATTGTGTAAAACAAGGAACCGTAGCCAAAGCTTAAAGTATTTTCTTTTTTTCTTGTTGGCAAATTGTAACATGCTACTGTGCAAATGAGTGGACAGGAGGGGGAAACATGTCCTAAAAGCACTAGACAGAACAGTCCAGAATTATTGACCTCGGATCAGGCAATTGGATTAACGTCCTGCTTCTTGTGCATAATGTGACCTTGATCCAAATCAGACTAACGGGTCGTTCAACTTCACTCCTCCTAGTGATGACTGCCAGCACGGGTCACGCTGTGGTCAGCGAATCACAGCTGGCTTGGTGCCAAACATGCTGAAGGGACTAGAGAGAGAGAGAGAGAGAGAGATGATGATGAACGAGACTGCAGATTAGTCATGTCTTCTGCCTAGATGTGGTGTCACCTCATATGTATGCCACTGACTAATATGGGTTTGTGCTAGAGACTTTTTAACCTGTATTCTAATCTATTGCTAGTTTGACCACTTCAAATACTCTTTCATCTTAAACGAACTAATAACGCCCAAAAAATTGTCGATCTATAAGCTCACAACACGTTGCAGAAGATCTGCTATTTGTCTAAATGGGTTAAGTAGAGTACTTGAGTAAATGTAACGAGTTACTTTCCAGTCCACTGATGGACACTCACCCCATGAGGTGAGCAGCAGAGGAGGAGGAGCTTCGTATCAGCAGCCTCTTATTGGCGGAAGAGAAGAGCAGAGGGACCTTGGAGGCCTTTGGGGGAAGAGGGAGGCTGCTGTGGGAGCTCTTTGGCAGGTGCAGCCTGGAGAGAAACACACAAATAGATATACAAATGCTTTGGTAATGCATGTTCGAGCTGAAAATAAGTTGTGCTATACTATGCAGCAACAAGAAAATGTTCGGGAAACGGGAAAGATTGTATGACAAAGTTCACCGACTGGACGGGACTGAACTTGTAAGAGGTTCAGATCCCTAGAGGGCTCGGTCCCGGCCAAGGCTGGCCTGCAGCCAGGTTAGTTAATGAGGTGGCAATCAAGGTAGTCCCCGAGAAGCAAAGCAGTTTTTGTCATTAACATTTTTTGTATTCAAGTTACGGAGAGTGACGGACAATAGAGGGTATGCGCATGCATAAAGTGAATGTCAAAGTAAGTTTAACATTGTTTAACGTTGTTTAATGCAATCAGATCAGGACTTTTCTGTTTGGATGTATGGGCTGTCAAGAAAGCCAGAAAGCATACCCTCTCTTTTGGTTGGAGAAAATATACATTCTGCATGGAACATTTGGACATTGTCTTTTTTTAATTGTTTTTTGAACCCATTTCGGGTGGGAACCCCTTTTGGTGTTTTAAGCGTTGTTATACTTTAGCTATTGTAAAATAGCAGATCTACAAGCTCATAGCGTGCTACGAGCTTGTGGATCTGCTATTTTTGGAAAATGTGGAGCACATCTTTGAATATATATTCTTTCAGAGTGAACATTTTTAACTCAAATCTTTGCTTCTTGGGGCGTCCCTAGAACAACATGTTTTCAGATTGGGGTCGGCGGCCAAATACAGATAACTTTTGGGGTCCTTGACATGAAATAGTTTGAGCACCGCTGACATAGAAACATAGGGTTTTTCAGAAAACTGTCATGGTTTAGAAGACATTTGTAGAATCGTCTTCAGGTCTAAATGGGAGGGCACACGTCATAACAAATCAATCACCAGCAACCTGAAGAGCTAAAGGTCCCTACAGAATAAGTTTATGGACAGCAGTCGGTGCCTCAGGACTGGAGGTATAGAGTGGCCATCTTGGAATCGGAACGTTCCTAGTTCAACCCTGGGCTCCTCCTCAAAGTGCCTTTGAGCAAGACGACCCCTAAGTGTTCCTGATGAGCAGGTTGGTGCCTTGCACTGTTTCCTCTGCCGTCAACTGTGTGTGTGTGTGTGTGTGTGTGTGTGTGTGTGCGTGTGCGTGTGCGCGTGCGTGCGTGTAATTGAATGTGCAATACAATGTAAATCACTGAAGGGTCAGAAGGAGTATAAGCTGTGTTTGCTACTAAATTTATACAGTAACATTGGATCAAGTAACGGTTTGGGACAAGCTTTCCACCCAACAGCGACAAAATGTGGTGAAACTTAACACATCCCATGATAATCACTAGCCGATCCCAGGGAGGGTACCTTGTGGATAATATTACTACTACTACTAATAATAATAATAATAACAATAATAATAGATCCCAGGGTACCTTGTGGATAATATTACTAATAATAATAATAACAACAACAACAATAATAGATCCCAGGGTACCTTGTGGAAGAGGCAGATCTAGACAGGAGGCGTTGACCTTTCAGAGCTCGGAGGTTGTCTCCCTGAGTCAGGGGTGCATCTCTGCAGTTATTCTACACACATACACACACACACACACACACACTCACATCAGTGCAATCATTTTCAGTACAGGTAGTCGTTTTTACAATATCAAACACAATCGACTGGCATCATGATTCAATTGACTTCATCTGGCTGATCCAATTCACTTGGCATCACTTCATTCTCTTCATGGCAAACGCCCGCATGGAGCAAAATCATGTGAAATGGGTTTCTAAGCAGCATCACATACATCCAGGTTATATCCCTTATAATAGTAATACAAGTAAAACATAACAATTAAGCCAATAAGAACAGAAGAATCTGTAGTGGCCTCGGTCAGCTTCAGATGAAGATGAAAAGAAATAAACACAAACAAAAGCCTTGACGGTTCTTTCTTTTCTCTCTGATTCACCAGGATCCTGGATGTCTGGATTCTAGGCTTAAAATAATTGATATACCGGTAAATATTTGTGGAAGTCTCTACGGGAAGAAAATGAATGTGCTCTGGATGGGTGGAACCACAACATGTCTGCCACTGCTATGCCCTACAACAGACCAATGAGGACAATGGTTCACTGCTATGCCCTACAACAGACCAATGAGGACAATGGTTCACTGCTATGCCCTACAACAGACCAATGAAGACAATGGTTCACTGCTATGCCCTACAACAGACCAATGAGGACAATGGTTCAACATTTAATTGATAGGGCTTTTTTGCAGTAATGATCTTGTTTCTGTATTAAAAGGTGTTAGAAGTCGTTAAATTGTAACTTTCTAAATGTGCAGATACTCTGTATAAACTGACACTGTACGATGATGTGTTTACTGTTGAGTGAGAAAACAATGTTTTCACATTAAGCTAATCATCTGAGGAACCCTCCTCCCAAAAAAACGGTCCGATACACGGTTGGTGGTAGTATCAATTGATTGCCATGGTAACTCCACACCTGCCATTTGATTAACCAGTCCACTTTTCACAGTCAGTTTGCACTCTTCAGACAGACAGACAGAGATCTCCATATATGGGCACAAAAGGGACTCAGAAAGACGAGTTAAAACGGGTGCTATGACAACAGACTAGCTTCCCAACTTGCATCGTTCCTAACCAAGTAGGCCGGTGGCCGACGGGCACAGGTCAAGCTGTTTAAATGTCACACCTGCATCTTCCAACCTGTAGGAAAGTGACACGCCCACTTTGTGGTCCCAATTCAGGTTCCAGTTGTTGTGAATCAACGTTTAAGTCCTGAACCAATTGGAGTTCAGTAGAACCACTCTGAACTCATTCAACATTAGACACAGAAAAATATCACACTCGTGTGAAGTGAGGGGCGCTCTTATCATCGTACATCATCATGACGTAACATGTCGATTTGCTCGTCCACATATGACGTACATTCTCCATTCATTGTCAATGGGAATATGTTGAGAACCAGTGATTTTACACCAATCACATCAACAGCTCATCCATCGGATTCCCTCATTGGCCGACGCAACACGTCGTCTCCACAGATTGGCCATAGGCTTCACGTGACGTTTGTACCGCTGTAGCAATATAAGAGCGACAGAACTGCATTGTGGGACAGAAAGAGACAGTACTCCATTGTGTGGACAGAAACAGACAGAACTGCATTGTGGGACAGAGAGACAGAACTGTATTGTGGGACAGAGAGAGACAGAACTGCATTGTGGGACAGAGAGAGACAGAACTGCATTGTGGGACAGAGAGACAGAACTGCATTGTGGGACAGAGAATCAAGAACATTGTGACGTTAGAATGATCCGCTGCACCGTCCATCTGAAAGGAGCGAGATGTTTCCATGCAGCTGTGGTGCTGCAGGACGAGCTGTACTGCTTTGGAGGAGACAGTGATCTCATTGATGTTCACGTCTTCAACACAGTGTCCTTATGCTGGAGAAAGTTGACCCCAGTGACCCCTGAAAGAGGAGGACGCCACCTAGAGGTTCCATCCAGGCGTTATGGCCACACAGCTGTGTTGATAGAAGATACAGTCTACATCTGGGGAGGCTATCCTCACTGCAATGTTCTTTATGCATTTGATGTCGACGCCCACAGATGGTTCAAACCCAGCATTTCTGGGACTGTTCCAGAGGAGAGGGAGTACCACTCAGCCTGTGTCTTGGAGAAGTCATGTTTATCCATGGAGGATTCACCAAGCTGACTGGATGTGATGCTCACATGTACAAGTTGGACACCAGCACAATGGTCTGGGCTTTAATTAACACCAGTGGAACTCCACCAACCGCTTCATGGAGTGTCACTGCCACCATCATCGGGACAAAGATGTTTGTATTTGGATGCCGTGGGGGGTACCACAACACCATCAGAGTGTTTGACACACAGAACAACCACTGGCTCAACACACCTTCTGCACAGCCTCTTCCAGAAAGACGCAGGCACCATTCAGCCTTTACCTACAATGGAGAGCTGTACATATTTGGTGGCTGGAACGGTTACCAGACCTTCAATGATCTGTGGAAATTCAGTCCAGAGACCTTCTCCTGGAAGAAGGTTGAGCCCAAGGGGAGAGGACCATGTCCAATGCGTGAAATGAGCTGTTGCATTGTTGGAGGTCATATCATCGTCTTTGGAGGATACAAAGGATACGACACACCCTCTGATGACCTGTTCATCTTAGACTTGAGTCCTAGTCTGAAGACCTTATGTAAGCTAGCAGTTATTCAGTACGGTCTGGACCAATCCCACTCAACTCCCACACAACATCAGGTGGGAACTGCCAGCCATGACAACCAAAGACAACATAAAAGCGTGCCCACGAAAAAAGAAGACAATAAAGAAAGACAATACAAATAATACAAAGTTGTATTATTAGAAACAGTGATCTTTAACTTTTTTTAAAAGTGGCTATTTCCACTATTTCTGAAAATGTTTGCAAGTACATGAACATTTTTCACATGGACACAACGACTATGACGATTACGGAAAATAATCACGATTAGTCAATTGCGTAGCAATTGTCGCAGGCCTACTTTGGAAGCCCCCCTCACCTCGTCCAGGCTGTACGACTTGTAGAGGGTGCTTTTGATGGACAGGTCGTCCACGCTGGAGACCAGGCGGGACATGAGCTGTCGATCCGACGTGGGCTCCGGCTCCTGTTTCTGTAGCAGCAACAGCCGTCGGCTCTGCCTCTGCTGCAGGAGCTTCTGTTTGGAACGGTGGACGTCGCCCTGGACCCACAGGCTGTGCTGTTTCCTGCAGAACACACACACACACACACAGCACAACGCATGAGGACCAGAGTCGTATAAATCAATGGTTCCCAAACTTTTTCATGTCAAGGACCCCCAAATTGACACTAATCAGCCCGCGGACCCCCATTTAAAATGATATGCCAGGGACCCCCCATATGAAGATTTTACGGCTCTAGTTGTGATTCTCAACCAGTATATTTTCATGAACCCCCCCCCCCCAGTTTGACATGCATTAGTCTACGGACCCCCATTGAATGGTATTTCTATCCCTGGGAGCCCCAATTTATATTGTAAAATAAATGTGAATTTAACTCGTGAGGGTGTACAATTTGTATCACTCTCAGAGTTACAGAACCATGGGTCCATTTGGTTCCAAACTATCATTTAGCTGGGGATCCCCTGGAACTCCCTCAAGGACCCCTGGTGGTCCCCGGACCCCACTTTGGGAACCACTGGTATAGATGAGACAGTAAGCGACATCTCCGTTCACTTCATGGGGCCAGTAGTGCAATGGCGGCTATGGGGAGCCGAATCGTTACAAAGCCCTGGACCGGAAGTTAACGTTTTCTGCCAGTCCAAATTCATTTCTGAAAAATACATAGGCCTAACGGTTTTTTTGAGTGGTGCAACCACTCCAAGGAACAGCAATGTCCGTGTACACCTATGTGACTCGTGTTAATGTGCGTGACTCATTTGTGACTCATGAGTACCAGTAGGGGCGCTGTTGTGCCAGAGACAGAGAGAGAGTATTGCACTGTTGCCTGCTAATGAGAGAGAGAGAGAGAGGGGGGGGGGGTGGGGGATTATGCACCACTCAGTTCACACGGGTGTGATTTTTCATTATACTATCCGTGTTGATATAACACCATTATTGGCATTTAGGTCAATATTACATTATGTTGTCAGTTGATTGCCAGTCAACTGTCTTCCATGTTTTGGTACAATGATGCGCGACCTATGTGCGCGACGCACCACACACAAATAAAACCTTTATTTTTGTCTTTTAGGCTTCATAAACAAAAGGTGCACAGAACAGATTTGACAAATAACAGACATATTAATAACTTTATTATTTAAAAATAGATGAGTAGTGGAAAAAGCCGATCTACAAGCTTATACGTCTGCTATTTTCAATATTTCTGAAAAGGTTTGAAAATATATGTATATAAATATATATTTTGTTTTAATGGAAATGATGACGAGTAGTATGCAAAATACATTACATAAGATTACCACAAATAATTGCAATTAGGCGATTATATGTAATAATTTTGACAGGCCTATGCGTGCATGCGCGTGTGTCTTTTTACATTACACCAAAGGAAAGCATACTGTATCTCCAACTAAGCTAAGACTCACTCCTCCAGGTAGTCCTGCTGTGGTCCAATGATGGAGCCGGGCCGACAGATTCTGATCCACGCCACTGCCTCGGCCGCGCTGAACCTGAAGTGCTTCATCAGGTAGCAGCCAATCAGAGTGCCCGTACGGCCTAGACCAGCTGGAATTGGACAGTTTAGAGACATATTATTAAATCAGAGTGCCCAGTGATTTGCAGCAACGGAGCACATTTAGCGACGCACCAGGCGCTATCCCGGATGTAGCTGAAGTAGCTAGATGTAGCCAAAACACCCCCAAGAACGGAAGGTATGATTAATTGTAACGCGACTAGCGACGGGACCGCGATGGCCCGTCTAAAACATAATCTTTGCTTAGTATTGGACGGAATGATTTAGATCAAGAGTTATTCACGTTTTAAGATTTTCGGTCTCAACCACTAAAATGGGTGGGGAACATTTTGGATGACGTCCCAACCGGAAATTACATCGAATGTTGCCCAAAAGACGCTCCCAGCCTGTGGAGCGATGCGATCGGTTTTGATATCAATAAATCTCCGTCATTTTATTATTCTCTGTCCTGAGTGCTGGGCGTTACTTGATAGGACGGAGAACTCCGTTCATGCCGCTCAGGGTGTTAATTACAGCCCAGTACTGGCACCAAAAGCAACACTCCTTCACACTGATGCATGCCACAGGCATATCGTCCCTGCTGGGCGGAAACCTCATATCTCTGCTGACGGGAAGAAACCACCTAACTCCAAAATGCTCATTTTTCAGGAAATTAAAAATAAACATTTTTCAGGAAATTAAGAAAACCTTGTATTTTGAAAACAAAGCAATACTGCCTCAACAAAGTTGGTGTTGTGACTTGTTATATTGTCAATTACTTCCATGAGACGGGGAGAGGTGGTGGAGTTAGTTGCTTTAGCAGACAGTTTGAGGGTCCAATGGAGTTAAGAGACCTCAATATACCTCTTACCTTTACAATGCACAGCCACCACTCCCTCCTACCTTTACAATGCACAGCCACTCCCTCCTACCTTTACAATGCACAGCCACCACTCCCTCCTACCTTTACAATGCACAGCCACTCCCTCCTACCTTTACAATGCACAGCCACCACTCCCTCCTACCTTTACAATGCACAGCCACTCCCTCCTACCTTTACAATGCACAGCCACCACTCCCTCCTACCTTTACAATGCACAGCCACTCCCTCCTACCTTTACAATTACAATTACAATTTAGGCATTTAGCAGACGCTCTTAATCCAGAGCGACTTACATTAAGCAAGAACAAAAAGCATGGGAATACATCACATATGTAAAATGCATTTATCGCAAAACATGCGTAAGCTAAGAACATGACTAGAACATATCTATATAATGACACTATACATATAAACTATACATATAAACTATACATATATGCTATACTATGCTGTACATATATACTATGAAGTGCTATGACTACATACAATGCACTTATTGTGCTGTCTACATGACATGCTATAAGTCTGTTTCAAATGCTATATAAGTCTAAGAAGTGCTGTCTAAGGGGGGTAGGGTAAGTGCTATGGGCCATGATGGAGTCTGAAAAGGTGGGTTTTCAGACTACGGCGGAAGATCGGGAGTGATGCTGCAGTTCTGATTGCAACGGGAAGTGCATTCCACAGTTTTGGGGCCAGAAGGGAGAAGAGTTTGGGACGTGTGGAGCGTTGTCCCGGCATTTTTAGTGAGGGTACTTCCAGCTTCCCTGCGTTGGCTGATCTGAGTGCGCGGGAGGGTTTGTAGGGTTCAATCATGCTGGCAAGATATGGGGGAGCCATACCTTTGGTTGCTTTAAATGCCAACATTTTTTTGTATTCTGTGCGGGCAGCGACCGGGAGCCAGTGCAGGGAGCGGAGCAGGGGGGAGACATGTGAGAATTTTGGCTGGTTGAAGACCAAGCGAGCTGCGGCATTTTGGATCAGTTGGAGAGGCTTCAGTGCACATGCCGGTAGGCCAGTAAGGAGAGAGTTACAATAGTCAAGTTTTGACAGGACTGTCGTCTGGATTAGGAGCTGGGATGATTCCTGGGTGAGGAACGGTCTAATTCGTCGTATGTTATAGAGTATGAACCTACAGGATCGAGTGACAGCTGTGATGTGAGTTTTGAACGAGAGCTGACTGTCCAGGACAACACCAAGGTTCCTGGCTGTTGGGACAGACGTTACCAGGGCGCAGAGGCGCAGCCAGAAATGCGATTCTAGATGGGCCTCGCTATGGCTAGGTGGGCCGGCACGCACGCTCACGCAGCGCGCGTGCGTGGTGGTCACGCGCGCGAGTGGGGTTAATCGGTCATTTATTTATTTATTTGGCGTATTTCGGTTATATTTCGGGTTATATTGCCCCCAGAGTGACAGCCAGGCAGTTCTTATTTTTACCGGCTTTAGTTAACATTAACAAGACAGACAGACCCGCTGGAACGCTTCAAATACGTCTGTCTCACACTCACAAACACACACACACACACACACACACACATGCATGCATGCACGCCTGTCGGAGGAGTGGCGAAAATTTACTCAAGTGTCACTAAGTAAGAAATCTCTCTCTCTCTCTTTTTGTCTCCACCAGGCCGAAGGCATGGGGAGAGAGTATGTTTTGCACTCCGTCCGTGTGTCCGTCCGTCCGTGTGTGTGTCCGTCCGTCCTTCCTTCCGTCCGTCTGTGTACAGCTAATCTCCGGCACCGTTAACCCGGTCGATGCCAAACTTTGCACACACACTCCCTGGATGCCAACCATGAACCTCTGCCCCGCATTTTCCAGAACGGCCTGTTATAGCGCCACCATGAGGCAGCTTTTCACATGTTTTACCTAAAACTGCACCGATCTGCGTGAAACGTTGCATTCACACTCCCTAGAGGCCAAGGACAAACCTTTGACCTGCATTTTCCGCATCTGCCTTTTATAGCGCCACCAGGAGGCCGACTTTTGTAAAACACATTTTTTGATATTACTCCTCCAGATTCTGTCCAAAAATCTCACAAATCGTTACACCGTATCTCTATGGTCATGTGCTCAAGTCGGATCGGTCACAGATTTCATATTCCATCCTAATTGGCTATAATTGGCTTTCACAGTTTGCAAGATTGCCCCGTTTTGAACAAAAGCCTCAAATCATGAACGCAGCATGCAATTTACGTGAAATCTTTCACACATTTTCTTACTGGGCTGAGGAATATATCCCACCCTTTTCACATTGGCCTGTTATAGCGCCACCAACAGGTTGATTTTTGCAAAACACATTTTTGGAACAAAATGCCTCAAATCATCCAATTGCCATCAAAGGCAAACATGTTTAGATTACTCCTAAACATTTTGCCAAACATCTCACACAGTCCTATCTTCCTGGTGGAGACCTGTGCCCAGAAGGGCACTTTTTCTAGTTCTCTCTCTCTCTCTCTCCCCCTTCCCTCTCTCCCTCCCCATCTCTCTCTCTCTCTCTCTCTCTCTCGTAGTTGTGGCGTTTAGTGTTTACCGTCCCCGTCACACACACACACACACACACACGACACACGTCACACACACACACACACACACACACTCTAACGTATCTCTTCAAGCTGCAGAAATAAATAGCCTTTGTTTGAAACTAAAGCATCAACGTGGAAAAATCACAAAACAAGCTTCCAATCCATTCCAAATACCTTGTTGCTGACTGCTGAGGCGTCGGAACTTCGGAAGATTTAGAAAAGCATAATCCACAGTATTGTCACCGCGTCCGTGACCTAGTCTATTTTTAGTTTATCAGATTTGTCGGCGTGCTACGGCCCCGGAACGAGAAAAATTAATGAAACAAAAAGTAAACATCTCCACATGGCTCTGCAGCAGCAGTCTCAGGAAGTGGACGTAACAACTTGCATGATCGCATCCTATAGACTATAGTCTAGGCCAAAAACCTGGGACTTAAAATGGCTAGTCTAGGCACATTAGTGAAAAAGAACCGACAGCCTGTTTATTCATATTAAGCAAGATGATCATGTAAAAAACACAACAAAAACATATTTACTGAAAGAAAGAAAGACATTATGAAACTTATTATGTAAAAAATAAAAAATAAAATTTATTTATTTTTATTTTTTTGAAAAATCGATGGGTGGTCCAGCTCTCTATATGGGTGGGCCGCGGCCCACCCAGGCCCACCCGTAGCTGCGCGCCAGGGCGTTGTCTACGGAAATAGTTAGCTCCCGCATCGGGCAGGACTTAGCTGGGAAGAATGCACAGCCACCACTCCCTCCTACCTTTACAATGCACAGCCACCACTCCCTCCTACCTTTACAATGCACAGCCACTCCCTCCTACCTTTACAATGCACAGCCACCACTCCCTCCTACCTTTACAATGCACAGCCACTCCCTCCTACCTTTACATTTTTTATATATACTTTATTGAAAATTATTCAGGGTTTTTACAATGTATACATATATTACACAGTACAAAAAAATCTATCAAGGCATTTCAATACAAAAGGGTTTCTTCTCTTCCTTTTTTTTTTCAAAGTTACATACATACAAATTCAGAAACAAATACTTAGATCAGCACCGAGTGTGTGGTTCTGAAGGTGCTGCCATGCGCCAACAGACACCATGCTTTGGTGCCATGTGTGTCTGTCTGCAAGCACATAACATCACCCCCAAAACCACACACTCAGTATAAGCATTTAATTAATGCACAGCCACCACTCCCTCCTACCTTTACAATGCACAGCCACCGCTCCCTCGGCCGTCTCACACACATGTAGGAAGCGGCGGGTGATGAGGTCAGAGGGCGTGGTTCCGTCCAGGAAGAACAGGTCGTGGTGCTCAAAGCCCGCCTCCTCGAACCGCCTCCCTTCGTACAACTTCCTGTTGAGACGGACCACATCCGTCACGTTGTTCTGTCGAAAGTACGGAAAATAGGCCTCTGGAGCGTGTAGAGGATAGCCTATAGAAAGTACAGCGCAATTAATTAGCACTGGCGGTTTGACAGACTATACAAATGTACTGAGTGATAGCTTTGTGAGTGGTGTTGCACGGCAAGTGACGGCATGTTACCGGGCTGAACTCGAATCAACACTACTCTATTTTGGTACCACATACGTTGTTTTCCACTGCGCATACGCCGGATAGTAACTGCAGAACAAACAAAAACTTGTTTCTCATAACCTTTTTAGGTAAGAAAGGTCATGCATGGCCTGATGGCCCGCCCGGACGGTTAGCCCAACTTTCTGAGCCAGCCTGACCGTGTGCTGCGTGTTCGACGGCCTTTGCCACGTGTCTTCCTCCAATCTCTCTCCCCATTTCCTGTCGGACTACTTTCCTCATACCAATAAAAGGCAGAAAAAGCCTATTGGCTATTTAAAAGGATGTTGTTGTTAACAGCATTTTGGAGCTTCCATGCGGTATAGGGGAGACTATAAGGTAAAAGAGGTGATACCAAAAACAAAACGTGTATCAGGCACCAGGTACTGAAGGACAAACATGAGCATGAGTCGAGTGGAGTCGAGCCAGTACCATGGAGTGGAAAAGCACCATCACATTGATGTAATGGTTGTTTAACCCATTTTTGGGGGCGGGGACCCCTTTTGGTGTTTTAAGCATTGTTATACTTTAGCCATTGAAAAATAGCAGATATACAAGCTCATAGCACGGCACCGAGTTTTTAACTCAAATATTTGCTTCTGGGAGGGGGGTTCCTGGAACAACATATTTTCAGATGGGGGGGTCGGTGGCCAATTAAATATATTTTTTGGGGGTCCTTAAACTGTTTAGGTGCCACCCACGAGATCACAAGATGAATCTAACCATGTAATGGGTGCCACCACCGAGAAACCAAGATTTTTTGAAAGATTTTTTTTTTAATATTCTTTTTCTTTTCTTTTTTAATTCATATTTAGAAAATTCCTCTAATCTGGTGTGCAGGTGATGACATGCACATGACATGCACAATAGAATTACATTTTCTTTATTTTATTTATAATGGGGACAGTGGCACCCAGGACCAAAACTGGTGTCCACCCCCTGCCACTTAAGGAGTTAACATGAAATATTGAGCACCACTGATTTTTCTTTTGACTCATTTAAACTCACCATTTTCTATCTTACTCCGAGGATGGGGTCCGCTGAATGCCAGAATCTTCCCTGGAATGATCCAGTTCATATCGCCATTCTCTACCCGCTACACAGAGAGAGAGAGAGGGAGAGAGAGAGAGAGATAGAGAGATAAAAGACATGTTGAAAGACAGTCCAACCCTGTTCAGCAAAATGTCACTGTCGGGCAGAAACCTCATATGTCCATATTTCAACTTTTAATGTTTTTTGTCACTCAATGCCTATTATTTTTCGCGCAGACGAAATGAAAGCCTGGGTATCGAGGCTACTCAATGCACTACTTCTTCACACAATGTGTCAAGCTAAAGTAAAAGCTAAACAGCCGCTTAAATTGTGAGCTTGTATAGATCGGCTATCTTCATTACTTATGAGATTTCCAGTGACCCGACAGTGACGCGTTGTAGCTTCACATGCGAAAGCCGCTGCTGAAGTTAATAGACAGTGACAGCTGATCTACTGACCAATCAATGGTGGCCATTATCGTTGTGTCTTTACCTCGTAATGTTCATATTCCTCCACGTTGAAGCTTTCAAAGTCCAGAAAACCATACTGTAGCGCCTGAGGGAGAGACAGACAGACATGGTTACATAATTATATCTTTCAATTACAACTTCTTGTTTATGCCCCAAAATGACTCGATATACAGGTTTTGTAGCAATTGTAGCAGTTGTAGTGAAATATGAGTGAAACGGCCTGGAGGATTTGTTTATTTTTCAAACACAGTTCTTATATGAGGCGATCTAAAACCCCCCTATGGAGATTACAATGCAAATAAAAAGTACATGAACCCGTGGACTTAGCGCCCTCTACCGATATTGAAGTCAGATTCGGTGCTCATTATTATATTATGGTACCATTATTGTCTACTCTACTCGGTCTGTGTCTCAGAGGAGTGCTGTGGACAGTTGAGCAACCCGCCTGCCAGTGACATCATCGATGGGGAATCTACGCAAATAAAAAAAACTGCAGGCTTTCTATTTCTGGAAAGCTGGCATGCTTATAATGATAGCCCTGCCCAACGATGATGACACAGACAGAGCAGGAAGAAATGAACGGTACCATTTCATCATGAGCCTTATAGTCGGGATATAGGTTGACTTGAAAGTGGTTGAAGAAGTCCTTTAAATGGCCATCTCCACTCCCTGATGCTTTGGCAACATGGGAGCGCATTCATCCAAATAAGGCACACTGAGTCGAGGCGGGCGAATTAAATGAACCTAAAAGGACAGAGTGAGACAGAGGACAGCTAGCTTGTTGTTTTTCAAATGTGACCTGCAGCCCGCAACTCTGTGATGTAAGTCTGATCCCTCACTTTGATGAGCAACCCCCACCCTCCCCCATCCCGACCACTGTAGTATGCTAGGCTGACTCCTGTCCCTCCCTTAACTTTAATGAGACTTAAAGGATTAACCATGGGAACATGACGGGGAGGGAGGGGGAGAGAGAGAGACTGTGTGTGTACCTTGGGAGGGAGGGAGAGAGAGAGAGACTGTGTGTGTACCTTGGGAGGGAGGGAGGGAGGGAGGGAGGGAGAGAGAGAGAGAGAGAGAGAGAGAGACTGTGTGTGTACCTTGGGAGGGAGGGAGAGAGAGAGAGAGACTGTGTGTGTACCTTGGGAGGGAGGGAGAGAGAGAGAGACTGTGTGTACCTTGCGTATTCCTTGTAGGCAGTCGAGGATGGTAAGGTTATAAGAGCACTCCACCACCGCTGCATCCCTAGAAGACGCACGCACACACACAGACACACACACACACACATAAAAACAGAATAACAATTTACATTTTCCGTATTTAGCAGCTCTTAATCCAGAGCGATTTACAGTAAGCAATAAGGTAAAAATATATAATTTCCTAATATTTGAAATGTACCTATTTATATATAGATATATATTTATATATGTAACTATTTATAATAATAGAAAATAAATGTAATATCTTTAATTTACGGTATATTATTTTGTTGGCCTATAGTGGTGTTGATTCTAGCCTCAGTCTCCTGCCAACAGTACCACCTATGCAGTGACTGAGGTCAGGCATCAATATTGACCTCACAATGTTACAGTGAGTGAGCTGCACTGCCCTTTGGGTGTAATCAGTGACACCATCGACACCAGCCTGAGTGCCATGCATGTGCATGTGTGTGTCAGCATGTGTTTGTCATGATCGTGCAAAGCACAGGTTAAGCTGGGATTTGCCGTTTTCCCAGTATCTCTGGATAGGCAGTAAAGAGAGTAATACAGTCATGACACACACACACACACACACTATTTTGGGCATGAAATTGTAGACATTTCTTTTTTGAAAATATAGGGCTTAAGTGTTTAAGAGCAGAACAGGCCATAGGACAAGCCTAATATAGAACATGCAGGCCAAGTTATTTTTAGTACCTAAAAGGCAGATAGGCTGTGTTGTTCCCTGAGATCAGAGTCCTGTAGGCCTCTTCTGGACTCCTCTTCAAATAGATTACCTAGAGAGAGAGAGAGATTATTTTTTAAATATAATATAAAAGTAACACAAACATTCCCAAAAAAGCAAAAATCTTCATGAATCAAATTTTTTTACAGTAATTTCATGAAGAAATATTGTTTTTTTCCATAAATTAGAAAACAAATGAAGTAGGCCTAGTTAAAATAGCCGATCTACAAGCTCTCAACACGGCGCCAAGCACATTTGCCCGTGTCCCGGGCAAACGTCTAATTTCTCTTCTTGAGTCTCGAGCTAAAGAGTTTGGGAACCTCTGAGCTAACAGTGGCTAGTCTGACTTGGACCGGGGGCGGTCTGTCAGGGGGAGCTGGGAATACGGCCGTTCCCCGGCCCATGACTCCAGGGCTTTCCAGCTGTCAGATGATCACGATCACACATAGGCCCAATTCCAATACCCAAAATCTTTAAATATGTGGCCTAAATGCCGCTAGGTTGAACTCTGCTAATAAACAAACGGCAGCGATTTGCATTCGGACACTGACATTATACATTATGTGATTGTCTACACCAGGCATGTGCAGGGGGGGGGGGGCTAGGGGGGCTTGAGCCCCTGCCCCCTCAGTGCTCTCTGCAGGCCCTGGTCTACACGATTGTCACATATTTCAGCAGGTCACCAATTTCACCGTAACACGGCCATGCTGGAGTGACCGAGTGTGAGTGAGCGAGTGGCCGTCTGGCCGGGATTTTGGGTATTGGAATTTGGCTATAGTCACAGACCTTTACTTAATTGGTCGCACTTTGCAAGCCCTGCTTGTACGAGCAGCAGGCAGTCTGCCCATTCAAAGCATTATCGCAGGGTGCTACAAATTATATCTACATCCTGTATGTGGCTCTTATTTTGAAGAGGAAGAGGAAGTCTGTTTCGGTTGTAGACAAGCTGCCATGAGACAACTTGTTATGATGAGTCTAACCAAGTACTAGTAAACAAGAAGAACCCACGTGGATTAAACACAAGCTTTTAGCCCAAGTTCATATATTTACGATATGAAAACCATGCATCTGTGACTTAAACAATGTACACACTTTGGAAGTACATTAAACATGGAACCACCTAATGCCAGGTGACTAGTTCATTGTATAAGTCTCATGCTGTCCCACACTGCTAAAATCATCAACAACAGCTGCCCCAAAAACATATTAACAGGTAAGCTACAAACAAGTGATTTACGTTACTGCCAGCAAAAAATGTGATGTTATCATGCCCTTAAATATAGTGCTTGTACTTGGAACTGTTTGGCCGCCGTGCCAATTCTTATCAACATGTTTTAGTTAATTAGTTGGAAGTGGGTCCGCTGTGCACTGTGGTGCTGGACTCTTAACTCTCAAATGCTTTGAATTAGTGTGAGAGAAAACTGTAGTAAGACCCGCAGTTGTGGGGACGTGTTTTGTTTTAAAGCGATGTAACGTCAAGCTCCGATGGGTTGATTATTATATCGCACCACAATGCATTGTGTCGTGCAATTTAGCCGTGATCGTGATTTAGCCTATAATGACATGCCCAAAGTAGGGACACCAGGTTGAAAAGTGGTGAAGAGACGGGTGTTCAGCTATGATAAATGGATGTATAATGGTGCTGTATGGATCCATAAAAGGATCTATGTGTGATAAATGCATGTAAGGGGAGGTGCCGGGAATGGATGAATGAATGGGTTGGTGACAGACAGACAGACAGACAAGCATACTTACAGCATAGGCACCTATGAGGGCAGCAGCATTGGCTCTCTTTCTCTGGTCATAACTGGTGTAGTGGACTAATTTCTTCCTGCATATCGTTAATGACTGGAACGACAACAAGTAAATCAATGTGTCTGTAACCCGACGTGGGTTGCAGGACAATTAAAAATAAAAAAGACCACGAATTGATAGCAAATAGTTCCCAGGTCCATGTAATGAGATGCAAGGTCATGTTGCAGGATTGACGGATGATCTTACCTTAAGCTTTTTGTTGAGTTTACAGCAGTACTTATACAGCATGCCCAGATTGAGGGGTCCAAAGTCTGCATAGAAACTGACACACACACACACACAGAACAATACAAAATTATGTAAATATGAATAAAGCAAAATAAAATCTCACAACTGGAAATGTTTCTATGACCAAGTCCAAATATGCAATGTGTGAATCATTATGACAGGAGCCCCCACGTACACTAGCACTGATTCCTAAACAATTAACACAATATGTAAAATTATGATGAAACATTGTTGCAGTTGCTGCTGTTCTACATACTGCCATCCAGGTGAAGAAATCACAGATTGAGGATTTAACCTTTGCTTTTATAAGAAATATCCAAGACTACTAAGATTTTACGGAAGATACTAATATGCTCTAATCTTAAAATAATATTAATAATAACCAAAAATAGCCAATCTGCCATCTCTCAATGTGACTCATTGAGAGCTTGTAGATTGGCTATATGTATGCTGTGCAACATGCTTCCATAGAAAATAAGACATGCTGCTGGCTTCTATGGAGTCCAAAAGTCAGTCAATTTAATCCATGTGTAATTATGTAACTACATTATGTAGGCTAACCAACAAAAGAGTATTATTGATCTCAGCATTAGTGTGTCTGGAGTCTTACCAGTTCTAGGAATTTTGTCTTGTTATGGTCCGAACACCATAATCTATTTTTTTTTGTTTTGTGCGTTTTACAGCTAACACATTTCCCTAATTCTGTTGCTAATTTCCAACGTCGTGCACTAGCTGTGGCCCTTTGTCACTGCCAATTAAGCCCCGTTGTTGGGCCGGGGAGGGTGTAGAATGTAGATCTATAATCACATGCAGTGTTGTTTTTGGCAGCAAATTTCGATTTTAGTTTTAGTCGTAGTCTCTTGAAACGTTTTCATTTTTTTGTCACATTTTAGTCACCCGGAATGTTTTAGTGTTAGTCTAGTTTTAGTCGACAAAATATCATAAGATTTTCGTCGACTAAATCTACAGATGATTTAGTCGACAAAAATGTATTTTGGCTTGAAATGTACAAGCTTGTAGTCTTTTACTTATACTGGATCTCTTGTCCACTAGTCCCTTCCTAACATTTTAGTCTAGGTTTTATTTGTTGACAAAATCGACAGTATATTTAGTCTTAGTTTTAGTCATCATAGCTTACTTTTCATTTAGTTTCCATTTAGTTTTCGTCAGTGAAAAAAGGTAGTCGACAAAATATTTCCGTCTTAGTTTTAGTCGACAAAAACAACACTGAATCACATGTCGTCTCTAATACAATTGGAGTCAAATCAGCCACTTCTTTTCATTTGACAGACAGACAGTGAGTGAGTTGTTTCACCATTCAGAGCATTGATGTATGTGTGGAGGTTCATTCTCTCTCCCCGTCTGAACAAGCGCCTCAAACAGTCAGTGAGGACTTAGTATACAATGCCCTGCCAGCTTCCCACCCATGAACACTGACTGGTCATTATTTCCGTCCCAGTATTTTCCCTCTATCGACTCGACTAGTTTTTCATACATCACTGTCATGTATTATCGCCAACTGGCACCACCCATCCAAGTTGGCTAAACAACATCATATGGCATGGGGTTAATAACTTAAGTCATAATAAGTCATGACATTTAGATTTATTCTGCAAATCAATCTTTTCTCCAGGGACTAAATGCATTACATAAACCAGAATGAAAGCCTATATATAGGCTACAGTGCATTGTCTATCTCAAGCACCCTCAACAATCAAACAAACAATGATAGGCTATGCTGTGGAACATGGTGGTGGTCACTGCATGGTCAGTGATACACTATGTTGTCTCTGTCGGGTGGAAACATAACAAAAATAACATTGGTACATATCTTCATCACGTCATGGGACATACGCTTCGTAGCATGACGGAAAACATACCTGCACGGTCTGCTTCCGTATATGTACCGTGCCAGCATATGACGTCATATCATATGCTGCTAAGGGACATACGCATCGTAGCACCTGACTGATAACATTACTTGCACGCTCTGCTTGCGCAAGTAATAACAATACAGTAGCAGATGTACAAGATCAACACGCACCGCTTTGCGCCATGTTTTGAGCTTGTGTATCTGCTACATTTGATGCTTTTGTGTGACACTGTAGTGTGAACAAGTAGGGTGTTAATTTACCAAAAAAAGAAACTACAGTTTTAAAGAATGAAATTGAGTCCAAGGCAAGCCTATCAAACAGCGGCAGCATGCTTATCATGCCAACCAAGTTAAGCGAGGGTTGACGAGGAGCATGAGGCTGTTGGCACATGGTTTAGCGAGACATAGTTTGAGTGCCTGGAGTTCACCGTGTCCGGTTGAGTTGAAGTGAGATGGTTCACCCAGATTCATCATTCATTACAGAACTTTGGAAAGGTGTTGAACGCTGCAACCATGTGCCTGATTCGTCTCCATTACTTAATATGGAAGATTGCATTGACAACCTGGGTAGAGCTTCCCACGTGAACAACCTGGATTTGTTCAATGGTTATTGCCATTGGCTGGTGCGACTGACCGAGCGTGTGTCTCACATCTCAGCATATGAGACACCTGACTATTTTCTACAGTACACTGCTATGGCTTATGGCAATTCCTCGACTTGCATGGACCACATGCAAACCCTAGAGCCCAGGCCTCTTTGACAGTTTGAATCTTGCCAAGTGTGAGTTCCTGCGCATGGCGTGCGCTGTGAACTATTTTTAAATAGCCAAAGTATAAACGTATAAAACAATGCTTGTGGTTGAAATCTAAAATGACACTGACGCTTTCCTGGTCTTAATGGGTCAAAAATAACCATCAGATTCATTGGACTTAGTTATTTCCACCAAAAGAAAATCTCTGGGATCTTTCCATTGTTCTGTTGCCAAGAGACCATCTCATACTTTAGATTCATATTGGAGAAAACAAAATCTTTTAATCTTTTTTTGGAGTTGGCCCTGACCCTGGTAAACCTCCTTTAACTCTGCTCTGGAAAAGTAGCGAGCCTTTGGCATCACAGGGGTTGAAGTCACATTTTAATTAAACGACATAGTCACAATATGGTGCTAGATACAAATATAGTCTACAGATAATCATCAGGACGATTTGACACCTAAACAGGTCTTTGCAAAGGACAGAAATAATGACTTCACTGCCTGACATGTTCTACAGTTCCGTTTCACGTCCTTTAAGTAGATTATGACTCTATGTCAGCTGATTCATGGAATGTTGCGCTTTTCTACATGTTCATGTTATAGAGACCATAACTTCAGTCAACGGTTCTTAGTTTGAAATTGCACCCATTGTAGGCTAGTTAGTTAGTTACTTTATTGACAAATGTATAAAACATTGGGTCCAAACAATAAAAAAAAAAATCCCATGAATCAAAAACTTTAAAAGGTACAATACATTAAAATATACAATACACAATAAAGAATCCCTTTACAACAGGAGCTTTCTATTGCTCCACTAGTGACAGGCAGGCATGTAGCATACGCTACAACCTTACAACTTAACTCAGTGCCTGAGTGGCTCTCATTCATCAGAATGCAGTGTTAAACCTACATGTATGTACAAGCTAATATGGATATTGAATATGAGCAGACTTGGCACCTTTTAATATACGATATTTGTCAGACTTTATGCAAATCTACTTCGAATTACTGTATATCATGGGGCCAGAATTGTGTCTTATATTTATTGGAGGAATTCCAAAATGGACCCTATGTAATGTTATGTAAATGTATTCCACTGTTTGCCTGTCTGTTTTCCGTTTTGTGTTTCTTGTGAGGACTGCGGATGAAAATTAGCAACTGTGCTATATCCGGTGTATTTACGTCCATGTGACGTCCATTAATATGCATTGTCCTGTCCAAATAAACAAATAAAAGTAAAGTAAAAAGACCTGATATAGGTGAATGCTAAAGGTTCTGAAATGTTGACATGCTAACTCAGGACTCAACACGAAACAAACTGATATTGCATTACCGTCTGTTACCATTCTAAGGGCCCTGTATCCGTCAGTGCCTTGCTGTTCATCCCTAAACGTATTATTTATTTATTTTAGTTTGTAGTAGAATAGTTCAAAAATAGCCGATCTACAAGCTCACAACATGTCGATGTAGACATTTTTGAATGTTTTTCAAAATGGTAAAAAAATAAATAAAAAAGGTTTAGGGGTTAAAATAGGGCCCATATATATGTCTCCACTAATATGCTATTGTCTCTTCAAATAAAAACAAAAATAGTGCCAGCCAGGCTGCCTATAAAGCCTCTAGCTGTTACAAGACTATCCTGTCTGTTTGAAGCTATGCATGCAGAGAAATGTTCTGCAACGACGTAACATTTCTGCAGAAATGTAATGATATATTCTAGTCAGAGCAGGTTTTTGTCTATTAGTGTTTACTAACACAGACCCAGTCTAAAATACTGTAAATGGTGTTGCCCTAAATCCCTGTTCATCACCGGAACACAACAACTGATCTCATCCTGACCTATATCTGGCAGTGGGATCAAAACCATGGCTTAACTTAACCCGTTTAGACCTGAGGACCATTCTACAAATGTCTTCTAAATCCTGACAGTTTTCAGAAAAACCTATATTTCTATGTCAGTGGTTCTCAAGTTTTTCATGTCAAGGACCCCAAAAACTATATGTAGTTGGCCACCGACCCCCATCTGAAAATATGTTGTTCCACGGACCCCCCCAGAAGCAAAGATTTGAGTTAAAAGCGTTCGCTCTGAAAGATTTGAACCACATTTTTACGATCTTTCAAAAATAGCAGATCTACAAGCTCATAGCGCGGCATTGAGTGCCGCGCTACGAGCTTGTAGATCTGCTATTTTTCAATAGCTAAAGCTAAAGTATAGCATAATGCTTAAAACACCAAATGGGGTTCCCGTCCAGAATGTGTAGTGCTTCACATACAGACAGAGCGCTGAATTCAAATGAATGATCAGTTAACTTGTGACTGTGAGCATATACTATTTATAGTAAGTGATACAACTTCTTCTCAAATGAATGACTTGTGTTGTCCTATTGAGCACAGTCCATTTTAATTCAATTCCGAATGAACGGCGCACTTCTCACAGTAAATGAATGGCCTACTCTGAATGGAAATGGCTGGCTCGATTGTCATTCAGTCCTAGAATACAACTGGATCACGTGGAGCTACTTTTCAATTATGAAAAAGGTTCATGAAACTACATCTGGAATGAAGGATGTGTTCATTGTGCTGTGATGTGTTCTGTATTTAGCTCGGAGCGCACTCTTGGAGTCGCATAGAGTTCTTGCATGACATGTACAACCTAGCCTGGAACTCACCTATGCTTTTTATGGCATAGGCAGCTCCCTTGCGCAGCTGCGCGACATGAGACTAATTACTTAGAGCGACAGAGAGAGAGAGGAGTGTGTGTGTACATGTGTGCGTGTGTGTGAATTTAACAAAGGTGCAGACGATCAGAAATCAGCAGAGAGTGAGCGATGTTTGCACTACGCTATGCCGAATTGAAGTGGACTCGGACCCAGACTTTTTTTTCTCCCTGGAAATAAAAACGTCTGGGTTTCCGAGGCTATGTACAACCTAGTACATTGTTTATCCTGCGCTCAGGTGTATTATAGGTATGGTTGTCCCGAATCGGTGCCGATCACATCATTTTCAAATGATCGGAATCGGATCGGGAGCAAAAAAACATGATCGGGACATCCCTACTAACGATATTATATCCATAATATCATGATATAAGACTGGATATTGTCTGTGATCTTGGATATTGTACTATTGTGATATGGCATAAGCGTCCTATAAAAATATAAATATCGTATCGGGGAAGAAAAATCGGGACATCCCTAATAATAGGGGTAAAGTACACCCCCACCACCGTGGATTCTAAGGGTCATGGCCATGTTCGGGGGAGGGAAGGCGGGTGGCGAGGTGCGATCTTTGTCACTGCACGTACTCCTACGAGGGTGGGGGGGGGGTCACCTGTCAGTGGGGAATGTCGAACGGGAGGAGTACAACAGAGGCGTTTATGTCCTCCTGGTGGGGGCTCCTCACTGCCAGGTGAGCCAGTAGGATATAACAGTACGTCCTCCCGGTGGGGACTCCTCACTGGCAGGTGAGCCAGTAGGATATAATGGTACGTCCTCCCGGTGGGGACTCCTCACTGGCAGTAGGCCAGGGATGCAACAACAGTGGCAAGCAGTGGGAGGAATGAATTGGCATACCTAATTTGGAAGATGAAAAAAAATGTGGCTACTCTAAATAAACACTGACGAAGGCATGGGTAGCTGAAACGTGTGTTTCTTGTGGCATGTAAAGATACAACAAAAGAGGAAACTCACTCTTGCCCTGTTATGTTATGTGTGTGACCTTATTTATACAATCTGTCTGCTCATTTATTTGTGTCGTCACGTGTTTATCCTGAGAGTTGATCCTGTATATGCCTACAATTGGTATACCGTCCTGAGAAAATGTGTTTTGAGAGCTGGAGAGACAAATTGATAAATTAACTGAGGATTAGGCCTACGTATATCTGTCCACTGTGCTAAAGGTGAAGCATATTTCTATCCTCCTCTGCCTCTGTCCTGTAGCTTACCTCTCATAGGTGAACTCCTCATCCGTGCTGAAGTAATGTGTGTTGGATGTGTTCTTTGGTTTGACACGGACAGTGGCAAAGTACAGGCGATCTGTGATGGAGAACAGACAGACAGATTGACAGGCAGCCAGCCAGGCGGATCGAGCACCACAGATTGATGGGCAGATGAAGAATAAACAGGCGAGACAGACAAGCATATGGGTTGTGACAGATAATATGGGCAGATGACAATCAGGACAGACAGGGAGCAAATTGCAAATCTTGATGAATTGATTACACAGGGCCACAATGGAAACAAGCACTCAGGGCTTTTTTTGTGTGTGTTATCCTTTTAGCACCATTTGTACCACTGTCTCTATACCTTTTTGCAAACTGTCAAGTATCAATCAATTAATCAATGCATGTCACACAGGAAGGGAGTAATACTAATGACAGGAGGTCAGACAAGAGCAAAACATTTACTTGTTTTATACTATCGAAGTCAGAATCACGTCATGTTTGACTAAGTTTATGTAGGCGTGGGCCTATAGTTTAGAGCAGTGGTTCCAAAACGTGTTCATGTCAAGGACCCCCAAATTGACACTAATTATCCCGCGGACCCCCATTTGAAAAGACATGCCAGGGACCCCCATAAGAGAAGATTTTTACGACTCTAGCAGTTATTCTCAACCCGATTAATTTCAAGAGCCCCAGTTTGACATGCATTGGGCTACGGACCCCCATTTAATTTAATGGCATTTCTATCTCTGGGAGTGTACAAATGGAACATTTGTCTCAAAGTTACAGACCCATAAGGGTCCATTTGGTTCCAAACTATCATTTAGCTGGGTACCCCCTGGAACTCCCTCAAAGACCCCTGGGGGTCCCCGGACCCCACTTTGGGAACCACTGGTTTAGATTCTAGACACAACAGTATAGGGGGAGATGAGAATCGACCAGCATTTGTAAGTATAGCCTATACACTAGGGTATTTCAGAAGTTGTGGCTGTTGTGCTATCATTGAGAATTGAAATATGTAATTGTTTTAATGAAATATTTTGCCTGCTGGAAATGTTGTAATTTCTAAATGTTGAAATGGTGTTCACGTGTGCTTAATAACGGCTTTTTTTCTCCATATAGGCAATTACTAGGCAGTGCTGTTTATAGAATATTACCTACCTTTGATAAACTCTGATGACGAACCGCACTGTTCATATTCCTCTGCCATTTGTTATATTATTGCAGAAAAGTCCTGAATGATCCTGTATAGACAGTATACAGTATATACAGTATACAGTATAGACCAGTCTTTATAAAAAATAACAATAAAAACAGCAGAAAAGTGACCATGGGATTAAAATGTCCCCCTTTGCTGGAATAATATAACTGCTGTGGCTTGACTATTTCTCCATCATTTCTCGGCTCGAAACAAACTAAACTCGTGAAAGGAGTGACGATCGCCCTACTTTCATCCTGCGATGATGACCCACGCTGCCACGCATTACTTTTCTGAAACGAGTCGACCGCTACTCGGGGGAAAAGGGACAAAATCTCCAATGCAAATTAATTAACTCCAGTCCGGACACATAGGCTACATCCAAAGCTCCAAACCTTCACACTCCTAGTCCTAACAGCTCGTTGTCTTTCTGACACGTTGAATCCGTGGAAGTAAAAACTGTTCATAAAGTGTTCCATCCAGCGTGATTCACAGACAGTCAGACTCAGACATTTCCAGTGGCAGTTCTATGCGAAGAGACAGCGACCACTAATCTCTCTGAGTCTGCACAGTGCACTGTAGTCATGTGCACGAACTGCACATGCTCCGACCAGACTACACGAAAACAATAATAAGAACTGGGTGGGACAGTCAGTCCGCCTTATTGCAGTTGCTGACCTGTGCGTGCGTGCGCGCGTTCTAGTAACTGCACTGATGTGATTTGATGGTACTCCCCTCATTCAACGCTCAACAGGCTTATAGGTTAACCACAGCACCATCTAGTGGTGTAAGAAATACTCAGCTTTTGTTTGACGTCATTGGACATTATACTAGTCTGCTTCTATAATAATCACCATGAATTAATTAAGATATATATAGTATATCCGTGGGCCGGCTTATTAATTATAATATTGACGTGTTGTGATTGTTGCTATGATGAAGTATTATGCATACTTATGAGTGTTTACTATGCAGTGTTATATTAAGCAGATTGTAATGTTTTATTTATAAAACATTGCAAGGTTTTCAGAAACTTTAACCATGCAGCCTCTAATGACGCCAGGAGAATTCTACTCTAAAGGCCTAGATCAGTGGTTTTCAAAGTGGGGTCCGGGGACCACCAGGCGTCCTTGAGGGAGTTCCAGGGGGTCTCCAGCTAAATTATAGTTTGGAACCAAATGGACCCGGATGGGTCTGTAACTCTGAGAATGTACAAACGGGTCCATTTGGTTCCATTTGTACACTCTCAGAGTTAAATTAACATTATTGATTGTACAATATAAATTGGTTTCTCGGATAGAAATGCCATTAAATGGTCCGTAGACTAATGCATGTCAAACTGGGGGGTCCTTGAAATGAAACCGGTTGAGAATCACCGCTAGAGCCGTAAAAAATGTTCTCTTATGTGGGACCCTGGCATATATTTTTCAAATGGGGGTCCGCGGGCTAATTAGTGTCAATTTTGGGGGTCCTTGACATGAAAAAGTTTGGATACCACTGGCCTAGATGGTGTGGCACCTTGCACATGTTTGTGGGTTGGATAATGAGTCTGTGAATAGCATCACTGACAATAAGTAATGTGAATAGATAGACATGGGGCTCCATTTTCGTCACCGCTAAACCCCTTATCCCTAAACTTCTTTGCCTTTTTTTTTTACTACTTTGAAAAACATTTTTGAATAGTTCAGCACATTGACACGTTGTGAGCTTGTAGACTGGCCATTTTAACTATTCAAATATGTTTTGCAAAATAGTAAAAAAAAAAAAAAGGCAAAGAAGTTTAGGGATAAGGGGTTTAGCGGTGACGAAAATGGAGCCCTAGAAGTCACTAGATACCCCTCTAGGCTTAGGGGACATTGGCTTAAGTAGCCCAAGCCTTGCAGAACCATGAGGCCCAGGGTGTTTTTGAGGGGCTCCAGCCCCTCCTATATACAGCTCTTTGTCCTAACTCGTGTCACATTTGCCATTGACAATGAAAGGAGAATTTACGTCATGTGTGTCTGATGGAATCGGGTTTTTGAGCTAACACAAACATTAAATGTCATTGACAATGAAAGGATAATCCACGTCATTTGTGGACGAGCAAATCGACATGTTACGTCATGATGCTGTTCGATGATAAGAGTGCCCCTCACTTCACACGGGTGTGATTTTTATTTATATTCCTTGTTGTATGTAATTGTATGTTTCTGAGGGGCGCTAGCCACTCCTATACACAGGTTTAATGTTTGTCTTTACTTCAATGTTTGTTTTGTAAACGCCATTGACAATGAAGGGAAAATGTACTCATAATGTGCCATTTACGTCATATTGTCTCTTTATTATGGTATTTAATGTTTGTTTGCACCGTTTGTTTTACATCAACATTACATCACCTAATCAACATGAGTTAGACTTTAATAGCGCCCCTCACTTCACACGGGTGTGATTTATTTTCTCCTATGGACCATGAGTCTGCAATAAAGACATTCATTAATTTATTCATAATGCAATATATAGTGATTAGTAGGAAGGAGGCTTACACAAAATAAGGCCATTACCCACTCCTGCAGTGGAAACCTGTGATGTAATGAAGTTGAAGGTTTCAGCGTTTTAGCGTGCATGTTCTTTGGCCAAATTAGACATCTGACACTGTGGTGTCATCAACCACTAACTGCACCCTTTTGCCACAACAGCATCAAATTCCACATGTTCTCTCTCTCACCACACACACACACACACACACACACACATGCGCACACATGCACACACACACATGACATGGACTTACTTACTTACTCAGCCTATAACCTTTGTACCTGTGCATGCATGAGCTTCCCAGAAATATAAGATGACATGATACATTGACAATGGATGTTAAAACCAGAGGGAGGTTGCATGGGAGCCTGTCCCAAAAATACCAGCTATAGTGTAGAAGTATATTATTCTATATTGTTTATGGTTTCTTATCTCTAACCTTTATATTTTCCCACATATTGAATACACTTAAATTCTGTATAATATATTATATTTGCAAGCTTGTAGATCTGCTATTTTCAGCATGCAACCAAGTGTAAAATGACTTATACTGGATCTCTTGTCCACTAGTCCCTTCCTAACATTTTAGTCTAGTATTTGTTGACGAAATTATCAATATATTTACTCTTAATTTCAGTCATCATAGCTTAGTTTTCATTTAGTTTCCATTTAGTTTTCGTCAGTGGAAAAAGGTAGTCGTCTTAGTTTTAGTCGACGAAATCAACACTGTACAGCCTGTCTTGTTATGGTTCAGCTTATCCTCGTAGCTATAGTAGAACTATGGTCTGATCCCTGTAAGCCATACATGGGAAACAGTCTATATATGTATTTAAAAATATATTGTCTTTTTTTTAATGTCCAATGTATTTGTATTTTGTTCATAAAGTTAACATGACTATAACTATGCATTTGAAATTATATTTAAATAAGGTTACTTTTCAGGATTCCAATTCAAAAATAGCAAAAAAATAAGGCTGTATTTAATTTAAAATATAGCAAAAATAGCAGATCTACAAGCTCAAAGAGCGCCAGTGTGACGCATTTTGAGCTTGTAGATCGGCAATTTTTTTATTTTGTTTTGCTATTTTTGCTACGACAGAAATATGCAATGTGGCCCTCTGGAGTGAGAGTGGAAATATAGTCTCCCTCTCTATGGTCAAAGTTGCCCACTCCTAGCCTACATTATAAAGCATAGCCATCATACAGCTGTTGTGCTGGGTTTGGTTCGGCAAGAGAGAAATAAAGGAGTAATTATAATTACAAAGTAGATTAAAAGTAGATCTCTAACTTCAAGTATATTTTGATGCCGATACTTGTAAGTAAATGTTGACAGGGAGTAAAATGAGGCAGGTAGTTGGTTGCATTCTACAGTTTATACTCACTCTCACACACACACGCACGCACACTGTGGCGTGCACGCACAGCGTTTTGTGTGGATGTGTGTTAGGAGGCCTATTCCTGGTCTAAGCTCTGTCTATATACTCCAGTTAGCCAATTAGACATCACCAGGTTAACGTCAGGAAAGAAACATGAGCAGAGTCACTCACATGCGAAGACACTTGAATACATTTGTTTCTCAAAATGTACAGAAAGATGCAAGAATAACTGACATAGTGAGAAGGACCCAAATGCAACAGTATAATATTATTTTCAAGGGATTTAATGCATTATTTGTTTTCTTTGTATTTTGTTTATTCTTTTGAGATCCTGGGCTATTAAAAAAAACATTTCTAGGTTACATGCATGTCAGCACCCCCCCACCCCCCACCCCCCCAAAAAATGAGTATCCTGTCAATATAAAAATAGGAATTGTTTTACCGTGCATATGGATTTAGTCTAAAATGATATCACAGGGGGAAAAACATCCTTGCGGTCTTGTTTCCATTCAGGTCCTGGGTATTCAATTCATAATCATGACATGAAAAATAACAACAACATTCAAATAATCACAAAAAAGAATAAATTAAAAAAAGTACAGGTTGCATGTTGGGGGGGGGGGGGGGGGTTATAAAAATGTGGGGGTTATCATGTGACTAAGGGAGGAGCGATCATTTCCTCTAGCTCCATTTGGCCCTTTTTGGTATCAGGTACAGTCGCCCCTAAACCATCTCGCCCCTCGATTTTTCCGCCGACCTCATGCCGACCGCTCGGTCCGACGGTTCTTGATTCTGTTTTACTGAGAATAGGGTTAGGCATAGTTTTACTGGGGTTAAGTTTAGGTATAGGGTTAGGTTTAGGCAGTTTTATTGAGGCTATAAGGTTAGGTTTAACCGTTTAAGCATAATTTACTTAGGTTACTTTAGGAATACCAGGCCGTGCAGTTCCGCCGGCTGTACGCCCAGGGCGAGTTGGTAAAGGGGCGAGTCGTTTGGTATTCGTTAAAGCACACCAGTGATTTCCATTGCATCAAAGTTCAGTTATAAGCCTCCACATGGTTGTATGAATACATTTTCACATGAAAGCACAACTCAATACAAAGACTGTTAACTGTGGACGACACACTGATAAAGCATTACACTTGTAGCAATATACCCTGGAAACCATGTAAGGAGCCTACTATGCAGTTTGCCATGCGGTTCCTTTGGACAGCAAGGAGGGAAGGCTTGGCAGAACGGGAGGCTATTAAAGGACCAGTTCACCACTTTTCAACCTATCTTCATATTATTGGTCCTCACTAAAGTTCACAATTTCTTTTGGGCAGTTCAGAAACACGTCCACCAGTGACATCCTCGTTAGGCTGATTTTGTTTTAACAAGATTAAAATATATATATTTCGATTTCGTTAGAACGATGGCTTCCATTATCGCATTACAACTTTTCAGGAATAGAAAGCCTGGCTTGGTCACTGGGTTTCTGAACTGCCCACAGCTGAGACACAGACTGAGTAGAAAGATAGGTGCCATTTTATCATGATTATTAGTGAGGATCAATTACAGTATATGAACATAGGTTGAAAAGTGGTGAAGTGGTCCTTTTACCTTACCTTTAAGATTTTACCGATAAATTACACAAAAAACAAGGAAAGTCTGTACAAGGCCTTCACTTCGATGTCATCGTTTGTACAAATTCTCTGTAGCTGATCTGTCCGTCACCATCAGTGTCTGCTTCTTTGATCATTTCAATAACTTCCGGAATGGTCAGCTTCTCCCCCAGGCTAGTGAATACGCGGCCCAGCTCGGCAGCACTGATGAACCCGTTGCCGTCCCTATCGAAGACACGGAACGCTTCTCTGAGTTGCTCCTCGCTGTCCGTCTCCTCCACCCTCCTGCTCATCATGGTCAGGAACTCTGGTATGTCTATCATTCCGTTGCCGTTTTGGTCCACTTCTTGGATCAGTCCCTGCAGTTCCACCTCGGTGGGGTTCTGGCCCAGTGAGCGCATCACGTTTTCCAGATCTTTGACACCGATGACACCGTCGCCATCCTTGTCGATAAGGGAAAAGAACTGCTTGAACTCTGCGATCTCATCCGGTGTCAGTTGATTAGCCATTGGAAAAGCCATTTCGATGTATAGACATAAAATAATCTATTACTAGGTCTTCATCATGATGTTAGAGATCCACATGAAGTGAGGAAGAATCGCGTTGTACCAACTGGGTTCAGAGCGATGTGCAGTTTAGTTGATGGGGGGGGGAAATCAAAACACAAAGTAGATTCTCTTCAAAGTATTTAGTGGAAAATCTTTAGCGCAATACAGCCTACAGACTCTGGCACCAGGGATTTCAAAGTGCTTTGTGAAACAGAGACTTTTATACGACATCTATAGCACCCCAGACATTTAGAGCTCCTCCCAGAGTCTGGATCTCAGTGTACGTATATACGCGTGTAGAGGTGTGCTTATTCAGCGCGTGCGTGTTTTGCACTGCAGTGTGCCTGATTGATAGCATTACCGCGGCCTCAACAGCATATTGGCATGAAATCGGCAGTGTAATGTTACTCCTTGCCGTCAACAAGGAGGCACCAAGGCCAGTAGGCCCCTGTTCACAGCAGCCATATTGGCATGAAATCGGGAGTGTAATGTTACTTCCTTCACCTTGTGTTACCAATGATACTGATTAGAGTTCCATTCCATTCGGGTCAGAGTCAGGACTCAGGATACTGCTATTTAGCATGTTGGCTCACTGGAAAGACTCACTCGATCTGCTTCACTCAATTCCAATTTCAAATACTTTTACTTGATGGACTCCATCTCAGATCCAAAATGTTTTACTCCACTACATTTATTTGACAACTTTAGTTACTACTGTAGTTACTTTGTAGATTTTGATTATTATTACAAACACATTAACCACTTAATTCAGTCCTATACAGTATACATTTCGGCCATAGAAAATAACCGATCTACACGCTTGAGCTTGTAGATCTGCTATTTTCAAAAGATTTTGAAACATGATTTGAAAACTTGTGAAATGGGACATTTTACCAATACGTTTGTACTTATACTCAAGTCAATTTTGAATTCCGGACTTTTACTTGTAACAAAGCATTTCTACATTGCACTATTGATACACTATTGAAACATTTGAGTACTTTTTCCACCACTGGCCTTAATCAGTATAATTGGTAGCACTTTTGAAGGAACATTACACTCCAGTTTCATGCCAATATTGCTGTCATGCATAGGGTCAATCAATCAGCTCACACTGACTGGATAATTGGATCGTGAGAAGTACAGTATGTGTTGTTGTGTCGCAGCCATTGTTTACTGATTGAATCATCTGATACCACAGAACAACAGGGCTTTCAACTGGTGGTTCATGGAACACTGGTGGTCTGTGGAGGTATTGAATTACTGTGTTGTCCCTGACCATGCATTCAGTAATATAGGAACGTGAAGTTGTTTCGTTATTATTACCGATAAGACGCCTGGGGGCGAGAAGTCCTTATTAACGCATTGTGCTGCTGCTTCCTGTATTATGTGCAAATTCGAAACATGTTCGAAACATGTGGTACGCAGGGCCATTTGAGTAACTTCCGACCAGTGCTTCCAAACCCCAAATTATCACGGCACAGAATTTATTGACAGGAAGTAGCTCATAACGGATTTTTATGAAACAACCTATTTGCAGAGTTAAAGAGGATAATTCAAGCTTTCCTTACAGCTGCAATGTTGCAACTCTAGATTCATCCCATTATAAAAACAACACCGCTAGCTGGCTGCCATACATACACGCAGCCAGTCATTGGAGCGGTTAGGCACCGCTCAAAAATCTAGTGTTGCAAATTGCGATAAAAAGCAGTAAGAGAAGCTTAAAAAGGGAATAAAATTAAATAACATTAAATTAAAAATGTGTAATATTAAATTAATATTAAAGCTGCTATAAGCAATAATATGTCAACATTTTAATGACCTTTTTATTTTTTATTTTTTTGGTATTCAGACAGCCAGCAATGGGTAGAACGCTCCCCAAAAAAATGTAGTCTCTGTGATACATCTAGGGGCCGCAATCTGCATTCAAAGATGTTCCTAGAAGCTTTGTCATTGGTCGAAAAACCTGGTCTCAATGACTAACCAATCAGGAAGCAGACAGGAAAATCGACCAATGACAAAGCTTCTAGGAGAATCTTTGAATGCAGATTGCGGCCCCTAGATGATGATTGATCATATATATCAGATGATGATTTTGACATATTATTGCTTATAGCAGCTTTAATGATAATTATTAAATAATTTAGTTCATAATGAGTGATTTCATGTTTGCTATTACAGTGATGTGGCGACAACAAATGTTGAGTACCATTGTGTGATGTATGTGCTTTGCCATGACAATACAGATTTCATATGAGGTTTGACAACAAAGAAGCATCCTATCAACACAAATAATTGGTATTATTGCAGTGTATACAAAGTTAACCTGGGAGGTCCGGGTTCAATCCTCGCTTCCGCACAATGCTACAATAAGGAAACAAGATCATTTTCAAATCTGGGTAAATTAATTTTATTGGAAGACTACAATACAATACAATACAAAAAAATAATCATCATCATCATTTTTCGACCGCGGTCGAGATCATGGATTCCACAATGCTACGCCAAAAAAGAATAGTTAAAGTTGTAAATAACATTAACCAGACAGGGGTCTAATAACAGTGTGGCTATGCAGATCTCAGACTTCATGTGGCCAGTCTATGAAGTGAGGGGCGCACTTCATAGAGTATATAAAAGGATAGAGACTGATCTGGCGCGAAGCTCCGCCCCCCCAGCTATTCATGTCAGTGGAAGTTGCTCAGTGGCGTTTTGAAGCACCTGGAAGACTGCCGGAAGTACCGTCTGAGAACGTCTACTTCCGCATTTGACCACCAAATGTTGGTGGTCAAATGCGGAAGTGCAACCGAGCGCTCAATGTTAAAGCCCAGCTGCACGGGGTTTCCCGGTCATGAATCCACGGGTCCGCCTGTAGTCCCTCCTCCTACCACTAGGGAGGAGAGCTTCAACGTTGAATAGCCTCACTGGCCCCTTGGGCGCACTTCATCGCACAATCATCATACATCACGCATCCTTGCACGTCGTGCTCAGCCAATCAAATCATCACATTCCGTGCTACGGACACACAGACACACAAAGCTGTGCATAGGAGGGGCCCCTCAAAAACAAAAAGCCAAAGTTAAATATAAATAAGGTGTACCGGTATATCAAAAAAAATTAAACAAAATTAGCAGGTTTACGTTGGTCTAGACATGATCAATCTGCACCTGGCCTTCACTTCGCTGTCACCAATTGTAAGAACTCTCCATAGCTGATCTGCCCGTCACCGTCAGTGTCTGCTTCTCTGATCATCTCACCAACTTCCCAAGCACTCAGCTTCTCTCCCAGGGCCGTAAACACATGGTCGAGGTCAGCAGCGTTGATAAATCCATCACCATCCTTGTCAAAGACACGGAACACGTCTCTGAGTTCCTCCTCGCTGTATATCTCCCTGTCCCACCTGGCCATGATGGTCAGGAACTTTGGGAAGTCTATCGTTCCGTTGCCGTCTGCATCCACTCCATCGTTGATCATGTCCTGCAGTTCTACGTCCGTGGGGTTCAGACCCAGAGAGCGCATTAGATCACCAAGATCTTTGGTGCTGATGGAGCCATCGCCATCCCTGTCAAAAAGTGAAAATAATTCTGCGATCTCTGTGTTCCGTTCCTCTGTCAGCTGGTCAGCCATTTTGACGTAGATGTAGATCCCAACAGATTCACTCACTTGAACACTTTGAAAGCCAAAGTCAAAGTAGCTTTGTGAAACAGAGACTTTTATACTACATTGCAGCCTAAACATTTATAGCTCCTCCTGGAGTCTGTAATTCAGTGAGCCTATGTGTGGCCAATCAAACGATGCACACTGAGTGAATCATTGGATGGTGAGATTAAACTGATTGATTGCTTACCCCGTAAAACCGGTTTGTGAGATTAGCTCCTGACACACAGCCCCGGCCCCGACGTCTATAAAAATATATTAAAAAGGGAAAAGTTCTGTATTTCAAAAAGTGCTGAGCATACTGTATGTGAATAAGCATTAGTGGGATTCTATGTTAGCCTAGTGACAGTGCGTACAATAAATATGGCACTGACCGGCCCAGCAGTTGCGAGATTAATAACTCCGGACAGACACACCTCTCTCAGAGCCACACCATAGGAAAAATCACCCACGTCACAAAGAAGTCCATAGACTTTGGCAGCAACATGACGTCACAAGTGAAAGCCAGACGTTGGCTATAGCTATAGCAGAGCCATCTAATAGAAGAGTTGCGATGTTGAGGGGGCAGAAACCGAGCGCTCGAGCGCTGTTCATGCAGCCTGAACTGAGCCAAGCTGGAGATGGAAATACCTTGTTTTCAATGAGGGCGGTGCAAATAAGAGCTATTTTAAGCATGTGTGCAACATGCCAACTGTTTTAAAGTATTGTACAGTAACAACTAAAGTCTCTTTAATGTTTATGTTGTACTATTACTAAACACAAACACAAACGGCCCGTAGCACTTGCCCTAGCCTGGACATTTTTATGTAGACTTGGAGACTTATAGCATTTTTTTTTATGTAGACTTATAGCATTTTTATGTAGACCTAGCACTATAAGGTATATACATGCATAGTTCCACTATATACTGTAGATATTCCACTGTTATGTTCTCAGTTTAGGTATGATTCATGATAACTACTTTTTATGTATGTGATGTATTGCCATGCTTTTTGTTCTTGCTTAATGTAAGTCGATTAAGAGCGTCTGCTAAATGCCTAAATTGTAAATTGATAATGCAGGGCCAGTTTTACGTCATAGTGTAACATTAAAAGCTGGACATAGGATCTGATTGGCCGGAATGAGATGGTGTATGATGATATATGATGATGATAAGAGCACCCCTCACTTCACACGGATGTGATTTTTTTTAAATTATGATTACAGCCTACTGCTGCACAAAGTTTTTGCCATTGTGACATAGTCAATCAAACTTTAAAAAGTTAAAGAGAATGATTTCCTTACAGCTGCAATGTTGGTGAGTTTAATACAAGCAGATTAGACTTTTTGTTTGGATGAATGGATTGTCAATTAATAAATGGCTGGTGTTGCAACTCTAGATTCAACCCATTATAAAAACAACACCGCTAGCTGGCTGCCAGCTCGGCATTGCAGCTGTTCGTACTAAATCAGACAGACAGACATACATGCAGCCAGTCATTAGAGCGGTTTGGCACCGCTCAAAAATCTAGTGCAAATTGCGGTAAACAGCAGTAAGAGAGGCTTCAAAAGGGAATTGTACTAAATGTAATATTTAGTACATATTTCAGTACTAGATTTCATGTTTGCTATTACAGTGATGTGCCTTGATGTTGAGTACCATTGTGTGCACACTTCAAAATAGAGGCGTCAGATGTGTGATGCAATACAGTGTATACAAACTCAAGGAAACAAGATCATTTTCAAGTCTGGGAAGATTAATTTTATTGGAAGACTACAATACAATACAATACAAATTGGAAATAATTTGTAATCATGACCATAGGCCATAAAAAAAGAATGGTTACAGTTGTAATTAACATTAACAAGACAGGGTTCTAATAGCAGTGTGGCTATGCAGATCTCATTGACCAGTCTATGAAGTTAGTCATCTATGACATATCTATGACATATGACTCCATATTTGGGTATAGGGTTTCAGCATGACGAGCTCCATTCACGTCCGTTATAACTTATAACGATTTTGTCATCACTTATAATGTATAAGTGATGACAAAATCACACTCGTGTGAAGTGAGGGGCACTCTTATTACCATACATCATCATACCTCATCGCACCCCGTGCTCAGCCAATCAAATCATCACATTCCGTGCTACGGACACACAAACCTGTGCATAGCGCCCCTCAAAAACTAAAAGCCAAAGTTAAACATAAACAAGGTGTATCAGATAATGTAAAGAAACTTGGCAGGTTTACGTTGGTCTAGACATGATCAATCTACACATGGCCTTCACTGCGAAGTGAAGGCCAAGTGTCACCATTTGTATGAACTCTTCATAGATGATCTGGCCGTCACCGTCAGTGTCTGCTTCTCTGATCATCTCACCAACTTCACAAGGACACAGCTTCTCTCCCAGGGCCGTAAACACATAGTAGAGGTCAGCAGCGTTGATAAATCCATCACCATTCAGGTCAAAGACACGGAACAGATCTCTGAGTTCCTCCTCGCTGTATATCTCCCTGGCCATGATGGTCAGGAACTTTGGTAAGTCTATCGTTCCGTTGCCGCCTGCATCCACTCCATCGTTGATCATGTCCAGCAGTTCTATGTCCGTGGGGTTCTGACCCAGAGAGCGCATTAGATCACCAAGATCTTTGGTGCTGATGGAGCCATCGCCATCCCTGTCATAAAGTGAAAATATGTCCTTGAACTCTGCGATCTGTTCCTCTGTCAGCTGGTCAGCCATTCTGAGGTAGATGTAGAAGAATCCAAATGTTAGATCCCATGTACAGATTCACTTACTTGAACACTTTGAAAGCTTTGAGCAAGTCAGTGAAATGCAATCCAATGAGACCTTTATACTACATTGCAGCCTAAACAGTTATAGCTCCTCCTGGAGTCTGTAATTCAGTGTAGCCTATGTGTGGCCAATCACACAACGCACACTGAGTGAATCATTGGATGGTGAGATCTGTCACTGTCATTGTAAACTGATTGACTGCTCACCCCGTAAAACCGGTTTGTGAGATTAGCTCCCGACACACAGCCAGCCCCTTGATGTCCATTATATCAAATATATTTAAGAATCACACCCGTGAGCGGCACTCTTATCATCCTACATCATCATACATCATCTCATTCCGGCCAATCACAATTTGCGTCCTCACCTTCGTCTTCAATGTTTGTGTTGCGCAATGTTTGTGTTTACACAAACACTCAAAATTGTCCATTCATTGTCAATGGCATTTAATGTTTGTGTTAGGACAAAGTTTGTGTTTGCACACACACACACCAAAAGCCGGACATGAGGGGCTATCGCCACTCAAAAAATCATAATTTGTTTTCACAGCTGTTGTGAATGTGAACGTTATTGCACTTGGTAAATGGTAAATGGTGCATTTATATAGCTTTACATAGATTGTGCATTACATTCACCCATTCATACACCGATTGCGGCGGAAGCCATGCAAGGTACCAACCAGCACATCGGGAGCAATTTGGGGTTCAGTGTCTTGCCCAAGGACACTTCGACATGTAGACAGGAGGAGCCGGGATTCGAACCGCAGACCCATGGATCATTGGACGACCTGCTCTACCTCCTGAGCCACAGTCGCCGCATCGGAACACACAATTTATTTAATTTGTAATACTGGACTATATTCACATATAGAATCTCAGTTTATCAGTCTTTGAGTGGCGCCAGCCCCTCCCATGCCCAGCTTTGTGTGTCTGTGTGTTTGTACCACGGAATGTGATGATTTAATTGGCCGAGCACGGAATGCGATGATGATGTATTAATTATGATAAGAGCGCCCCTCAATTCACACAAGTTTAGATCGTCTTATGGGGAGCCCTCTGTGTTGTCAGTCTGACTGCAGATGGACTCTTAGATGGATATAAAGGTCGATAACAAAGTAGATTTTCTCCAGATTTGTCTCCCTAAAAAAATACATTTTAGTATGAACATCTTGGAAATATTGTGGAGCCAAGGAATGGTTCAGAAGCTGTGTTCACGTTCATTCTCCCATTGAAATGAATAGACTCCAACATTCTTCCGGTTTCCTAATAATGTGTCCGTCCACTCCACGCAGATACGGGAAGTAAACCGGACGTTGCGTGTCTTGCCATTCCCATCTTGGACTTCACCAATGACAGGCCGGTTGGGCTGGTCTGTTGACAGTTTGTCATTTATTTTCATTTTGCTGTTGGTAGTCATGGCTGCCAATTCCCACTTGATGTTGTGGGGTAGTTCCGACTTCTCCAGACCGTACCGAATAACGGCCAGCTTGCATAACGTCTTCAGACTCTGACTTACGTCTAAGATATACAGGTCATCAGTGAGCATTGCTGTATACATAGGATGCCATCCATGATGTTGTCCAAAGAGGATGATACGATCTCCCACCATGTAGCAGCACATACTAGTCATTCTACCACGCGGGCCTTTCCCCTTGGGCTCAACCTCCTTCCAGGAAAAAGTCTCTGGATTTAATTTCCACATATCATTTTTCCACGTCTTAAAGATTCCATTCAATCGGTAACATTGAAATATGTACAGCTCTCCGTTGTAGGCAAAGGCTGCGTGATTCTCCATTTGGAGTCCATTTGGAAGAAGCGGTGCAGAAGTTGTTCTCAGCCAGCAGTTGGTCTCTGTGTCAAACACTCTGATGCTGTAGTTGGAGGTGACCTTCCACCACTGGTTGGAACCTTCGTCCCTAAACACAAACATCTGTGTCCCGATCATGGTGGCTGAGTGACTTGATGAAGGAGCGCCTCTGGTGTTTATTAAAGCCCAGACCATCGTGGTGGTGTCCATCTTGTGCACGTCTCTATAGACGATATAGCGTTGGTAGTCAACCCCTCCGTAGATATACATGACCTTCCCAGAGACACATGCTGAGTGGCCCTGCCTAGCCTCTGGAACGGTCCCTGAAACTTTGGGCTTAAACCATCTGTGGGTGTCCACATCAAACGCATAAAGAACGTTGGTTTTGCACCCTCCCCATACGTAGGCGATGTTTCCTATGAGCACAGCAGTGTGGCCAGGTCGCCTAGGGGGCCCTCTTCCACTTGGACCTGGTGACACCTTTGTCCTGCGCAAAGACACTGTGTTGAAGATGTGAACCTCTTCACTTTGAAAGCAGTACACCTTGTTCTCCACCACCACAGCAGCATGGCAGGATCCCTGTGCTTCCAGGTGCAGAGTCCAGCGTAACATCTGAGTTGACAAGGAATTCACAGATAAATTGGTTTGGTTTAGTTTTATGGGACAAGTCATTTTAAAGGGTATTTATGTGGCTGTGATGTCACTGAGTGATGACGTCATTATGCAGATCATACACTGTCTCACATAGCCTTTACAGCTAAAGGCAACAATGTAATCCAATATAATCTTTGATCTTGGCATTTCAGAGTGCCATTACAACTTGAAATGAAATATAAGGCCATATAAGGCCATACAAAGGAACGGTTCAAGTTGTGAATAACAAAAAGGAAACATCTCGCACACATCGTGGGCTCCAGATGAAACGTACAGTATATGATGTTTCCAGCTGCATGCTCTTCACCTGATGACACACAGGCATATGTGGGTGCAGTTATGAAGCGAGTTTCCTTTGCAAGTCCGTGTGGAGGTCCCCAGGGGGTCCCCGGAACTTCCAGACCCACAGGAACACGCCCAGGGTGCCGGCCCTTTTCCGGCAAGCTGTTACCGTGTGCGGGTCCCCAGGGGGTCACTGTACTGTACTGTACTGTACTGTACTGTACTGTACTGTACTGTACTGTACTGTACTGTACTGTACTGTACTGTACTGTAGGCTGCACACAGCCAGGGACACAGAGACCCCTGGACACAGCCAGAGACACACAAAGCTCTGTGGTTGCACCACTCAAAAAAACCACATGAAGTGAGGGGCGCTCTTATCATCATATATACATCATCATACATCAGCCAATCAAATCATCACATGCCGTGCTACAAACACACCTACACACAAAGTTGTGCATGGAGGGTCTAGCACCGCTCAAAAAGTAATATTTCAAGTATGGAAGTTCGATGTCAGTCTAGTGGGAGTGTGCACAAGAAATATGGTGTCGATCGATCCAATGTCTTTGCGAGATTTGCTCCAGACACACACACACACACACACACACACACACACACACACACATACAGGGAGACGTGTCAATGGACAACTATAGTTATTTTTGGCGCAATGCCATAAAAAGCAGAATAAAAAGGATTTTTTTAGTATTATAGAACAGCAGGTAGTTTGTATGGGATACACATGTAAAGCAGTAATGCAATGCCGATTTTGTCCCCATATACTTTGTGCATGCAGCATTAATCCCCCACTGTTTCCATGCCATCAGTGTTACAGTATAGGGCCTATAGAGCGTCGCAGTCCCGCCTCCTACCCTGGACCAGGAAATGAAACCCAATGCATTTTCCTCATAGACCGTATTTATTTAAAGACGGTTACGCCGCGGACAAAGCCAACTCGAGTCGTGACAACTCATGACAACACAAACAATATTTTGGACCAAACAAATAATTAGAAAGAAGAAAAAAACGGCAGGTTACAACACTTTTTTTGTTGTTTTTCTTCTTTGTAATTATTTGTTTGGTCCAAAATATTGTTTGTGTTGTCATGAGTTGTCACGACTCGAGTTGGCTTTGTCCGCGGCGTAACCGTCTTTAAATAAATACTTTAAGAAATGTCTATGGGAAAAATGCATTGTGTTTCATTTCCTGGTCCAGGGTAGGAGGCGGGACTGCGACGCTCTATACTATAGGCTACCAAATGACAACGTGTTGACAGGGCTTCCAATGGTGGTGCCATGTGTGTAAGGGGCCTGATCCCACATATAACAGGAAGGTTTTACGCATGTTCTCTGGCTCCTACGGGCCTCCCCCAGCAACTGGTTTTATGATTCTCTTCCTGTTTTGAATACCTCATAGTACCGCGTACGTGTCAGCTTTGACTATCCGGTGGCTAGTCTACTGATGCACACTTCGACTCATAGAGCTGTACAAACTCTTCGTAGCTGACCTGTCCGTCACCGTCGGTGTCTGCTTCTCTCATCATCTCATCGACTTCGTCGTCCGTCAGCTTCTCTCCCATGTTTATCATCACGTGGCGCAGCTCAGCGACGCTGATGAATCCGTTACCGTCCTTGTCGAAGACACGGAATGTTTCTCTGATCTCGTCCTCGCTACCGGTGTCCTTCAGCTTGGCGGACATCAGGGTCAGGAACTCTGTGGAGTCTATCGTTCCGTTGGCGTCCGCGTCCACCTCGTTGATCATGTCCTGCAGTTCTACCTCTGTGGGGTTCTGACCCAGAGAGCGCATTACAGCACTGAGATCTTTGGTGCTGATGGTGCCATCGCCGTCCTTGTCAAATAGTGAAAAGGCCTCTTTGAGCTCCACAACCTGTTCCTCGGTCAGTCGGTCAGCCATTGTGATGCAGCTAGATTATATAACGATAACACCTAATGTCACATACGGACTCACTCAACTGAACAGGTAATGTGTAACAAACTCCCTTTGAGCAAGACTGACGTCATCGATGTGACAACATCCTCAACGTGTTGTCAGAGATCCACAGGAAGCAATGCTGTTTTAGATCGTGTCTTGTTCCTGCGTGCCTTCTCTCAGAAAGAACAGATATAAAAGATAACTCCACCAATTGCGATGTGATGTGTTGCTATAGCTTGTAGACCAGTTATTTCTGGAGCACGGCACTATCTTACTGCAGAGTTGTAGGTATTGGAATTTGGTCTGGAGCGGCATGGCATTTCTTGGTACTCGATGTATCGAAGCAGTTCTGACAAAGTTTAACGTATCGAATTTAGGTTCCCAGCGCTAAGCAATAAGCATACCGTCCTCGGTCAGCTGGGTTGATATAATGCAAATATAATGTAATTTTGAAATGCTTTAAAAGCATTATAGATTACAGATTATATTGTATTACCTTTTAGCCTTTAGCTGTGAGGCTGTAGGCCTACATGTTGCTGTTGCCTACACTTGTTACTGTTGTTACACTACATAATGATCTCTTAGTTAGACACAAAGTCATCTGAAAACAGATTCTGAATCTGTCAGCACCATGCACTGCCCTAAACATGTAGTGTTGTTGTTAGTAGGAATAAACACAGAAGCACCTGGGAGGAAGTGGACAAAGAAAGGAGAGGACCTCAACCGAGTTCCTGTTTCTACACAAAAATCACACCCGTGTGAACTGAGTGGTGCAACTCCCCTCTCCCCCTGCCTCTCTCTCTCTCTCTCTCTCTCTCTCTCTGTAATTAGCAGGCAACAGTGCAACACTATATCGCTCTCTCTGTTTCTGGCACAACAGCGCCACTTTTGCCCCTACTGCTACCCATGTCACATAGGTGAGGACATACTCTAAGGGACGGACGGACATTGCTGTTCCCCACTCAAAAAGGAGGTGGTGCTCCGGGCTGCTCCCATGCAGAGGCTAAAACATCTATCTCTCTCTCTCTCTCTCTCTCTCTCTCTCTCTCTCTCTCTCTCTCGCTCGCTCGCTCTCTCTCTCTCTCTCTCTCTCTCTCTCTCTCTCTCTCTCTCTCTCTCTGTGTCTCTTTCTTTCTTTCACTCTTGACACAAATCAGAGAGAGAGAGAGAGAGAGAGAGAGAGAGTTGTGTGTATGGCCTAGGCCTATTCCTGGTCTAAGCCATGTTCACTCCAATTAGCCAATTAGACATCAGATTAACCACAGGAAGGAAACATGAGCATGGGGTCACTCACGTCACATGCATAGAGACACTGTGGCCTAACTGTCATACAATAGAAGTTATAAACCAGATTACTGAGGAATTAGAGATGAGAGCGATATGAGTCTCATTGTTGAGTTTGTCTGTAAACACTTAACCACACACCAGTTTGCAGCCGCTTAAAGGGCCCCAGGAGTTGCTAGGGGCAACACAAGCTGACGTCCAATCGAATACATGTGTTTAACTTAAACGCCGCACACACACACACACACACACACACACACACACACACACACACACACACACACACACACACACACACACACACACACACACACACAAACCAGTGCTATAAAATGAACCCTTTTGTGTTAATGGACAAATATTGCCATCCAGTGGCGAGAATGAGAAAATGCAATGGCTTCAGCTTTTTTGTCTGGAGTCAAGTTTTAGTCTGTTTGAAGACCAACCTTTCCAGAGATGGACTCTTGGTGTATCACCATGGCACATCAACATGGAGTGTTCCATAGTTGGTTGGTTGACCACAGTGCACACAACACACTAATGGAAGTCCTTCAAAAAAAAGGGGAAAAAAACATGCACTGCATCTTTACAACAGCCACCTCTACACTATAGAGGTATTATATGATACCTTGCATCCATTTAGATCTTGATATGGTAACTAATTATTCTAATTTAATATATCGGACCATAAACGAAAGCTGTCTCTCGTCAGGTCAGCCGGTGGCTCTGCGTTCTTGGGCGAAAACGATTAATGGGAAGACCACATTGATACACTCTGATAATTAGAAACTAAGATTATCGTGTCAGACTGCCTCTCAAATATGTCCATGATTAATATTGAAGAGCCACTTCAGCCTCTGACATACTGTATAGGCTACTAGTCTCATCATTCAGAACAGAACATTGGCTCCCGGTCGCTGCCCGCACAGAATACAAAACTCTGATGCTGGCATTCAAAGCAACCAAAGGCATGGCTCCCCCATATCTCACAAGTATGATCGTACCCTACAAACCCTCCCGCGCACTCAGATCAGCCAACGCAGGGAAGATGGAGGTACCTTCACTAAAAACGCCGGGACAACGCTCCACACGTCCCAAACTCTTCTCCCTTCTGGCTCCAAAACTATGGAATGCACTTCCCATCACAGTCAGAACTGCAGCCTCACTCCCAATCTTCCGCCGTAGTCTGAAAACCCACCTCTTCAGACTCCACCATGGCCCGTAGCACTTGCCCTAGCCTAGCCCCTTAGATAGCACATTATGTAGACTTAGATAGTATTTTAAACAGCTTGTTACGTAGACAGCTCTAGAATTGCATTTGATGTAGTCATAGCACTTTATAGTACACATGTATAATATATTATATAGTATAGTATGTATAGTTTACATAGATACTCCACTGTTACGTTCTTAGTTTACACATGATTCATGATAACTACTTTTTTATATATGTGATGTATGCCATGCTTTTGTTATTGCTTAATGTAAATCGCTCTGGATTAAGAGCGTCTGCTAAATGCCTAAATTATAAATTGTAAATTGTAGAAGCCTATAACTAGGCCTACAAACAAATACTTAGATCCTGATTTTATGTTTGCTTAAATTCTCTGACAATAAGTACAAGGGGTATTGCATAACCGGGTACAATGGCATCCAACTAGTATCGAGTCGACATGCTCCATTCCCGAGTAGGCTGGTGCCCAGTGGTCTAGTGCTGTATAACCATATATGGTTATAACCATATATGGTTATACAGTCCATATTATGTCCATATATGGCTATTGTCTATTTTATAGACAATGGCCATTTATGGACATTGACTGTACGTTTCATCACCAGCTTGGTGACCTCATCAGAGCATGTTGGAGGGGTGATGCCATCAAATGATGCAACTGTAGAGAATAAAACACACCAACTTCCAGCTATAACTACGTGTAGACACTTCTTTGTCAGTGTACAAAATGCTGTCTTACTGTTTGACAGCCACAACCAGACTGCGCCTCGCCTTGGGAACCGGGGCGAGGCGTGTTCACGCCGCAGCAGCAGCCTTCAGCAGCGCCAGGCCGAAGGTGTCCATGAGCCGCTTTGAGCCCAGCTCTAGCGTCGACTACGTGACATTGCGCAAGAACATCGGCATTGTGCGCGAGAGGCTCGTCAGACCGCTCACGCTGTCCGAGAAGAACGTGTATGGCCACCTGGACGACCCGGCGGGGCAGGAGATCGAGCGCGGCCACACGTACCTGCGCCTGCGTCCGGACCGTGTGGCCATGCAGGACGCAACGGCTCAGATGGCCATGCTTCAGTTCATCAGCAGCGGCCTGCCCACGGTGGCCGTCCCGTCCACCATCCACTGTGACCACCTGATCGAGGCTCGGGTCGGAGGCGCTCAGGACCTGCAGATGGCCATGGACGAGAACCATGAGGTCTACAATTTCCTCGCGTCTGCCGCGGCCAAATACGGAGTCGGTTTCTGGAGACCGGGGTCCGGCATCATCCACCAGATTGTTCTGGAGAACTACGCGTATCCGGGAGTGATGCTGATCGGCACAGACTCCCACACGCCCAACAGCGGTGGCCTGGGAGGCATCTGCATCGGAGTGGGCGGGGCCGACGCTGTGGACGTCATGGCTGGAATCCCATGGGAGCTCAAATGTCCCAAAGTGATCGGGGTGAAGCTGACGGGCAGCCTGTCTGGCTGGAGTTCTCCGAAGGATGTCATCCTGAAGGTGGCTGGCATCCTGACCGTGAAAGGAGGAACTGGTGCCATCATAGAGTACCATGGGCCTGGAGTCGACTCCATCTCCTGTACCGGTATGGCCACTATCTGTAACATGGGAGCTGAGATTGGAGCGACCACGTCCGTATTCCCCTACAATCATCGCATGAGGACCTATCTGGAGAAGACTGGTCGCAGAGATATTGCAGAGCTGGCCGATGAGTTCCGGGACGATCTTATCCCTGATGAGGGCTGTGAATATGACCAAGTCATTGAGATTAACCTGAGTGAGCTGAAGCCCCACATTAACGGGCCCTTCACCCCCGACTTGGCTCACCCTGTGTCTGAGGTTGGAGCCACAGCTCGGACAAATGGCTGGCCCCTGGAGATCAAGGTTGGTCTAATAGGTAGCTGCACCAACTCCAGCTATGAGGACATGGGCAGGGCGGCCTCTGTGGCCAAGCAAGCTCTGGACAAGGGCCTGAAGTGCAAGACTGAGTTCATGGTCACCCCCGGATCTGAGCAGATCCGTGCCACAATTGAGAGAGACGGATATGCCAAGATCCTGAGTGACGTAGGAGGAGTGGTCCTTGCCAATGCATGTGGACCCTGCATTGGACAATGGGATAGGAAGGATGTGAAGAAGGGAGAGAAGAACACCATTGTGACATCCTACAACAGGAACTTCCCACGCAGGAACGATGCTAACCCGGCCACTCATGCTTTCGTCACCTCCCCCGAGATCGTCATGGCCCTTTCCCTTGCTGGCACCCTCGACTTCAACCCCGAGACAGACTTTCTGACAGCCGCGAATGGAGAGAAATTCAAGCTGAAGCCCCCCACCGGAGATGAACTCCCCACCAGGGACTTTGACCCCGGCCAGGACACCTACCAGCACCCACCAGCCGACGGAAGCGTTGTCAATGTGGACGTGAACCCCTCTAGCGACCGCCTGCAGCTGCTGGAGCCCTTCGACAAGTGGCATGGCAATGACCTGGACGACATGATGGTCCTCATCAAGGTGAAAGGAAAGTGCACCACTGACCACATCAGCCCAGCGGGCCCCTGGCTGAAGTTCCGTGGTCACCTCGACAACATCTCCAACAACTTGCTGATTGGCGCGGTCAACGTCGAGAACGACAGCGTCAACAAGATCAAGAACCTGCTGACCGGGGAATGTGGAGGCGTGCCAGACACCGCCCGCCACTACAAGGCTAACGGAGTGAACTGGGTGGTTATCGGAGACGAGAACTACGGAGAGGGTTCCAGCCGAGAACACGCTGCCCTGGAGCCCAGGCACCTGGGAGGACGTGCCATCATCGTCAAGAGCTTTGCCAGAATTCACGAGACCAATCTGAAGAAGCAGGGCATGCTGCCTCTGACCTTCGGTGACCCCAGCGACTACGATAGGATCCGTCCTGACGACAAGATCTCCATCACAGGACTCAAATATTTTGCTCCTGGCAAGTCCTTGACGGCTGTGATCAAACACAGCGACGGCAGCCAGGAGTCCATCGCTCTAAACCACACCTTCAACGAGTCACACATCGAGTGGTTCCACGCAGGCTCTGCCCTGAACAGAATGAAGGAGCTCCAGCATGGATGAAAGGGTTGGTTGGTGGCCAATCTGACCGCCAAGTCATCAGGATCTAGACGAAAGCAATGTCTCGCTCTGGTCACCTTTTTCAAATCATCTCAAATTTGGTACACACAAACACACAAAGCATATAGGAGGGGCTAGTGCCCCTCAAAAAGCTCAAAGTAAGAAATCCCACATGTGTGAAGTGAGGGGCGCTCATATCATCATACATCATCACATTCCATCAATTGGAATGGCCAGAATTGGTCAAAATTGGCATCCTCACTTTTCTGTCCTCACTTTTTATCCTCAAGTCCAATCCGGCTAATCACTTGTGGTGTCCTACATTTTTATCCTCAATTGCTAATCCAATCAAATCATCGCTATGGGGTACACACACAAAGATGCATGGGCATAGGAGGGGATAGCACCCCTCAACAATAGTAACCAGTTAAGCTAGAAGACCAAGTCCTTCTCCTTGTCAGCTTATTGCACTGACATTCTGACAATGCAGCCACCACTTATTATGTCAATTAAACAATGCAGGTTAAGGTACACAGCATTGCATGATGCAAGTAGGCATTGCCACATCATTCAGAAAGTAAGCCATAGGGCAGGATCCTATCTCCTGTTTCTGTAGCCATGAGGCCCATAGGGCAGGAGCCTATCTCCTCTTTCTGTAGCCATGAGGCCCATAGGGCAGGAGCCTATCTCCTGTTTCTGTAGCCATGAAGCCCATAGGAGCCTATCTCCTAGCCTAGCGTGAGGCAGCGTGTTGTACAGCCCTTGGACATGACGCTAGTATGTTGCAGGGATTTACCCCCAATCCAACATCATGCAGGCATGGCCATTTACCCCCAATCCAACATCATGCAGGCATGGCCATATTTGGGTATAATAATTCAGTAATTCTTACTGTGATAACCTTTGCCTACCGATGTCAATTTGCGCTGATGTTGGGATCTCTAGGCTATAGGATATGGGCAGAACATTTTGCCCAACAGGTATCTCCATATATGTGTAAGTGGAGTGCTGATTTGCACTGATGTCGGGCATGTCCATATTTGGGCTGATAATGTCAGCACTTCGTGCTGCGCTATCAAGCCTGCATTGTTACATTTCCAGTCCATATATGGGCATATCTGCATGCACCCACCAGATGCACGCAACTTTAACTTTATATAGTAGATGGCGTGTCACTATTTAGTTTTAGCCATATTAGTCATCTGAACAGTTTACTTGATTAGTAGGCATGTAGTGATTCACTCAACTCACAGTATATTCCAATCACGATATTAGGTTCACACAATATGATTTTTCACAATTTTCTAAACACGAAATTATTTTTCCCCAATGACATTGACATTTTTCCCAATGACATTTTTCCCCAATGACATTGACATTTTTCCCAATGACATTTTTCCCCAATGACATTGACATTTTTCCCAATGACATTTTTCCCAATGACATTTTTCCCCAATGACATTGACATTTTTCCCAATGACATTTTTCACAATGACATTTTTCACAATGACATTTTTCCCCAATGACATTGACATTTTTCCCAATGACATTTTTCCCAATGACATTTTTCCAAATGACATTTTTCCCAATGACATTTTTCCCCAATGACATTTTTCCCAATGACATTTTTCCCCAGTGACATTTTTCCCCAATGACATTTTTCCCCAATTACTTTTTTCCCAATGACATTTTTCCCAATGACATTTTTCCCCAATGACATTTTCCCCAATGACATTTTTCCCAATGACATTTTTCCCAATGACATTTTTCCCCAATGACATTTTTCCCAGTGACATTTTTCCAAATGACATTTTTCCCAATGACATTTTTCCCCAATGACATTTTTCCCCAATGACATTTTTCCCCAATGACATTTTCCCCAATTCTGCTTTGTCAAACAGCTGAAATCAATAACATATCAGTATTCTGATATTAACCTGCAGACCGCATTAAGTGAACTGAGTCTGTGCTCAGAGAATACATTCTTCAGCGTGTCCACAATTTTTTTTGCTATACATTTTTGCTATACATTCTTTTTGCTATACATTCTTTTTGCTATACATTTTTGCTATACTTTTTTTTTTGCTATACATTTTTGCTAAACTTTTTTTTTGCTATACATTTTTGCTATACATTCTTTTTGCTATACATTTTTGCTATACTTTTTTTTTTGCTATACATTTTTTTTGCTATACATTTTTGCTAAACTTTTTTTTTGCTATACAATTTTGCTATACATTTTTTTTTGCTATACATTTTTGTGATGACATTATTCCCCAATGACATTTTTCCCAATGACATTTCTCCCAATGACATTTTACCCAATGACATTTTTCCCAATGACATTTTTCCCAATGACATTTTTCCCCAATGACATTTTACCCAATGACATTTTTCCCAATGACATTTTTCCCAATGACATTTTCCCCAATGACATTTTTCCCCAATGACATTTTTACCAATGACATTTTTCCCCAATGACATTTTTCCCAATGACATTTTCCCCAATGACATTTTTCCCCAATGACATTTTTACCAATGACATTTTTCCCCAATGACATTTTACCCAATGACATTTTCCCCAATGACATTTTCCCCAATGACATTTTCCCCAATGACATTTTTCCCCAATGACATTTTTCCCAATGACATTTTTCCCCAATGACATTTTCCCCAATTCCCCAATGACATTTTCCCCAATTCCCCAATGACATTCTCCCAAATTCTGCTTTGTCAAACAGCTGAAATCAATAACATATCAGTATTCTGATATTAACAAGGGCCCCTGGGCCGGTAATATTTGCAGGGCCCCCAATGCCCCCATAGCGCGCATGTGCGCGCCATTTCCGTGTTTTTCCGTGTTTTTATCATCTTTTTAACCTAAATTGAACAAAATCAACAGCCAATGAAGGGCCCCAGGAGCCCTTTTAAGGGTGTCAAACCTACTACCTCACGGTCTAATTTCCCCGAAGGGCCCCTGAGAGCCAAGGGCCCCTGGGCCACGGCCCCACTGGCCCAATGGCTAATTTGTCCCTGTTGACCCCTCGTGGCGCCGGGCCTGGGTTTTTTGGAAAAGCAGAGCAACGGTGGGACGGTGACAGCCTGCCCTCACAGGCCTAACAGCATATCTGCGCTATATTTACCGTATATAGTGTCATATCTGCGCTATATAAATTACCGTAGTCTCATATCTGCGCTATATTTACCGTAAAGTCTCAAGGGCAAGGAGAGAGGAGAAGATGGAGAGGGATTTCAGAGCGTCTATCTGCATGGTGACGTCACCCTATAGCCTGAGTGTGCGCAATCCTCCGCCCGCGTCTCTTGCACTGTGAAGGATCCTCAATTTAACTACTATAGGCTACTACCACTGTACCTTATTTAAAAACCGCCTCGATTAAAAATAAAACCAAAGGGAACCGAGGCGATTTCGCATAGGTGTCGAAGGAAGAGGAATACAGGGTAATCTTGTTTTTTTTATAGGCCTATATTTATATAGGCTGCTGCTGCCGAAACAAAGCATCGTTTTATCTTTTTATTTTATTTTATTATTATTATTCTTTATATCTGAAACATAGCAGGCTATAGGCCTAGCCTTTCTTTCTGTTTTTTTAAGATGCTGTATAGGACCTATATGGGACAAGAGGACGAGATAAGGAGACGAGAGAGAAGAGATGTAGCCCACACAGATGCTGCGAAGGGATGTTGGATAATGCGACAAGGACACGCTATAACCCTGCATTCAGAAAGCCAGTGTGTGTGTGTGTGCCAGCTATAGTCTTGCTCCTATTTGATTATGCACGTATATCATCATTGTTTGCTTATAGCCTATGTTAGAATATAGGGCGCCTTTGTGTGCAGGTCGGCATGCTAGCCTATATATAGACTGGATGATCTGTCATATTTCAGCGAATTAGTCTATTTAATATTCTCTTATATATAGGCCTTCTGTGAAGTATAGGCTAATTTGCTTTTGACTATAGGCTATAGGCCTATCTCGCATTGTTTGCTTGTCGTTTAATAAGCCAATAAGATACTAATGCGTGCTTGCAGGGCCTATAGATAATCTGATGCATTTTTAACGCCCGCAGAAGCAAAAAAAAAAAAAAAAAAAACGACTGATGCATTTATAGAATGTCTATATACGGGCGCTGTACGCTATTTAGAAAAAGATGCATTTCTAAATTTTGAGTTTGCACTTAAGTCCGCATGCATGCATCGATCGAATGAGCTAATTATCGTTTGGTTAAGCCGTATGTATAGCTTTTATATTATTTTATTCTAGTAGAGGCCTATAGGCTACTGTGATCACAGATCCTATAGTATAATGAATGTGACGCGAGTCTTTGAAGTCTCAAATGCGCCGCGGTTTCATCTGAAAGGCGTTTTCACATTGGCTCAAACAACCCAAAATGTGCCCAACACTGCGTCCTCGTCTACGACGTGCAGCAAGTCATTTTGCTTGGTCGACGAATCTCTGACAGGTTTACTACTCATTTGAATTTGGCTAAAGGCTACATATAATAGCCTATATAGGCCTATGCTGTTTGATTTGTCATCATCATTGTAGGCGATGCATGTACTGTATACAGGCCCATGGAGAGATGTCACCTGTTTTTGACTTTCAGTGCTGTCTCTGAACACAGTTGCAGCAATAAAAAGTGTGTGTGTGTGTGTGTGTGTGTGTGTGTGTGTGTGTGTGTGTGTGCGTGCGTGCGTGCGTGCGTGCGTGCGTGCGTGTGTGTGTTACTACAGTATGGGTTCTCTCTCTCAGTGTTCACAGTGGACCTTGATTTAAAATCTGTCAATTAAGGCACGCGGTGAATGCCAAGAGATTAACCACATTACTCCAATTGAAGAGCGATGTCTGTCTGTCTGTCTGTCTGTCTATTTTAGAGAGAGATTGTAGGCCTACAATGTTGATGTTTGTTGTGCCCTCAGAATATAGGCTATATCTGTGGAAATCTATAGGCTAGGTTTATTTGCATTGAATTGAGGTCAGTAACAAATAGGCCAGCTGCCAATATGTCTCAACAACAAACAACCAAGCATGATTCTGGTGCCAACATGGCTGCCTGTGAAATGAAATGGCCACTCTATTCAACAAGCAGCTCTGCATATATATACCAATATGATAATGTTGTTTTGGTAGTGGACTATGTTCAAGCAGACGTGCATTCATCTTCTAGTTTACATCAAAACAACCCCGCATGTTAGATAAGGCAAGAATATGCCAAATCTGACCCTCACTTGATTGAATGATTGGCCTATACTGGCCCAGCATTGTTTGCTTCCAACAAATGTCTGCCACTGCATGCAACTTTTAATAAAGACTATGCTTTGTGATAAAATTATCTTTTGTGATCCTTGTTATGCATTATGTGTGTGCATATAAGCTACACAAAAAAAAACACACACACACACACACACACACACACACACACACACACACACACACACACACACACACACACACACACACACACACACACACACACACACAGACAGAGAGAGAGAGAGAGCTTGTAGGCCTATATTGGCTATTTTCAAACAACCAATGTAGGGCTGAATACATAGGTTAATGTTTGTTAAAATTCTGTAGTAGTATTAAAACTAGAAGTTTTCTTCTGTATTGGACTAGAAGTATATTGAAAATTGGAGATACTTCATCAATGTAAAAACAAAATGTACTTTAAGTACAGTAGTACTATATACTTAGTTACTTGTAGATAACCTATAATTCTAATCATGTTCTTGTTTTTTTTGTTTTGTTGTTTTGTTCTTGTTTTATATACTGCAATGATGTCTTCTGGATATTCTATATCTCTTGTACAATGTTTCATTGTGATTTACATAGCTAGAGGCCTTGTATAAGCCCCTTGGGCTTTTTTGCCTCAGCCTAGCACTTTACCCTTCTTATATTTATATGTTCACTGTGTTGTTTTTTATACTGTGCTGAATAAATAAATACAATACAAATACTTTCTACCACATGGAGTAGACGCGCACGTGTCTCTTCCAATTAACACATGAAGTCGCCAGCCAGCCACTTTTTTTTCCGGAGCAGAGGAACATGTTATCTGATCCAGTTCCTCTCCCTGATGGTGAGCAGCCGGCCTGACCGACCTGTAGGTCAGGACTCAGGAGACCAGAGATCACGCTTGTACATCCACAGCTAGAGATCTGTTTCATTTTATTTTCTTTCATCATGAACTAAAGCATAATATCACCATAATCTTGTTTTAGAAAAAGCCTTTGGCTCGCTCAGAACAAACTATCATGAACTAAATCCATTCTTTTTGGGTCCAAAATCAGCCTTAGTTATAAGCCACAGACTTCACGTTCAATCAGAGTGGGTGACATGTCATGAATCACAAGGAAAAGGACAGATTACAGGGGTTTTATAAACATTCCGTCAGGTGATAAAATGGCAGCAAATGTAATCAAGAACGTCAAGCAAAGAATTATAATTTGGGGCAGGATCTCTTTGGTCAGTGGAATGCACTCAGGACAGCTGGAGCACTGCCACTCTGCATGCACCTCATGGTACTCAGTAGTTCCCAAACCTTCTCATGTACTGTACATTGGCACTAATTAGCCCACAGACCCCCGCTTGAAAACATATGCCAGGGACCCCCCCATAAGAGAAGATTTTTAAGGCTCTAGCAGAGATTCTCAACCCGTTTAATTTCAAAGACCCCCAGTTTGACATTCATTAGTCTACAGACCTCCCATTTAATGACATTCCTATCTCTGGGACCCCCAATATATTATAAAATTAATGTTAATTTAAGTCTAAGAGTGTACAAATGGGGTCCATTTGGTTCCATTTATACACTCTCAGAGTTACAGACCCAGAAGGGTCCATTTGGTTCCAAACTATCATTTAGCTGGGGACCCCCTGGAGCTCCCTCAAGGACCCCACTTTTGTGAACCACTGCTCTATAGCAATGGTTCCCAACCTTTTTATACTGAAGTACCACTTCAGAAAATATTTTGCTCTCCGACTCCAAATACCACCATATTAATAACTGATGTTAAAATACATGTTAATATAGGCTACCTGCCCTTTTTGTTCCATTCCTATACGCCAACTGCTGCTCTGACAAAACTCTGTCTAATCACTAATCAGCACAACTGATGATATTTCTAATGTGAATAATCCGTTCTCAAATCAACTATAGGTGTGCTGTCATGCTCATTTCAGCACGGATGGATAGCCTATTTGAACCAATTGCTTGGTCAGAAAAGCTACCTGTATAATACAAATATTTCATTCCACTTTTGTCTTTTTTCTCCTCTTTTTTGGGGCGACTCCTCTGTGTACCACCGCTCAAGTACCACCAGTGGTACTACTAGTACCAGTGGTTGGAACCTCTGCTCTATATTATAGATGTAATATAGCTGGTTCACAGCTGTCAGGACGTAATATTTCAAATATCAATATTCATAATTTATGAATTATGATTTATTAAAATATTACAATATAATAATTATATTGTTCACGTCACTGTAATGTAACATGAATTCTTGGACAGACTTGCATTAAATATTCCAACGGTACTTGTACTGTAAATATTGAGATATAATACACAACGACTTCTTAATGAAAATCATATAAATTTATTATAACAAAATAAATCAAATGTGTACAAACAATCCCAAAAATGGACACAGGTTTAAATGAAACCTTTTGATCAAAGTAAGGTCAGGTACAGGTAAATAGTGATAGCTCATGAAACGAATAAAGGGAAAAGAAACATGAAATAATAAAAGAGAGGTTTCGAAAATAGCAGATCTACCTTCCAAAATAACATCTACCCTAGCCTGAATGCTACACTAAGTTGCCATCTATCATGTGACATATGCTCGCCTGTGTGTAGAGGTCAGCAGTGGATGGCAGCCATTGTCTGTAGCAGTGACCATGTGGTAGTTGGGCCGTGGTGCTGTCGAGCTAGCCAGAGGCTAGGGGCGGTGGGTGGCAGGCCCAGAAGGATGTCACTGGGCAGTGGTTTAGTAGTCGTCAGAGGCAGCTGTGTGCAGGCATCGGTTTCCCTTGTCGGGATCAGCTTGGTGGCGCTGAGAGTCTCGTAGAGAGAGAAGCTGTCGTCTGGTCAGTTTTGGGTTGCCTCACGGTCTCTGGGAACCGGCCGCTGTGGCGCTGAGGTCTTACCCAGAAACTGGAACTTCTGCGGTGGGGACAGAGTCAACCCAGGGCCTGGTCAGTGAAGGAGGACAGCTGTGCGTGTGGGGGGGGACGTGGCGTCAACCCTCCCTTGTTTGCTGCGGTCCTCCGTCGTCCCAGTAGAAGTTAAGAGAGAGAGATGGCTGCTTGGCCATCTCATATATATTGAAGAGGCGGAGACTGGCTCCTTGTCATGCAAGGAGCTGCAGGGTCCGGACGTGTGTGTGTGGGCTGTAGGGGGCTGTCCCCTTAACCCATGAACCATAAAGCACATGAAATACTAACTCGTCACTAGTGGTTCTGGGGAGCTCCTATTAATACAACTGACTAAATATTTGCACTCAGCATGAATTTCCACATGTGGAGATATCAAACAGTACAGCCGTATGTAAATTAGAAGTCAGGCAAGCCAGAATATAATTATATATATAATATATAATACACTCATCACATTAATTCAACACAATATATATATATATGGTTGAACCCCAATAGATAGTATACAAATATATATATATATTCGTGGTTCAAAGGCATAATACGTGAACAGTTTTATTCAAACTTTATTGTCTCATTGTGTAGTCTTAGAGAGGTTGCTCTCAGCATCCTCCATGCTTATGTAGCCTGCATTCCAATGGGCAATAAAGCTCACATTACGTAGGGGTCCTGGTTCAGCCCCCCCCCCCCCCCCCTTCTCTTGTAAGTAGAGTCAGTCACGCAGTGTCAGGGAGAACATGGGGGGGGTTATGTACCGTGCCTCCAATGTGTTCATTTGGTTATGAACAAAAATCCATCTGTGTTCATATCCGTCCAGGTCCCACGCTACATGTCCCCCCTTTGTCCTCAGTATCATGACGAAACGACACGTTGAGTCCTTGATCTTTGAGGGCAAAAGTAAAAAGTGAGAGGATGAACACAGAGTACACAGAGCATATACATCGCATGATTAAATGGCAACTTCTTATCTGCTAAACTGTTCTGGTATAACTCTGGACTTCTTGAAAGAAAGTTCTCTTATAGGCCGTGGCTCTATAGTCAGAGGCTTCAAGTTAAACACAAAACAAGTCTACACAAAATTGAAGGAATAAGGCCAAAAACACAAAAGGAAAAACTCCTAAAAATGCACATAAATTACTGTATGTTTTGTTTACACTGTGGAAAGAAAGCATACTTGTTCTACTCACTGTGACGTGAATAGATTGATTAACTCTAGTACAAACTGATTTGTTGAACAACAATTCAAAACAAAGAAAACACAGGTAACATACAGGTAATCTCAAATAGAGCTGAGACTGTTTAGAAAACTCCTATTATAATGTAGGCTATAATTGGAGGAGTGATGTGTTAGCATTTGTCATGCCTTTTTATCAGAGCACTTCTTTCTAAGATCTGTTTTTGTTTACCATAGTTTAATTTAAGCAGTGAGTTCACTCTAACTGACGTGAAGTAGTCACGTGTAGTTTAGCTACCGGTTAGATTGGGTTTGATTGGGTCTAGCTACGTCAAAGGTTTGCTGTAGGCTTTAGACCTATAATAGTAGGCATCTCTCCTAGTCACCGAAATGATGAAGTGTGTGTGGAGACATCATTTCTATATAGTTGTAATTGACAAAAATGATGGCCTTAGATTCACAAATTGGACATGCACATGTGGGTTACTGTCCCTAGCAAATTGGTATAGTGTTTTAAGCATTACAGCCATTGTTCCTCCTATCACTACAGATCAACAGTTCATGACTCTGTTATCCTGTGAAAAGAGGGACTAATGATGTCACAGTTGTAAAAGTGGCATACAGAGCCCCTACCATCCCCACCCTGATCAGGGGCGAGGAATCAAAGCTCCTGATTCACTCACAACTTATATGCTCAAAACAAAATACCACTAAGCTTTGTACAGTGCACGAATCCCTGTGAAGTCGGCCAGCAGTATTAACAGCTGTCATCTGCGATGGACAAAGGTCAACCATGGTTGGCCCTTGTCTGTCAAACATATTCCTTGATATATTACTTATCAGTTTAAATCACCTTTGATAGGGCAAAATCACAACCAATGTGGGTGGAGCTACAGTGTAGTTAATACATGCTGTTACCTCACCTATGGTTAGTAAAACAAATAATGATCAAGGCACACAGATAATGTTCATCATCATGGAGTGACTAAAAAAGTTTATGTTGCCGTATCTTATACACTCGTTTATATACATGCAAACGTGTTGCCTGTGTATAAACATCTCAAACTGTTATGAGACATACGTGACACAAAGTGTACAAACAGATGTATATAATTACTGCAAACAACAGGTGTAACACTGTATCCCCCCGAATGTTTCAAATGACACAAACTATATAGTGTAGTGGTCGTCTGAAACATTCACGTACAAAGAAATAACCACCGTGTTGTGTAGAATTATCAAGGTGTATAATCCCTCATAGATTTTCTCCAGTCATTATCAGTGGGGCTTGAAACCTGTCTGGCAGCGTAGATGCGGGATTTCTTTTGTCTACGAGATTCCTTTGGGGAATTCTTTACCAACACAGGGCTCTGATGACTTTCGGGGAGACAGTCATCGATTTGGGTGCTGACAGTTACATAAGATGCTTCATGGCATTCTCTGTCAAACGCTTCCTTTGCCAAGGATCGCAAAACAACGGCACGTATTTTCTCAGAATTGATTCCGAGAGGGAAGTGTTTTGTAACAGAGGGAAGTAAATTATTTAGGAACAACGCCTTGAAATGTACATCTTCCTCCATCTTTGGGCTATTTTTACTGCCGAAAAATGCTTTCATTAAACGTTTATAAAATACCCTAACATCTTCCTGCTCATGCTGTTTAATTTCCATGGCCGAAATCAGCCCACTTTTGGCAACATCGTGGTCAAACTCCCCGATTATTGCCTGACAGACAGAATGCCAGTCTAGTAGTGTTTGACTTGCCTGCCGCCTAAGGCAGGAGGCAACTTCGCGGCTTGAGGTTAAACGGATGAGATTCACCTTTGTTTCCACCGTGACTGGTTCATACGAACGTAAACTGTCAACAATACAGTCCAGGTATGCTTGGGAATCTGTATTGCCTGAAGCCTGTGGGTAAAAATGGTCTATATGTTTAGAGATTTTCCACAGGACATCATCCCCCAGGGTCTTAGCATGTGCCTGTGTGTTAAGGTCAGGATCTACTTGATTTGATGGTGGAGGTGACATCACCTCCACCATGCCTACACCATATTGTGCTCTGACCAAATCTGGAGTCTGACCACCAGTTGACCGGGTCACAACCCCGGACCGATAAGGATATTGGCTGACCTGGGGTCGCTTTGGCCGTGTTGAGAAATGGGTTAAAAGTTTAGTATCAGGCACATAGGAGGTTGGGGAGGAAACAGGATCCAGCCCCCCCCCTCCTTGTTGACTGCTAATGAGAGGGGATGTGTCATTGCACGTCCTGTGGTTTTCCCACTCATTTTCGTCAATTTGGTCTATTTTAGCTTGCAGCATTGAAATATGCTGTACGCTAAAATTAAGGCTAGCGTCCTGTGAAGCCACAGTGTTCCGTAATTGATCGATTTCTATATTTAGTTTGTTCACATTAGAATTCAATTCTGAGATTACTTTTGACTGATTAACCCCCAACTGGGTCTGCTCCACAGGTCCACAGCAAAGCTGACCATTGCGTGCCTGAGTTCGACCTCTGACCTCGGTCAGGAGGTCCTGAAAACATTTAACCATATCATCATTAGCGGTACATTTACGACTCTCCAGGCATGCAATCCTGTCTTGCAAATCTATGACAGAACTCTGTAGTTTACAGATTTGAGTCAAATCACCATATCTTTGCATTGTCACATTTTCCTGTTTTAAAACATCTCTCAGCAGTTCGATCTTTTGACTCTTAGCTGTTGATAACGGTGTAATCAGTTGACACATGTCTGTATCACAATCAAATCGAAAAGTATTTTTCAGTTTGGGATCAAAATTTAGCCCTCTTATTGCTTGTGCTACCACATATGCCATGTTATGCAGCATATTTGAGCAATTTTTGAGACAAGGACTGCTGAGAGATAGTCACTGGAAGAAAAAAAAAATTATGAGATTTCTCTTCGGCTGGCAAAAATAGTTATAATGTACCACTTGTCAGTATATAATCGTGACTAAGGGAACTAGAAGTGTGTTTGGTCTACTTAAAATTAAGTTGAAAATACTTTGTAGGTGAACTTTGATAGTTCGAACAAGTTTAAAATAGAATTTAGTTGTTTCCCTGGAAATTAAATAATAACTTCTAGGATTCTGAACTGATTGTAACCAATCTGTTCTGCCAAAATGAATTAAAGCTTAAGTCTAGATCATAATGGAACTAAGTTGGATAGCATTATAATTATTTTGAGGTTAACAAGAACACATTTGCCACTGAAGTGAATCTCTCACAATTTGGTACAAGACAAAGACAAAGACTTTCACAGCCAGGAGAGAGTTTAGAAGTAAACTACTAGTATATATTCTGCAAAATTGGTGATAGGAGTTTGTCTCTCTCTGTCTGCATGGCCCAACACAGGGGAACAGGCCCAGAACCCCCCCTTCTTCCTCTTCGATTTGAAGGGATGAAGAAAAATAGGTGGGGGTCAGGTCTGCCGTGTGGCTCTGGAGGCCAAAACTAAATGGGGTTGGTGTCAACTGGTTGTTGACTCAGCTAATCCTGCCTGGGTTTATGGCCTGGAACCAGGATGGACTACCCCAAAAGGTTTACAACACTCACCCCCCTTTTCAATGATTGATAACAAATCTTCAAAGGTTGTGTGTTGTGTGTTGTGTGTTGTGTGTGTGTGTGTGTGGGTGTGTGTGTGAGGGCCAAAAATCTAAAATGGTTCCTGTCAAACACACACAGTGCACACTCACTTCCTCTCTCACCCTAGGCAGAGAGATGCTTAACTTTAACCATTTGGCCAAGTTAAATACAAACCAACAACATGGTACACATTTAGTTTCAATAAACACCTCAATCAAAAACCCTAGCTTGCTTGGAGCCAGAGGCCAAGATCTATAATGTGAGGCAGGAATTAAAACCAAAACATATAACCAGACTGTTGATTTGTGCAGAATTTTGCTCCAATATACTGTCAAAATGTTACAGCAATTGTTTCAGCAAAATTTCACACCAACTGCTACTGTGTCACTAATAGGCTACAAAAGGAAAACAAACTTATGACAAGCTGCTTACGTCCAATCACTAACCTGAGTGTCACAGTTTCACTTCTATTTAACCAACAGTATGCAGTTATGACTATTGGTAAATAGTAGTTATAGTTACACTTGAGAATTAGTGATAGACCTATAACACTTAATTTTTTACTCTACAGGAAGTGAAACAAAGCTGTATTTCAAAAACGTCCTCTAGTTATGGAGAGGGCATCCAAATAATGTCAAGATCTACTCGATTTGACACAGATATTATGAATCCAATGTGTCAGATGGAGGATATTTTGACATATACATTTCACGCCACTATAGCCACATTTGCTTGTCTAGATCGCTAATCCTGAACAAAGCTTGATGACTCAGTGTCGATCATATATGATATATGATATGATTATGACAATATTTAATATATTATCATAACTTGGGGAGTCCCCACAAAAATGACTTTGACAACTACTGTTAACACACCATGCCTTCTCTAACTTCCTCAGGGGTCGGAAAGAAAGGGATTTTTGGAATAGTGCCTATTTTGAAACGCTTTCACTCAAATTCTGTTTTTAGATTTGAATCATTCTACAACTAATTTCCAACCAGACATTGATCAACTTAAATCACTGAACTCGATTACGAAAATAAGAACAACAATACTAGGCCTGTATTATTATTGTTATTTTAAAAAAAAACTTTTTCCAAAAATATTTGTTTTTTTTCGAAAATATTAATTTTAATCTCAGAATTTACAGTACGTACAGTTGGAATAAGAGTCTGCCTCACAGGGGGCACCATCTGTAATATAGCTGGTTCACAGCTGTCAGGACGTAATATTTCAAATATCAATATTCATAATTTATGAATTATGATTTATTAAAATATTACAATATAATAATTATATTGTTCACGTCACTGTAATGTAACATGAATTCTTGGACAGACTTGCATTAAATATTCCAACGGTACTTGTACTGTAAATATTGAGATATAATACACAACGACTTCTTAATGAAAATCATATAAATTTATTATAACAAAATAAATCAAATGTGTACAAACAATCCCAAAAATGGACACAGGTTTAAATGAAACCTTTTGATCAAAGTAAGGTCAGGTACAGGTAAATAGTGATAGCTCATGAAACGAATAAAGGGAAAAGAAACATGAAATAATAAAAGAGAGGTTTCGAAAATAGCAGATCTACCTTCCAAAATAACATCTACCCTAGCCTGAATGCTACACTAAGTTGCCATCTATCATGTGACATATGCTCGCCTGTGTGTAGAGGTCAGCAGTGGATGGCAGCCATTGTCTGTAGCAGTGACCATGTGGTAGTTGGGCCGTGGTGCTGTCGAGCTAGCCAGAGGCTAGGGGCGGTGGGTGGCAGGCCCAGAAGGATGTCACTGGGCAGTGGTTTAGTAGTCGTCAGAGGCAGCTGTGTGCAGGCATCGGTTTCCCTTGTCGGGATCAGCTTGGTGGCGCTGAGAGTCTCGTAGAGAGAGAAGCTGTCGTCTGGTCAGTTTTGGGTTGCCTCACGGTCTCTGGGAACCGGCCGCTGTGGCGCTGAGGTCTTACCCAGAAACTGGAACTTCTGCGGTGGGGACAGAGTCAACCCAGGGCCTGGTCAGTGAAGGAGGACAGCTGTGCGTGTGGGGGGGGACGTGGCGTCAACCCTCCCTTGTTTGCTGCGGTCCTCCGTCGTCCCAGTAGAAGTTAAGAGAGAGAGATGGCTGCTTGGCCATCTCATATATATTGAAGAGGCGGAGACTGGCTCCTTGTCATGCAAGGAGCTGCAGGGTCCGGACGTGTGTGTGTGGGCTGTAGGGGGCTGTCCCCTTAACCCATGAACCATAAAGCACATGAAATACTAACTCGTCACTAGTGGTTCTGGGGAGCTCCTATTAATACAACTGACTAAATATTTGCACTCAGCATGAATTTCCACATGTGGAGATATCAAACAGTACAGCCGTATGTAAATTAGAAGTCAGGCAAGCCAGAATATAATTATATATATAATATATAATACACTCATCACATTAATTCAACACAATATATATATATATGGTTGAACCCCAATAGATAGTATACAAATATATATATATATTCGTGGTTCAAAGGCATAATACGTGAACAGTTTTATTCAAACTTTATTGTCTCATTGTGTAGTCTTAGAGAGGTTGCTCTCAGCATCCTCCATGCTTATGTAGCCTGCATTCCAATGGGCAATAAAGCTCACATTACGTAGGGGTCCTGGTTCAGCCCCCCCCCCCCCCCCTTCTCTTGTAAGTAGAGTCAGTCACGCAGTGTCAGGGAGAACATGGGGGGGGTTATGTACCGTGCCTCCAATGTGTTCATTTGGTTATGAACAAAAATCCATCTGTGTTCATATCCGTCCAGGTCCCACGCTACATAGACTATAGAGTGTAGCAACGTAAAGGTACTTTAATTCAGACTACTGTAGACCTCACACCTAGAGCTCACCTGATCCCTGCTCATTATGCTAGGCCAGGGACGGATTAACCCCCACGAGGGCCCCTGGGCCGGTAATATTTGCAGGGCACCCATAGCGCGACATTTTCGTGTGTTTCCGTGTTTTTATCATCTTTTTAACCTAAATTTAACAAAATTAACAGCCAAAGAAGGGCCCCAGGAGCCCTTTTCAGGGTGTCAAACCTAGTACAATTTCCCTGAAGGGCCCCTGAGATCCAAGAGCCCCTGGGCCACGGCCCCACTGGCCCAATGGCTAATTTGTCCCTGTGCTAGGCCAGGGTTATTGATTGATTGATTGATTGATTGATTGATTGATTGATTGAAGAGTTTATTAACGGTTTTGAAGAACTACAGTAGCCTACATTTCAAGCACAACTCAATACAAAAACTGTTAACTGTGGACGACGCCATAAAGCATTACACTTGTTTACAATAGGGTCCACCATGTTCAATTCATCATAACATTTAGAGACGTACAAACATACAGTACTATATAGCCAAAAACAAGGTGGGATGGCTCAGGCTTGTTGTTATTTTTATTTTTCATGTCATGTGAATTGAATACATAGGACTCGAATGGAAACAAGACCACCAGGACTTGTTTTGGTGCTATCCTTTAAGACCAAGTATTTCACTGTACTCTGTTGCTGTCTAATATAGCACTGGTTCCCAAACTTGTTCATGTCAAGGACCCCCAAATTGACACTAATTAGCCCCGCAGACCCCCATTTGAAAAGGTATGCCAGGGACCCCCATAAGAGAAGATTTTTACGTCTCTAGCAGAGATTCTCAACCTGTTTAATTCCAAGGACCTCCAGGTTTGACATGCATTAGGCTACGGACCCCCCATTTAATGACATTTCTATCTGTGGGACCGCCAATTTATATTGTAAAATCAATGTTAATTTAGTGTACAAATGGAACAGGTCCATTTGGTTCCATTTGTACACCCTCAGAGTTACAGATCCATAAGGGTCCATTTGGTTCCAAACTATCATTTAGCTGGGAGAGGGAGCTCCGCTGATCTCAGGGAATGAATTAATTTATATATTATGCCACCAAAATGTAGAATATCCTATCAACAGCCATCAAAAAGTGTGACTCCCAACCCTCCTTTAAAAAAGCTATAAAAGAGCACCTGCAATTTGCAACTGGACCTAGACTTGCCAAAATAAGTCATACCCCCACTCTTTTTCTGTCCATATACTTTTACTGCTTAGTATTGCTTGTCTTGTAAAGTAGCCTAGCATATTGTAAGTCTTGCTGAATTGAATACTAGGACCACAATGGAAACAAGCCCTCTGGGATTGTTGTGTTATCCTTTTGGCATAACTGTACCTTTTTGCAAACTGTTAATAAAGTATTCAATCAATCAAAAATAATGTTCCTGTTCATTCCCAGAGGGTGTAATACATAAATCAAACATCAGAGTGTGCTGTTGTCTCTGCTATTGCCATCACTATACTAATACTATGGGGTTTCACAAACAATACTCTTCAGTCCACAAATTCATGGTCACACATATTGACACATAATCAGGCAGTCCAAGGTAGTGAAGTATTGATATAACTATGTGCAATTTCCACTTTACTAGAGAAACTATATCTTAAATAATTCTCCCTTCGCTGAAACTGCGTATTTGAAGTTCTATCAGACAAATGTCTCCTACTTTTCAAAGCATTATCTTTTAGGGTTTCATTTGGTTGTTGGAAATCAGAAACATATTTTTTTTGCCTAATAAAGAATAAGAAAATGATAAAATTGGTAAAATTATACTTAATTAAATAATTTGTACGAATAAAAGTAGGCTATAGTTTATATACATTTGCAACATACAAAACAATACAAAAACTACAGGCCTACCTCAACCTAAACTTTCGGAGTAACTTCAACCTGAAAAACATTAGGCATGCAAGAATGGCTTTTTACGCAATCCAAAGTAACATCAATTTGGACATTCCAATTAAAATCTTGCTCAAAATATTGGACTGCCCCATTTCCCTTTGAGGTTGCAAGGTCTGGGGTTCACATGCCAGCGGTGGCCGAACGGTTTGTGGAGCGGTCTTGTTATCGGAAGGTCGCCAGTTCGAATCCCCGGACCAGCACGTCAAAATTGCCACCGCTGAAGTGCCCTTGAGCAAGGCATTGAACCCCTACCATGAAATGTTCTATGAGCAGGGTCTGGCTGTAAACAAGCATCTCGAGCTTAGTCCATTCACCCTGGGTAAACAAAGAACTTTGCTTTGCTTTGCCAACTACATTTTTACAAAATGGGATGAACACCAAATAATCAGTTAGATTGGAAAGACTCAAACTAAGATTCAAGAGATTTATTGTCAAAAAGGCTGTACGAGTAACATGCACTGTGATTGACTATAATACACAATCAAAGAAAAAACATGGCTACATGAATAACAATACTAAACGCATTAACAGTCCTAAAGCCATTTCTAAAATAAAAAAACGTTTTAAAACCCAGATCAGTATACAAGGCCATTATAGAATACCACAGAGGATGCTCACAATGTTTTCTTAATATAGCCCAGGGAAGAAGACTGTTCTATTGCTTGTGCTGGCTTTGAGTTTACGATACCTCTTTCCTGATGGCAACAGTTTGAACAGACTGTTATGGGGGAGTGTGGGTGGGGTCTTTGATGATCCTCAGGGACAACAGTTTGAACAGACTGTTATGAGGAGTGTGGGGTCTTTGATGACCTCAGGGGCCCCTGAGCATGAAAGAAAAATGTTAGAAAAAAAGTCTAGGCTGGTGACCAAGTGTAACTGGGCCTTTGTCATCAGGGCTCCTATATAGAATCTGGAACAGCCATTGGACCTCAGGCTGCTACATCCATAACAATCTTAAAATCTAATTTAAAAACTCATTTTTACACATAGTCATATTTGTCAGGTGAAACAAACGCTGGCTCCGTTGTGCATCTTTCCTGTTCTCCAGCTTGCTCATAACATTAGGCGGCGTTATCAGGCGCACCGCTGCTCCACTGCGGTGTTTATAATGTCTATGGTTGAGAGTGTGGTCTGGGTGCAGAGTGTGGTGTTTATGTACATATGTCTATGGTTGAGAGTGTGGTCTGGGTGCAGAGTGTGGTGTTTATATATGTCTATGGTTGAGAGTGTGGTCTGGGTGCAGAGTGTGGTGTTTATATATGTCTATGGTTGAGAGTGTGGTCTGGGTGCAGAGTGTGGTGTTTATATATGTCTATGGTTGAGAGTGTGGTCTGGGTGCAGAGTGTGGTGTTTATATTATGTCTATGGTTGAGAGTGTGGTCTGGGTGCAGAGTGTGGTGTTTATGTACATATATGTCTATGGTTGAGAGTGTGGTCTGGGTGCAGAGTGCGGTGTTTATATATGTCTATGGTTGAGTGTGGTCTGGGTGCAGAGTGTGGTGTTTATATATGTCTATGGTTGAGAGTGTGGTCTGGGTGCAGAGTGCGGTGTTTATATATGTCTATGGTTGAGAGTGTGGTCTGGGTGCAGAGTGTGGTGTTTATGTATATATGTCTATGGTTGAGAGTGTGGTCTGCAGGGCATTGCAGATTTGCAGATTTCCGCTGGGCCCGTGTCATAGCTTAGGAGGCAGCCAATCATGACTAGGTCGCTGCTATGCGTTTGGCTGGCGGCGTTTAGGCGGCTCCCATTGGCTTAGGCGGCATGGGGGAGACTCCCATTGATGACTAGGTCGCTATTAAAACGGGCCTGTTGTATGTCAGGTTTCACCTCATCATTAAAAAACTTTTAAGCCCCTAATGCTTATGGTCTCTGTCAGTGAAGCAGCCCTTCCAGTCCCAACATGACGCCCTCCTCGCGGCGTCTGAGAACAGAGTAAACACACTGGTAAATCGGATGGCCAGACTCAGTGATGAGCACAGTATAGTCTCACCGAGAGAGGCCGCCCGCTACAGCCACAGGTCAGTCAGACCTGGCCTGGCTATAGAGAAGACAGACTGTGTGTGTGTGGTGTGCACCACAAACGATGAGGTGGAAACAGCTAGGTGCACTTTGTAGTTTGTACCAGCCTAAACTAAACCAAAGAGTAAGACACATGACAATGATGATGATGATACTTCCCCCACAGTTTACAAACAAAGAGTTTGAAAACGTGACTAATAACAGGAGGAAAAAATAATCTTCCATATCTGGTGGGTGAAGCACATTTTTGAGGGGCGCTAGCCCCTCCTATACACAGGTTCAATGTTTGTTTTTTATAAGCGCATTGAAAATTAAGGGAAAATGTACATCATATGTGTCATTTACGTCATATTGTCTCTTTATTGTTAATGGCGTTTAATGTTTGTGTTTGCACCGTTTGTTTTACATCACCATTACATCACCTAATCCAGTGGTTCCCAAAGTGGGGTCCATTTGGTTCCATTTGTACACTCTCAGAGTTAAATTAACATTGATTATACAATATAAATTGGGGTCCCAGAGACAGAAATGCCATTAAATGGGGGTCCGTGGAACTAATGCATGTCAAACTGGGGGTCCTTGAAATTAAACTAGTTGAGAAATGAGAATCACTGCTAGAGCCGTACAAATCTTCTCTTAGGGGGTCCCTGGATGGCATGTCTTTTCAAATGGGGGTCTGCGGGCTAATTAGTATCAATTTGGGGGTACTTGACATGAAAAAGTTTGGGAACCACTAACCTAATCAACATGAGTTAGACTTTACAATATTAGCGCCCCATCACTTCACACGTTTTTTAAATATTACACAGCAGCACGTGAGCATGATGTCCAGTGGAATGCAGCCACTGTACAGAGGCTGCACCCATAGAGCTATAATCTCTGCACCATGCTGTGCAGAGCTGAGCATGCAGCATGCACGCACGCAGGCAGGAACGCACACACACACACGCACACACACACACACACACACACACACACACACACACACACACACACACAGTGTGGACGACCCAATAAAACATTACACTTGTTTACAAGAGGGTCCACCTTGTTCAATTCATCAACACATTTAGAGACGTGCAATAATGTATTGGCAAATTGACAATGAAGCCGATTTAATAGGAATCAGGATTGAAAAGACTGTGAGACAGAGAGTTTGATTGATTGAAATTTCAGTGTGTATAATTATTGGTATCTAGGCTACATTTCAAATTAATTAATTTTTTTTTTACATAATTTGAATTAATCGGAACATTTAAACTTCTATGAAAAACAGAAAATCATACAGAAAGTAAAAAAGGAGAAGAAAGAAAACGTACAGTATGGGCCGGGGAAAAACTACTCTAAGGGGGAAAAGGGGGTGAGGGGAGATTGCCCTTTTTTACGAGAGAGATCATGAGAGTTTTGGGTTTAACCGTGTGAAGAATGAAGATGACGACGCAACGCACGTCACGACCTCACAGTGTGACGCGACCAACGAGAGAGAGAGAGAGAGAGAGAGAGAGACTGACTGCCTGCTGTGTCACCAAACCGACCTTATTACACCACAACCACTGACACACACAGACAACCCGCTCCTTCTTCTAGTGTGACAGACAGCGTTTCTCTCTCTCGGCAATGTGGCAGCACCGTCATCAGCGTTCTGGACCATTTCAAATGATGTATTGAAACAAATAAAACACAATAGTTGGCTAACGAGTTAGCCAGGCTATGCTAATGTAAATAGAACCCGCATCCGCCGTCCCCCCCGCTGTGTGTGTGACTGTGTGTGCGTGCCTGGCCGCTTGCTCAGCTCTAATCTCCGGGTTGGGGATGAGAAGAAGAACAAGCAGCATCGCTGCTGCTGCGAACAGAACACAACACCACAGATATACCGCAGTGAGTGAAGTGAAGTGAAGCAGCCCTCAGCCAGCCAGCCAGCCACGGGGCCGCTGCCTGCCTGCTTGGACGGATAGTCAGAGACCCTGAGGACAGGAGGACCACCGAGGAGGAGGTGGAGGCCAAGTGAGGTTCGAGGTGGTGGAGGCCAAGTGAGGTTCGAGGTGGAGGAGGAGGAGGAGGTGGAGGCCAAGTGAGGTTCGAGGTGGAGGAGGAGGAGGAGGAAGAGGAGGAGGTGGAGGCCAAGTGAAGAGGAGGTGGTGGAGGAGGAGAAGGAGAACCAACCGCCAGGATGAAGTTCACGGAGCATCTCTCGGCGCACATCACTCCAGAGTGGAGGAAACAATACATCCAGTATGAGGTACCTACAAAAAGCTCCCTCTGTATTATCTCTCAGCTAGCACCGCAATTCATTTTTTTGTTTTGTTTTTTAATTTCCAATGAGCTTTATTGGCATGAGAAAACACGTACGTTTACATTTGCCAGAAGCAATTAAGTGTCAAAATGTCATAAAACCGTTGTAAATGGGGCAAGTATATACAGTTGGAGTGGGTACAGCATTGTTGTAAACAGCTCTATGCACGCAACTAGCTGCCCGTGGCTACCTGCTGAGCTAACCCAACGGTAGCTCTCTGAAAGACATCTCTAAACTGCCACTGTTTATAATCAACCGTGGGTGTTGTTGGTGGTGTTGTTGTGTTACGTGTAATAATATACTATTTAGTTATTGCTGTGTGATAGAGAATTACTAAAATGTTACAATGTGGACGGAACCAAAGGAAGCAGTGGGGCTAGCTCATTGAAGCTAGCCACGAAACTAGCCAAGCCAGATTTGTTTTTGTTGTTGGGTCTCCTCTGCTGCAGCCAGGCAGGTTATCATTCTCATGCCTTTGTTTCTTTGAAGCTGGTATTGTTGGTGGTGGGGTCGGCCAGGCAGGTCCTACACAGTGAAAATCCCAGTGTCAAACTGCTTAACTTTGGGGTGTGCTAATTATTCTGTCAATTTAGTATGATTTGTACAATCATAGAGTTGCAGACGGTCTTGTTTCACCACCCATGACCAAACTGGTGTAACTAACTGGCAGATTTTGCAATGCGTTTTTTTTTGGGAGACAATGCATTTAGACGAGTCATCACATATTTAGATCATCTTGCAGCCTGCATGTTTAACCCTCTCTGTCTGCCCTAAACCGCTGACAGAGCAGAAACTTGTTCGTGTGTTTTTTTTCCTGTTCCTTCTCTGAATTTTAAACATCGGACTGCATGGGGTCAGTGAGTGCAAATGAGAGAGAGAGAGAGAGAGAGAGAGAGAGAGAGAGAGTTGCATGGTGGTGTTGATAAAACTCAGGCCAAATCTGCAACTTCAACTTTTGACACATCAATGCTATTTGCCTATTTATGAGCCTTAGTGGTTTTAAACCACTGCTCCAGGGACCACCAGTGGTCCACTCCTTGAGTGGGGCGTTCCTGGTGGTCCCCAGCTAAATGATGGAGAGTTGGTAACCAAATGGACCCTTGTTGAGCGTAACATGTAACCATTTTCATTGTATGCTCTCAAGAGTTACATTATTGTTTATACAGATCTGCACTACTTCTACACAATTTTTAAGAATGTAAAGAATTCAGAATTTTGATCAACTTTTGCCAAAAGCATGGCATTGTAGACAAAATCTTAACCAAAGAACAGAACATACTTCTTTTTTTTTTTTTTTTACTATTTTGCAAAACATTTTTGAATAGTTAAAATGGCCAGTCTACAAGCTCACAACGTGTCAATGTAGATTGGCTAGTTTAATTATTCAAAAGTGTTTTTCAAAATAGTAAAACAAAAGTTTAGGTACAAGGGGTTTAGCGGTGACGAAAATGGAGCCCTAAATATCAAAACATGGTGGTCCGTGGCTCAAATGCCGAATAAATAACGGGCCTTGATGTGAAAAGGGTTGAAAACCACTGCTTTAAATCATTCGGGTATCTCCCAGTTTCAAATAATAAGTTATTTCTATTAATATTAGTCCATCTATAGAAGGTCACTGTAATGCAGTAGATTATTAGAGGGTCTACTCTTAACCCATTTAGACCTGAGGCCGATTCTAAAAATAAATAAAAAGGCCTCTAAATCCTAACAGTTTTCTGAAAAACCTATGTTTCTATGTCAGTGGTGCTCAACCTTTTTCATGTCAAGGACCCCCAGAATTATCTGTATTTTGACCCCCATCTGAAAATATGTTGTTCCAGCAGGGACCCCCCAGAAGCAAAGATTTGAGTTAAAAGCTTTCGCTCTGAAAGAATATATATTCAAACTAGATTTGCGCCACATTTTCGGGTAAACCCGAAACCTCGTTGACCTCAGGATACATCACTGAGGATACGTCCCAGGTGCATCCATGCAATGTATTTTTTAGTCGGTGTAATTAAAAGAATTGACACTCACAGTCCGCTTTTGAGTTTCGTCTTACTGTATGTGGGGAACACGAGGGGCAAGAAGCCACACTCACCTGCTCCTTATGTCATTATGCCTGTTTGAGTGATTGATTGAATACCGGCTTTATTTATACTTTATTAGTCAGAAATGTAAACAGCACCGGGTACAGTCAGACATTAATGCTAAAAGGATAACAAAAAAGGTCCTCTGGGCTTGTTTCCAATGTGGTCCGTATTGTAGGCCTGTGTGTATGTGTAAGCTTATTAGCTCCGATGAAGCTTGTGTTGTGTCCAGTCCACCAACAGTTGTAATTGTATGGTGGTCACGTTGTGCAATATGCATTGCCACTGCTATAATATGGCTGTATATGACTGTGTACTGTGTGTTTAATATGACATAGTTGCAGTACAGCACAATACTAGCTCTGATTATGAATAATAATGTGCATCAGCAAGCATGCAATTTAACATTGACTACATACATAACAGTTTGCATGCGTCATTAGTTCTTATAGTCCTTTGTCAATAGCAAGCATTTATTTCAATCAGCTATAATGTTTAGGCTACAAACATTGATTGACTATTTGTTATAGAACAGTGGTTTTCAACCAGTGGTCCGGGGGACCACCAGTGGTCCTTGAGGAGGTTCCAGGTGGTCCCCAGATAAATGATGGAGAGTTGGTAACCAAATGGACCCTTATAAATCTTACTGTTGAGCATAGATCTAACATGAAACCAAATGGACCCATATGAGTTACATTATTGTTAAACATCTGCATTACTTAATTTAAGTCTACACAGTTAGGGGGAATGTAGAATAATTGTTATTTTGATCAATGTTTGCCTGTTATCTCTCCTATGGTACCAATATAAATTCAGTATGGAATTGTGCAACTTATGCAGCGACAACAACATATTCTTTAGTTTTGGGTCTGAGAGGCTAAATCTCATAAAATGGTGGTCAAATTGGCTCAAATGTAGAATAAATAGTGGATGAATGACAATTGACAACGCTGATGAAGGCTTGAACACCGAAACGCTGCTTCGTTGCTGCTGCTCTGTAGCATAACATGCCAATATTTAAATAAATTAAGAGTGCCTTAAAACGTGAGTTCCGTGAGTGCTGGTTTTCTCTTTTTAGAGATTTTTCTGTTAAAGTTATTTACCCGACCACGCACCCGGTAAGAATGCTCAAGGAGTTTGAGACTGGTTGGAGTTGTGCGGGCTATACCTTGAATAAATAGTGGGCCTTGATATGACAAGGGTTTGAACACCACTGGTATGGATTAGAAGAGTGAGTGGAGTGCAGATTTGCAGAAACCATATGTCTTCTCCCCGGGTTGACTATGTTTCATGCAGTGTTGTTTTTGGCAGCATTTTGATTTTAGTTTTAGTCATCGTCTCGTGAATAGTTTTCATTTAGTTTTAATCACATTTTAGTCACCTGGAATGTCTTAGTGTTTAGTGTGTAGTGTCTAGTTTTAGTCGACTAAAATATCATAAGATTTTAGTCGACTAAAATGTATTTTGGCGGGCCTTGATGGCGTCTTAATGACTGTTTTTACATTTGCTGAAAATGGCAAATAGCAAAACGCGTCGCAGTTGCAAGCTTGTAGATCTGCTATTTTCAGCATGCAACCAAGTGTAAAATGACTTATACTGGATCTCTTGTCCACTAGTCCCCTTCCTAGCTTTTTAGTCTAGTTTTTAGCTGTTGGCGAAATCATCAATATATTTAGTCTCAGTTTTAGTCATAATAGCTTAGTTTTCATTTAGTTTCCATTTAGTTTTGGTCAGTGAAAAAAAGGTAGTCGACGAACATTTTTCCTCTTAGTTTTAGTCGACAAAAACAACACTGGTTTCATGCCCATCATGTTGCTCCCCCTGTCCCTCTCTCTCTGGCACGGAGCAGCTCTAGCTGCGTTGTTTGGTGATGGTTGGTTGTTGCAGTGCATTCTCTCTTAAGTCATTGCCTCTGAGACCTGCTCTGCACACCAGTCACACTCCGCTTCAGCACTGTGTCACTGCAGCAGCACGGGTCGCTTCAGTGCTTTTGAGCTGAGGCGCACACCACCGGCAAAGCCTTTCCTGTTTATAGAAAATTGTGACATTGAAGTGGTGTGTAACTATTTTAAGCCTCTGATGACTCTTTGTTCCCCCCACATAGAACATTTTCAGAGCAATAGTTTATGTAGCCTGCCTCTATCTACGTCTATTCTTCAATTATGTAATGTGCGGCCTGGCCCATGGCTCAGTGGTCCAGGCACCTTGGCTGGCAATCCAGTCTGGCAGTGTGCCGCGGGTTCGACTCCCGATCCCGATGGCCTTTACTGCATGTCTTCCCCCCCATCTCTCTCCCCATTTCCTGTCAGCCTACTGTCTGTCCCTCCATACAAAATATAAAATAAAGGCGAAAGCCACACAAAAACACATTTAAAATTATGTAATGTGCGTATCCTGAATGATTCCCCTAATCTGGTCCTCCCAGACACATTAATAATATTAATGATGGTTGTTTTAAAGCTTTCGGACAATGATTCCTCATCAGGCTATTGGAAAATCAATCTGAAGGATATCTCTGTATAACCCCCATCATCACCATATCAAAGCTGGAATTGTCACAGATTGACCAACCTTCTGCCGAATAGCAAAAATTGTGTTTTTTGAGAGCTTGTAAAATGTTTGACCTATGACTCAAAATGGTGATGCCAGGGTTAACGTGGTTAACTGCCAGACCAACTGATCACCATTTAATTAAAACAGTTATGCAACTTAGGCTGTTATAAAATAATGCCAAACTGGTGAAAAGCTGTCATCACATGCTTATTTCTGTGACCGTGTCAAGTTGATTCTAGTTTGCTTTTCTGGACTTACTGTTCCAGTTAATAACTGCTGTAATTCTGGACTTGGGCCCAGTCAGGCTGGTCTTTCACTCGAGCACACACAGGTCTTGAATGATGTGACTGACCCAGACAGACTCGGTGCGGCCTGGGATGTTTTGAGACCCGGGCAGATCCATGCTGGCCTAGCATCGCATTTAATGTTTTCTCACAGCAGCTGTGTTTGGGTCAGACGCATAGCAAGACAGTTCAACTCTTGGCAGCGGTGCACCCACCACTATTATGATGCTGGGATGGGATGTGTGTACTGAACCATAGACTATCAGGCTCTCCAGTTTCATGCTGGCCCAAGCCGCTTCATACTTGTCATGTTTTCTCACAGCAGCTGTGTTTGGGTCACATGCGTAGCAGGATAATAAATATTAGGGCGTGCCGTTAACACAATGAACACATTATGTATTATTTTACATTTATAGGAGTGCAGTCGGAATGGACATTTTTAATACTAGCCCATCATCCATACCACTGATTTGTGGATCGATACTATAATGTTGAGTCACTGATATGAGGATTTTATTTGCAATAACGTGTTATTTTGTAGGCAGGCTTACTGCTTGGCAGGCTGACTGGGCAACAGTTTGCGGAACTGGCACACTTACCGACCAGCTGAACAAAGGCATGACTGACTGCTGCATATTTTGGCTGCCTGGCCGGCCAAAAGGATGATATGGATTTCCAAATTATCTGTGACAAGTGGAGCTCCTTTTTTTTTAACCTTGATAAATATCCAGCATGACTGGAGCCTTTTTAATACAAAGGCTTAGCTGCCTGTCATCTGTGTTAGAGGAAAGCTACTTTATCCACCAACTAATTATTGGGAGGAAAAGGAGGAGATTGGAAAGAGTAGACCGGGAAGATGAAGAGTCCGAAAATGTAGAGGTCAGGAAGAAAGAAAGGGAGAACCTGAAGGAGAAATCAGGAAAGAGCCTTCAGGTGTGGAGAGGAGAGTCAGCGTGGGAGAGAGCATGTCGCCGTATTCATTCATGGTATTCATGGGAAGTCACTTTGCTGATGCTGGCTGTTTTCGGTCAGAACGACATGCATTGCAGAGCCATGAAAGAAAATGGAGAAGAATGTCACCTGATGCAACAGCTTTTTTCGGTCTTCAGGCCTTTGGCTGCAGGGGCCACATTGTGTCCATCCTAAGCTCAGAGTTAAAATCATTCAGAGATTCAAAATATTCTCCTAATTGGTGCTATACTGGCCAGAAATGCACTCTTTCAGAAGGTTTTTCTTTGCAATTTTGCATTTTGCACTTTGCATTTTGTTAAAATATTGTGAAACGAATGAAGTCATGTTATTGAATGTGCACTCAGTAGAAATGTTTTTATTTAGAGCACATATTCCTTCCTTGGCACACATTGTACTACGGTTGAATCTTCTACCTCAAGTAGGAAAGTGAGAGAGAGCTCCTGATATATCCGGATGTTATAATCTGACTACATGCAGCTAAACTATGATTTCCTGGTGAACCAACGCCACTGAAGGCAATAAAATGCCCAAATTTGCAACAGTAATAACAGATTTGGCCTCTACTTTACTGTGGAGATGCTATTTGTTCACTGCTCCCTGGCAGGGACGCACACACAAGCCTAAATCTTGGTCAAGGCTAAATCATAGCCTAGAAGCCTACATCTCGGAAAATGTCAACACTTACTGTAGCTTGATGTATCATTTTCACACACATACAATTTGTTTTTGTATCCAGAAAAACTGTATTTGTATTTTGAAGCTGAACTGGGTCTGTTTGATTTCTCATATTCCATCCTGATTGGCTAAAGATTGGCTTCCAAAGTTTCCAGGAGTGGCCTGCTTTGTACAAAACGCACAAATCATTAACGCAGCGTCCGATTGCGCTGAAACTGTGCACGCATAATCGCATATTCCCTCTAAATGCCACTTGACATTTTTCCGAAACACTTCTATCCTGGTGGAGACCTGTGGTCCCCGAGGGGCCATTTTTTAATCTTTCTATGTTATTTCAGGTGATGGCACACAGGTCAGAGACAGAGGAAAGGTAGAATAGAGGGACATGGCTTGAGAATGAGCCTATTTGTCAGCATGCTTGTCATCTGCTGTGTTTTCCGCTTTGCATGTCAATCGTCGTGTAGTTTTGTGTGTACTGTACATGCTGCTGTGCATGTTAACACCTTGCTTGCCCGGACCTATTTAATCCATGTGCCCATCATTTATAGTGCCCGGACCACTTTTACCGGCGCACTGGAAGTTGTTGTGCATGTCTGTGTAGCAGCTAACAATAGCCACACCACTCTAGAGAACGGGAGGTAAGAATAAATCTAACCGCGACTAGCGACTGGACCGCGGAAGGCCGTCAAACACAGGATATTTTTTCAGAATTAGACGGGATGATTTAGATCGGGAGTTATGATCGTTTTAAGATTTTCGTTTTCGTCAGCTAAACAGGCAGGGAACATTTTCGATGACGTGTCACTGTTTGACACGTCATCGGATTGGGCAACAAGCGCTCCTAGGCTGTGGAGCGAAGCAATCGCTTTTGATATCATTAATCTCCGTCCTATTTATCAATCTCCGGCTTGGGCACTTGACCATGACCTTGAACTTGACGGAGATCTCCGCCCCGGGCCTCCATGGTGTTAATGACAGTGTTTGCCGTTTGCGTGGGAGATTGTCTTTATCTGTGTATACGTGTGTTGTGGTTCAGTTGTCGTTGCTCTGAGTAATGCAACGCTCAGCAGGAAATGGTCATGGACGACAGGCGCGTCTTCTACTGGTCTTATCATACGAGGGGGGGGGGGGGGGGGGGGGGGAGGGAGAGAAAGGGTTGAGATAACCTGAGAATACAGTAGGGCTGACCTTTGATGGGGTTTTTTTCAACGAAGCTTCTAGCTTCTAAAAACGCCGAGCCGAATTCTAAGCTTCGACGACAGGGCCCGGAGGGTGGGATTAAATAATGAGTCGGCGATTCATGAATCGTGGAGCTGAAGCACATGGCTTTGAAGGGTAGCAGGCGGCTCTACAAGCTCTCTACATGTCATGCTGCAATGCGTTGTGGGCTTGTAGATCAGCCATTTTGATTAAAACAGAAAAAAGAGAGGGAAAAAAATATGCCATTTCTGCTATGACGATTATGCAAAACATAATTGTGATTTTCTCAAATAATTGCGATTAGGTGATGAGGGGAGAGAGAGGGGGAGGGGGTGGGTAAGAAGGACATCGAAGAAGAGAATTGAGTCCGATGGCACGAGCTACCTACCACCTGACTGGCATTAGAGGGAGCATGCACGCACGCACACACGCCATACTCATGTACATGTACTCACACACACATACACAGTTACACACAGTGTTACTTTTTCCTACTACCACGTCCCTGAAGGGGCTACTGGCTGAGTGAAGGGGCTCAAGTTCATCCCAACACCTATAAGCACTGACTCTTGTCATGTGGAGACTGGAACTGGGCCATATGACTTCAAAGTAATGTGGTAGGAATGGCATAAGATGTCATGCTACGGTTAACCCGCGGAGAAATGGCAACATTCTCAAGTGTACACATTTACAAAAACTGACTTCAGGGGAAAGTCTCGCTCAACTCGGGTAGACGGTCTGAGAGGGTTCAGGCGTGTGCTGGGTGCAGATTCAGGGAATACGTATAGACAGAGAATAAAATCTGCACTCTCAGTAATAGTAGGAGTCTTGCTTAATGACGTTAGGATCCGCAGCAGCAGCAGTCAAACCAGACAAACGCGTTTCGCCGCGCAGGCCTTCGTCAGTGTCGTCACATTTACAAAGCAATGCCAAAAATGCCTCTCCCTACTGTAAATGCAATTATTTATTTAGGAAATTAAATTCCTTGGGGATAGGATTACCCCAGAGCAGACTGATTGAAATGATGGCCGACCTGATGCAGCCAACTGGGTAGAGGGTGACGGTCCGTGGCCACATGGGCTCAGTGCCCTGATCAGCGACTCCACGGTTCGATTCCTGGCCAGCCTGACCATTTGCTGAATGTAATTTAATCTGCTCTATGTAACTTCCCCCTTCTACCCCGGATTTGAACCTGGTTTGCTGCGCAACTGCTGCAATGTTTTACCATTGAGCTAATGGAGCCTGCCTGCTTGCTCATGGGATAGATTGAATCTTGACCATGGGGTCAACATGCGTGTCAGATTCCTGTGTCTAGGTGAGAGATGACCTTTTGACACCATCTAAATGTCTCAACAGAGGAGCAGGGAGACCAAATACAACCACCCGATTGTATAAGTTATATTGTGTTAACATACATTTTTAAGATATTTGTTGGTCTTTTTATGCCTTTATTTGATATAGGACAGTAGAGTAGACTGACAGCAAATGGGGAGAGAGATGGGGAGGGGAGTGACACGCGGCAAGGGTCGATGGGATCGGGATTCGAACCCGCGACACGCTGTCAAGGTGGATTAGCAGCCTAGGTGCCCGGATGTCTACGCCAGCCATCACAAAATTATATTTTATTCAGGTGTGATCAATTGGCTAATAAAGGGCAAGGTCGCGCATCATTGTAGTGGTGTGGAACGCGTGTGTCAAATGGATTCCCCACCCAGTTATTATGTCCGTGTCCCTTTTATGCCCATATATGTCTTTGTCAGGCATGCCCAAATATGGAGTCTAAGTATGCATATGTCAGAACATCATAGTGATGTCAGAACAGGCCAGCTCCATACATGGAGCCTTGGCAAGGGCCCTATCTAGTGTCCAGAGCCTGGTCAGAGGCCTTTTTATGGCGGTTCTGGACAACCGTGGGTCTGTCGACTCTGACCGACTCGAGGCCTGCACTCCCTGTGGTGGTGTGGAACGCGTGTGTCGAATTTGAAGTCGGTGGCGCGAACGTTTCTCGAGTTACGTGGATTACAGACGCACAGAGACGTGGTGCATTTATAGATGGATTATTAAATAATTTGACAGAAAGTTGCCATGCTCTTCTAACAGAGACAGAGTTCTGGAATGTGCTCATTTGATCAGATTCTTCCCCCCTGACGGTTTCAGTAAAATGTTGCGAGTTCCTTTCCTGTGTAGACTCCATGAATCTATTTCATGTAACGTTTGTGTTCTCTCTCTCTCTCTCTCTCTCTCTCTCTCTTGCTGCGTTTTACAACGAGTGTAAATCCAGATGTCAAATGGCACCAACAGAGAAGTCAAGTTAAGCAGGAAAGTGCTTCATTATTTCATAGTTTGCCAAGATAAATGCATTCGAATGGAAACGTAGTATTGATTCATCTTTGAAACAATGACTCATCGTCCATTCTGCCAGTCCTGCCAGCAGAACAGAGCAGAGATTAATATCACATAAGAGGGAAGTCGTCAAGTCGCATCCAGGGTCCAGCTTGGATGGGCTCGCTTGTTTTTCTTTAAACTTCCTTAATTGCACAATCCAGTCATGTCCTTCCATGGTCCATATGTGAATAATAGGCAAAAAGGAGAAGCTACAGAGAGACGGAGGCAATGTCAATGTAGTTCAGTTTGTGTCCATTTGCACTGCTACAAGTAATGACAATAGGAATACCTTGAATATCTCGATTGAATTTGTATTATAGTGACAAATCTCAACTAGGTGTGCAACAGTTAAACTATTTGATACAATCCATTATGAAAAAGACAAAGAAACTTCAACAATTGTAACTACAGTACCAGTATTTTGGGCACATTATAGTAGTTCTATTATATTTCGTGACAGTGGGTCCCGGGACCCAGGGGTGGTCTTTTAGATGGGCTCCAGCCAGGGATATTCCTACTTCAACAACGTTAGAGTACACTGCCCTGAGCAAGCATTTTTCTGACGGTGGCAAGGAACAACTCAACTTTAATGGGGAGAAACCTCAATCAGACACAATCAGGCTCTATACTAGGATGGGTGGCCAACTGCCTTCACTGTACCAGGGGGGAAGAGAGATGGAGGAAGATGGGTACAAGCAACAGCAACTACAAGAACTATAATGAATGACAATAAAATCACAATAATAGCAGGCATAGTAATAGTCTTAATATATAATATCAGTCCACACACAGTACTGTGGAAACTCTGGATCTATGGAGCGTCACAGGTCCATGACGACGACGACAGGCCCGGAAAATAATTAATTTTTTTCCAATAGAAGTTTCAAAAAGTATTTGAATGGGGAATTATTTTCCGAGCCTGTTGTCGTCATGAAAGGGGCCGGGACTGCGACGCTCTATAGCTGATTAAAATAGGTATATCCTCTTGGGGAATTTGACATAGCCTAGTTAGTCCTAGGCCCAGTGGCCTGTAGAGTAGACCCAAAGTGAATATATATACCACGTATTGTCTCACGCAGAGATCCAGGCCTGTTGAGACTCGGTCCAACTGTGGTCATGTGGGTACCCACCACAGGCGAGCCCACAAACCATTTCGCCTCATAACACCCGACCGGGGTTTGGTCCAGGGGATGCTGGACCAAATTGTAATTCTGATTAAAGCCGCTAGCCTTTGTCCTGTGGATACTATAGTGTCAGCAAGAGCAGTCATACAGGACGACGTCATTCCCCTGCAGTAAATGCTCCTGACTATTGTACGATACCACACACACACACACACATGCACGCGTGCACACGCACACACACACCATTGCAAAATGTCAATGCATTGGATTCATACATCACGCATCACACAATATGCGTGCTCCGTTGACAAAGAGCATGTTTCCTGTCTGTCGGGCCTCACAGAAACCACAGAGATGCAGCAGCGTCAGGATGTGGGGTTTCTGTGTGGGAGACGGATGATAACGACGTTATCCAGTTATGACTCACGTAATCCTTCTTCTGACAGTTTGGTGTCGAGATATGATGTTCAGCTTGTGATCGGCATGAAGGGGGGCCGCGAGGAAAGGAATGGAACAAATTATGGTTTGTCAAAATGGAGGGAGGTAGAGAGTGTGAAAAGAAAGATCGAGGACATGTTGGCAGTATAGTTGGGATAGAAATGGAGAGATGGGGAGGGGAAATAATGGGTGAGAGAAATCAAATTGAAGAATGGTCTGGGAGGAAGACGAGGAGGGTAGAGAGAAAGAGAGAGAGAGATTGGACAAGCAGTGATGTAAATAGGTTTTCAATGTAATGAGTCCCGGGATGCAGGGGTGGAGTCCCACCAGGGACATTTTATGAGTCCCACTTCAACGACGTTAGGAGTCATATTTTGCCATTTTTACAAATTGCAGCATTTCTAGTTCTAGTTGCTGCGAGAGAGTGAGGTCTAGCCAACACCAACTCGGGATTCCTGGATCGCTGCCCTCCACGATTTCCTATCCAACATCAGGTTCTTGAGCTCTGCAGTGTTGTCAGCCAAGCTGTCGCGCCGCAGCACGTCTACATAGGTGGTGCGCTTCTTTCCCCTTCTGGCTTTGACCTGGGTTGGCTCCCATAGGGTAAATTTTCTTCGCTTCAAGTTCTGCGTACAAATTGCAGCATTTAACTCCCGTGTGTGTGTGTGTGTGTGTGTGTGTGTGTGTGTGTGTGTGTGTGTGTGTGTGTGTGTGTGTGTGTGTGTGTGTGTGTGTGTGTGTGTGTGTGTGTGTGTGTGTGTGTGTGTGTGTGTGTGTGTGTGTGTGTGTGTGTGTGTGTGTGTGTGTGTGTGTGTGTGTGTGTGTGTGTGTGTGTGTGTGTGTGTGTGTGTGTGTGTGTGTGTGTGAACATGCATTCATGTGAGCAAAAAAGATGAGAAAAATGTTTAATGTGAACCACTGCCCTAATAAAACAACATTTGACAATAGAGTTTGACCGACCTGCCCTCAGTGCCCTAGTAGTCGCTTGGTATATTGGGCTTGTCTCACCTGGTCTTGTCGCTTTTGCGTTTCTCTCACAAAATCTGGAACCGCTGAATATGTCCGTGGGTTGCTGAGTAACCACAAGGTGAGCAAGCAGCCAGGACATTATTATCCCATTCAGGACGGGAACCCCTTTTGGTGTTTTTTTTAGCGCTACTTTAGCTATTGAAAATTAGCAGATCTACTACTACAAGCCCATGGCGCGGCACCAAGTGCTGCTCTACGATCTTGTAGATTGTGATTTTTTTTTAAATCTTGAAAATGTGGCGTAGATCTTGAAATAGTTTGAAAACCACTGATATAGAAACATAGCTTTTTAAGACATTTTGTAGAACTAGAATCTGGTCTCGGTCCTAAATGGATCATTACTACTGTGATGGAAACACACACACACACACACACACACACACACACACACACACACACACACACACACACACACACACAGGGGCATGAGGACGTGACCGAGGTAGTCATAGATGGAACAGATAGGCTTGAGGTGGAGAGAGAGAGAATCACCGTGTAGGCTTGTGGTGGAGAGAGAGAGAGAGAGAGAGAGAGAGATAAAACATTTGAGAACCACTATGGTAAATTATGCATTTATATAGCGCCTTTATCCAAGGCGCTTTACATTGTGCATTACATTCACCCATTCACTCACACATTCATACACCGATGGCGGCGGAAACCATGCAAGGCACCAACCTGCACATCTGGAGCAATTTAGGGGTTCAGTGTCTTGCTCAAGGACAGTTCGACACTAATTATGGGGGAGTTATAGTGTCTGGTTCGAACTGGCAACCTTGCGGTTACCGATCCAGCCGTAGCGCGCCACCGAGTGGCGTGCTACGAGCTTGTAGGTCTGCTATTTTTGAAAAACCGTGAAAATATTTATTTCAGAAAACTGGAGGATTTAGAAGATTTTTTTTAAAATTTTGAGGTCAGGCCTAAATGGGTTAAAGTGGGTGTTATGATCAAAATAAGACCATTATAATGTAAAACAAAATCAAACATTTGCCACGGACATGACAGAGTCCATGTCATGTCCACTATAGTCCACCCATGACAGAGTCCATGTCATGTCCACTATAGTCCACCCATGACAGAGTCTTTGCCAAGGACACACTTGTTTGTGTACGACTGTACGTGTGGACACGTTGGTGACCCCTGGAAGTAGGGTAATCTGAAAGGATAAGCCGGGCTGTTCCTTTTACACTGCCCTTACACTGTGTTGTGTTTTGGAAACTTACGCCTTGGCACCTGCTGAGTTAGCCTACTGATCTGACACGGGAAGAAATGATACGAGTCACTCACTGCTCAATCTAGGAGAAGTGTGGGAAAGTGTGTTTTTTTGGTTGTATACTGTACCAGCATCTTGCAAAATGTTCGTACGTACCTACTGTTTTGTTGTTGTTTTTGTTTGGTTTTTATCTCGCCACATTACAGCTACTAATTGTTTCTTTTGTTTACAGATGCATTGTTTTTTTGTCTTTTTGCGAGCTGCCTCTTGCCTGATTGTCCTATTGAGCCTTAAGGTTGATAGTTTATTTTTATTGTAACATAGCCCACAGATGGTTATATAGGATAAAAGACACAATTAAGTCCCGGACTTATTTCCATTGTGGTCCTCTCCCAAACAACCACATTGATCCAACCACATACAGTAATGGAGCCTAGTTGCATCTATTTGACCAAAGCCCACATCAAGGAAACAATAGAAAAACGCTCCCTTGGTGCTTGTTTGTTTATATATGTCAGGCGACACATCTGGCCCGACGGACCACACTGACATATTGACAGAATTTGCTGAAGACAAATTGCTTTTCAGCTGCCTTTGTTATTCTGTGGTGATATCCCCCATGTGATCCGCCAATGATTTAACAATGTCTTCTTCATAGTTCATTATTTGATTAACCTCAAATCTATTCATGTAATGTATAAACTACCGGTATACAGATTGTTAGTCATACTTCCCATCAGCCCATTAACATCCACTGCATGGGGTTGCACAGTTTATAGTGTGGTAGACCCCAAATAGGATTTTTTTTGTGGTATTCAGACAGCCAGCAATGGGTAAAACGCTCCCAAAAAGATGTAGTCTCTGTGACACATCTAGGGGCCACAATCCGCATTCATTATGCATTTTCCTAGGAGCTTTGTCATTGGTCGATTTGCCTGTCTACTTCCTGATTGGTGAGTCATTTCTGCATTTTTTTTCCCGACCAATGACAAAGCATCTGTATTCAAAGTCTTGAATGGCCCCTAGATGTGTCACAGAGACTAACTTATTTTTGGGAGCGTTTCACCCATTTTTGGCTGTATAAAAAAAGAAAGAAAAAAAAGATATTTTTTTAGGTATTATTGCTTATACCGTAGCTTTTTGTGCCCAACACGCCCCCACACGGGTTGACGTGTCAGATCAGATGTGACAGCGCGAGGTAGTAAAGATTATGCCTCCCGGTTTTGGGGGTAATGGAAGGTGGCGGGGAGTAATATCTGCCTCATCTGCTGGGGGCGCTCTAGCGCCTTTATTTAAAAAAATTACAGTGCACTGGAAGTGTTAGAATCGGTAAAGTATCTGTGTCGTTTTACATATTGAGCAAAAAAAAAGCATTAATTTATACGTTGGCTATTCAAAATAAGTCACAGCGCAACACTTTGTGGCACGTTATGAGCTTGTAGATCTGCTTTTCTTTTCTTTTTTTATCCTGAAAAATCTTTTCTAGAATCGGCCCCAGGTCTTTAATGGGTCCAAACTATCCATTCCAATCACATGGTTCTCACTTTACTGTGATGGTTTACCCAGACACGGGAGGCCTGACCTGGGATCACACCACTGCTGCGTCTGTGTGTGTACATGTGAGAGAGAGAGAGAGAGAGGAGAGGAGCTGTGTTTCTGTCTGTGTGTGAGAGGAGAGGAGCTGTGTTTCTGTCTGTGTGTGAGAGGAGCTGTGTTTCTGTCTGTGTGTGAGAGGAGAGGAGCTGTGTTTCTGTCTGTGTGAGAGGAGAGGAGCTGTGTTTCTGTCTGTGTGAGAGGAGAGGAGCTGTGTTTCTGTCTGTGTGTGAGAGGAGAGGAGCTGTGTTTCTGTCTGTGTGAGAGGAGAGGATCTGTGTTTCTGTCTGTGTGTGAGAGGAGAGGAGCTGTGTTTCTGTCTGTGTGAGAGGAGAGGAGTTGTGTTTCTGTCTGTCTGTGTGAGAGGAGAGGAGTTGTGTTTCTGTCTGTGTGTGAGGAGAGGAGCTGTGTTTCTGTCTGTCTGTGTGAGAGGAGAGGAGCTGTGTTTCTGTCTGTGTGTGAGGAGAGGAGCTGTGTTTCTGTCTGTGTGTGAGGAGAGGAGCTGTGTTTCTGTCTGTGTGTGAGGAGAGGAGCTGTGTTTCTGTCTGTGTGTGAGGAGAGGAGCTGTGTTTCTGTCTGTGTGTGAGGAGAAGAGCTGTGTTTCTGTCTGTGTGTGAGGAGAGGAGCTGTGTTTCTGTCTGTGTGTGAGGAGAGGAGCTGTGTTTCTGTCTGTGTGTGAGGAGAAGAGCTGTGTTTCTTCTGTCTGTGACTCTGTGTGTGTGTGTGTACATGTGAGAGAGAGAGAGGAGAGGAGCTGTGTTTCTGTCTGTGTCTGTGTGTACATGTGAGAGAGGTTTTCAGACGACAGCAGAAGATTGGGAGTGAGTCTGCAGTTCTGAATCTGATTGCTATGGGATGTGCATTCCATAGTTTTGGAGCCAGAAGGGAGAAGTGTTTGGGACGGGTGGAACGTAGAAGACTACACTACGCATTCACAAACGTGCTTGAAAGCATTCTGTATTTGTCACCAGCATTCTCTCTCCCTCTCGCCTGCTGAGTGTCTGATGATTCCTCAGGTTACGTTTTAGTAACACAAATCTCTCTGTGAGATGTCGTCATAACCCTCTGACTGGGTGAAAGTTAAGGATGGGGATCACAACGCAGCATGCACTGTGCATCTGGTATGTGTGGTCTAGGGGTGCAAGTTTGCAACAGTTAATTGAACTAACCGATTTAATCAATTATAAAAGATGTTTGATAATAATAGCAAGCTCTATCTACTAGGTTAGTAGGTTGTGTAACGCATTGCAATGCTACGCGGTGTGAGCTTGTAGATGGCACCTTTGTACGTCAATGTAGAAGATCAGACTAATTGATTTAGTCAATTGTAAAGAAAAAACAAAACCAACATTTATTTGTTCATTTGTTGATTTTGTTTTTTTGTATTATTTAAGAAAACACTGATGTAAACAATAAATAAAATCATTAATCACTAAAGAAAATAAACAGTTTCTGCAGCCATAATGTGGTCTCTAGTTTGTTCAAGAATCCATCAGTCAACTATTCCAGATTGACTGCGATACGAACCACAGAATGTTCAGTGGGGCTGTGTGGTGGAAATGAATGTGTGACCTTGAGCCAGGACGGCTGATCACTGGGACAGGGATGTTATTGCTTAATTCCGCTCTTGGCGAGGAGTTCTCTTTAACCCATTTTGACCTGAGATCAGATTCTAAAAATGTCTTCTACATCCTGACAGTCTTCTGAAAAGGCTATGTTTCTATGTCAGTCGTTCTTCGATTTTTCAAAAATAGCAGACCTACAAGCTTGTAGCGCGCCACTCGGTAGCGCGCTATGAGCTTGTAGATCTGCTATTTTTCATTAGCTAAAACATAACATAATGCTAACACCAAAAGGGGTTCCCGCCCAAAATGGGTTAAGCCATGCTTATTGATCGGCGTGTGGTGCCTGCTGCCCGTGTTGATATTGTTTTGGCCGCGCTGTGTCGAGTCGGTGAGCATTATTATATCGGCTGCTTGGCTCGCTGACGGGGCCGAAGCCTAATTTATGCTTCCTCGCACGTACCGCTGTCGCTCGCCATAAACGGCTGATTTTTAGATTTGTTCCGGGCCGATACCACCCTCAAGTACTCGGTACTCGGAACTGGCCCCGATACTTTGACCAAAACCTCCAATTGGCACTAGGCTGAACGAATCCAACAGGAGCAAGTCTGATCCAACACTGCAGCAAATCTCCAAAAAACGGCCGATCTACAAGCATAAATGACAACTGACAAGCGTAGATTGGAGATCCATCTGTATATATGAGAAAAGGGGGGTAAAATAAGTGGTTACTCAACAAAAATAAAGTACTTGTATCGGTACTCTGTATCGGCGAGTACTACAAATGAAGTACTTGTACTCGGTCTGAAATAAATGGTATCGGGACAGCTCTACTGATTTTTCAAGCGATGAACGCATCGTGTTCGCCATTCGCAAATGGTTCCATGTGTACACTCTCAGAGTTACATTAACATTGATTTTACAATATAAATCTGGGGTCCCAGAGATGGAAATAACTATCTAAACAGGTTGAGAATCACTGCTAATTAAGAGCCGTCAAAATGTCCTCTTATGGGGGGTCCCTGGCATATATTTTTCAAATGGGGGCCGCGGGCTCATCAGTGTCAAATTTGGGGGTCCTTGACATTAAAAAGTTTGGGAACCACTGCTTTAGGCGACAGGCTCAGCTAAAAGGCTCCAGCGACGTGACCTTGACATGTCCTCGTCTGCCTGGTCTGCTGCGTGAGCTACTTCTTCTACGTCGTCCTCTCCGCTGCAGCCTGCGTGGCTGCAAGCAGATTGGCTGGCTGGGCTGGCAGTGGCACAACGTGGCCATTGTTTTCCTTGTTGTGCTCCGAGGCGGTCTGGAAAACATTGACTGTCTTGACTCTACTATACTGTCCACCAGAGGGGAGAGAGAGAGAGAGAGAGAGAGGAGAGAGATGAAAGAGACTGACTGTGCTACTGCCCTACTAGCATTCAGAGAGAGAGACTGGTCTTCTCTTGTTCTGAGTGGACTGTACAGATGTACAAAGACGATAACAGAGAGAGAGAGAGACTGACGTATGGACTGCACTGCACTTGTTTACAACACGACTCCAGACGGAGCCCATCGTTAGTCGACTCACTTGAGGGCTAACACTCGAGGGCGTTGATGATGATGCCCTTGAGCAAGGCACTGGACACTACAGCTGCTCTGTTGCTGCAGAGATGCAGCAAGGGTGTTTATTTTAAGCGATCGTTTTCATGAGTCAGTGCCTCTGCTACAGAAGTTCTATCACGCACGCACACACGCACGCTTACAGTCCACATTACATCACAATCCTGACAACATACGCAGCAAGTTGCTAGTATGCAAATTGCAACTGCGTGCGTGCGTGCGTGCGTGCGTGCGTGCGACAAAATTAATTGATGCATAGATTGCATAATTCATGTGTGTGCATGCATTTATCTGTGAGCATAATTATGTCCAATCAACAACAAAGTGGTGAATAATTCAGGTTGGCATTATTCAAGTTGCTCATTAAACTATGCAGCTTTATGGAATGTTATGTTATGTTATATTATGAAATGGGCTGTTATTTCAACAACAACCTCAAGACAGACCGTTTAAATTGTGTCCATGGATATACTGTAGTATAGTCAGGCCTGGAGAGAAGATCCCTCTTGGCAACACTAAGTGACAGAATAATTGCATTAAGCTCACTGGCTCAGGACGAGTCAGGAGAACTTGCTTATTTGTTTTTTTTAGTGCAGCAGTTGTCATTAACCACATGAACCCTATTTTGATCCCTATTCTGGGCATGTCATAATAGGTGAACATTCTGCAAAAAACATGAACATTTGACTGAATTTAGGAACAAGTTGCTGAAAATGGCCAATATACAAGCTCACATGTTGTGAGACTGTAGATAGATACTGTAGGCTATTTTCACTCTTTGACTGACATACAGTGAAGTACACAGTGTAGGGTGTAAGTGGTTAAACACTGACGTATTTTGTTGTTAGTTACAATAAAACATCAGTGCTAAGTAGACCAAACATGCATCGGTATCACAAATCTCAGGGTCATTTAAAGGACCACTTCACCACTTTTCAACCTATCTTTCTAAACTGCCCACAGCCCTAATATGAGACACAGACAGAGTAGAAAAAAATCGTGCCATTTTATCATGATTATTAGTGAGGACCTATTATATGAAGATAGGTTGAAAAGTGGTGAAGTGGTCCTTTAATGCTTTTGGAATCCATTAGCAACACCTGCCACCTACATGGTTGTGGTTTGCCTCAATTCAGATGTCTTAAATCTGTGTATCAGCATGTAGTCTTACGTAACTTAAAACTTTGATTTGATATAAATATCAAATCAAAGTTTTTAAGTCAAAAGCTTTGCCAGTTGCATAATATAATGGAGTCACTGAAATCCTTGATCATTCAGGCTTCAGCTTCTCATGCAACGTAAGCACGAAACACAGACGTATATAGTGCACATACTGTAAGTCAGTGGTTCCTGGTCTCTAAACTGCCTCCCCCTGGCCAGCCGGGGCGCCTGATGGAGGGGAAAGGAACTGGTTGGAATAACGTGCTCCTTCCACGCGCTACGTCCAACCAGGGAAACTCCCCCCTGTCACATGTAAAGGAGCAACTTGGACACTCAGGCATGAAGGAAGCATGAGTTCAAGTCCGTTGCTCTCCCCATGTCCCCCATATATGGGGACTAGGTTGGCAGAGGGTGTGTAGAGCCTAGGATCACATTAGATAATTGACACAGGGGTGAAAAATGGGTTACAAAATTGTGGGATAAAAAATATTAAAAAAAAAAAAAGTCAGTGGTTCCCAAACATTTTCATGTCAAGGACCCCTAAATTGACACTCATTATTAGCCTGTGGACCCCCATTTGAAAATATGTGCCAAGGACCCCCATAAGAGACGATTTATACGGCTCTAGCTGTTATTTTCAACCAGTTTCATTTCAAGGACCCCCAGTTTGATATGCAACAGGCTACGGACCCCCATTTAATGGGATTTATATCTCTCAGACCCCAAATTTGTATTGTAAAATCAATGTTCATTTTACTCAGAGTGTACAAATGGAACCAAATGGACCCATTAGGGTCCATTTGTACACTCTCAGAGTTACAGACCCGTAAGGGTCCATTTGGTTCCAAACTATCATTTAGCTGGGGACCCCCTGGAACTCCTCGTGCCCCACTTTGGGAACCGCTGCTGTAAAGTAACACGTAGCGGCAAAGCACGGTAACAGAAAATAACATAATCAAAGACAAAGGTTTAACAAGATAACATGGGCTTCAGTCAGTGCAGTTACGATAAGACACAGTATGTGCTGGTCTGGGAGGGAGTGGGATGAGGGACTTGCGTTGATAAGGGGAGAGCAGTGCGGTGGTGATAAGGTGTGTTGGGGTGCCGGATGGGCGTTAACCCATTCTGGGTTAAAACTCAAATCTTTGCTTATGGGGAGGTCACTGGGACAACATATTTTCAGATGGGGGTCGGCCGCCAATTGCATATATTTTTGGGGGTCCTTGTCTGACATGAAAATGTTTGAGAACGACTGACCTCAGGTAGTGGGGGGGGGGGGGGGGGGGTGGGGGGGGGTAGGAGCAGCTGCTCCATAGCTGATTGGTTCAACGGCGAACGCTTCAGTATCTCAGCACTACTTTGCCTGACAGCGAGGAAGGAGCAGAGTGAGCGGCGGTCGTGTCGTGACTGGGATGACACATCTTCTCGGAGAGTACATGCGGTCATATAAGGCTCAGTTATACTTGGTCGCCTGCCGGTGGTGTCATGCTCGGTAATATAGCAGATCTACAAGCTCACCACTTCTTGTATGTCTTCTATTTACGGCATGCAACACCAGCGTGCAACTAAGTGTAAATCAGGCCACATCATGTTTGACCCGTTTCTATTGATTGTGTATCACCAACTACAGTACAGCTCCAGGCATGCAGTGATGCAAATAGCCTGCATCCTGCATCCTTTAGACTCACTAAATTGAGAAAGGACGCGATCATGTCACCCTCCGGGGGTCCTGGAATGCAATACTGTTGTACCCATAGTGTACTCTAACATTGTTAGTTAGTTGAACAAGTGCAACAATGAATCCTTCCAACTCACTGTTGTGGCATACAGCATTGCAGGGTAGGGATAAATGCAAGGCACAGTGTGCCACCCGCTGCCAATGCTATCAAGCCATAATCACCAGTAGGTCACTCATTAAGACTCATTAAGACTCATTAAGAGGTTGGGTTGGTGATAGACGGACAACGCGATCAACGGACAATGGCTGACAACAACAACAACGTCCCTACTGGCTCCAAGTGTGCTGCGCTGGTGTGCTTCAGGCCAGGCGTTGTATTGTGTAGCCTGGTCCCTGAAATCATGCACTATTGACCTGTGTGTGTGTGTGTGTGTGTGTGTGTGTGTGCGCGCGTCTTTGCTAACGGTAGATCTTTGCGTGTATTCCTGTTTACACTGTGGCCACTTGCCAAAGCTAAACTGTTGTTTATGCTTTGTCACTAGTTACTTTAAGGTGGAGATAGATAGTCCCTCTGTGGCCGGCAACTTTATTTGCAACTGTCGGTAAACCGACTGCTGCGTTGACTGGTGCCACTTCTATGATAGCATGTCTGCTTTACTTAAATGGCAGGTCTGTTGAATTTCCACTAAATACTGCATTTCTCAACTCCAAACTGCTGTGCTAGCTCTGTCTTGTTTTTGTTTTGTTTTGTTTTTTACTTTTTTTTTACAAACTCGTTCACCCGACCGAATGTTTTTCCCACTCATGGATTTATTGCAGTGCTACAGTTTCACGCCGAGGGCCTGATTGTGTCGTTTATTTGTTTTTGATGTTTATTAGGTGATTAACCCATTTAGGCCTGATGTCGAAATAAAAGAGTCTTCTGAAAGAATATATATTCAAAGATTTGTGCCGTATTTTCACGATTTAAAAAAAATAGCAGACCTACAAGCTCGTAGCGCGCCACTCGGTGGCGCGCTATGAGCTTGTAGATCTGCTATTTTTCAATAGCTAAAGTATAGTTAAAACACCAAAAGGGGTTCCCGTCCAGAATGGGGTAAAGTATCTATTCTGGTTAGGGCTGTGAATCTTCCGCTATCTCACAATTCGATCACGATTCTTGGGGTCACGTTTCAAATCAAAAATCCCAATCATTTGTATCTAAATTATTTCAGTCATGTCTATTAATTATTTCATCTGGACTTTAACAACCAAGTGTAGCCTAGTTATTTCCAACAGCTCAAAAACAACAAAATTATATAATACCAGAGAGGGTCGTGTCAGGTTTCTTGGCTTTGATGGTATAACATTATTAACAAGTGTCAACAAGCGTTAGCTGTACAGGGACACACACCTCAGCAGCTCAGCTGTGCTGAACTGAAGTGACTGGAGTCACTTCATTGTGACTTAAAAACCCATTTTGGGTGGGAACCCCTTTTGGTTTTAGCATTATGTTATGCTTTAGCTATTGAAAAATAGCAGATCTACAAGCTACGAGCTTGTAGGTCTGCTATTTTTGAAAAATCGAAGAACGACTGACATAGAAACATAGCTTTTTCAGAAAACTGTCAGGATGTAGAAACATTTTTAGAGGGGAGAGGAGAGGAGAGGAGATCTCAGGTCAAAATGGGTTAAGAGTCTTACGGCCGGGCTCCACCGGGCGCGTCAGCGTCGCGTCTCCGTCACCGTCAGGGAATGTTCCCTTTTTAATCAATGAAGGGTGGCTCCACTGCCCGCGTTGACGGAGACGCGACGCGTGCATTAAAATTGAACCGGTGCGTTTTGACGCGACGCAGACGCAACGCAACGCGTCCGGTGGAGCCCTGGCGTTAAGACATGATGTTTACTGTGATTATGGTAATCTTGCATTTCATTTCACAAACACAATAAAAACTTACTTCAACCAGCAAAACAGAAAGAAAAAAATAAATAAAATAAAAACGTTTTTCTTTCTCTGAATCGATTTGATGATTATTATTTTTGACAGCCCTAAATCTGGTTCTGACTGAGCCTGAGGTAGTAAAAGGATCCTTGTTGTACTTATACTGTACATTGTTGCAAAAAGGGTTAGGATCCTTAAAAGGATTCAAATGACTCTGGTTCCTTAACAATTCCCTCTTACCCTGTAGCTTAGTCTGATTCCTTAACAGTTGCCTATTATTAAAAAATCACACCTGTGTGAACTGAGTGGTGCAACTCCCATCTCCCCCTGCCTCTCTCTCTCTCCCTCCCTCCCTACTCTGTAATTAGCAGGCAACAGTGCAACACTCTCTCTCTCTCTCTCTGTTTCTGGCACAACAGCGCCACTTTTGCCCCTACTGGTACTCTAAACATAGTCACATAGGTGAGGACATAGTCAAATAGTCACATAGGTTAGGACATTGCTGTTCCTTGGAGTGGTTGCACCACTCAAAAGATATACGGTATAAATGTTTTGTCCAGGAGGTAGGGAAGGACACCCTGGTTTACGTGAGGGGGTTACTTAACCCATTTTGGGCGGGAACCCCTTTTGGTGTTTCAAGCATTCTGTTATACTTTAGCTATTGAAAAATAGCAGATCTACAAGCTCATAGCGCGCCACCGAGTGGCGCGCTATGAACTTGTAGGTCTGCTATTTTTTTTAAATCGTAAAAATGCGGCACAAATCTTTGAATAGGTATATATTCTTTCAGAGCGAACGTTTACTTCCAAATAGACCCTTACAGGTCTGTATCTCAGAGTTATGGTGGTCCTTGAAATAACAACGTCTTCACTAGTATTGCAATTGGTTCTGGAAACGGTTCCAAATGTGACAGATTACCGATTCCGGTTTCCTCAATTTGCTGTATCCTCCGAATCCCACCCATAGTTACAAAATGATGGAGAGAATGGAGACATTTGCCTTTAACAGAGGATTTCAGGAAAAAAAAGAAAAATAAAGGCTATAGAAATAGAATGTAGATGATGTAGAATCTACTCTCGCAGTTTGACACCACTGATAGTAGATCAATACAAGCTACACACATCCCAATAGAACTAAAGCAGGGCGCCTGACAACAGAATTCCTATAGCAAACCTAAACAGAGCTGTTGAAAGACTTTATTATAGCAACTTTAAGCATGATTTATACTGCATGCTGGTGTTGCATACCGAAAATAACTGATCTACAAGCTCACAACCCGTTGCGTGACTTGCTTCACATTGTGAGCTTAAAGATTGGCTTCTGTGATCTGCCTGCACACTCCCTGCACACTGCCTGCACACTGCCTGCACACTGCACAAAGTATAAATTAGGCATAAGTGACGTTTCAAGCCTCGTGACATGGCACTAATACATAGAAAATATTAGTAAATAATGACATGGTAAATGGTGCATTTATACAGTGCCTGTAAGGCGCTTTACATAGATTGTGCATTACATTCACCCATTCACACACACATTCACACACCAATAGTGGAGGCACCAGCTGCACATCGGGAGCAATTAGGGGTTCAGAGTCTTGCTCAAGGACACTTTGACACTAACTCTGGGGGAGCCCGGGTTCGAACTGGCAACCTTGTTGTATGCATCGTTGTGTGTTTATGTATTCTTCCAATTGGAGGTGTAGACAAAGCAACTGATCTCTCTACTCTGTACCTCCTTTCTTTCTCTGCAGGCGTTCAAGGAAATGCTGTATTCGGCTCAGGACCAGGCCCCCTCTATTGAAGGTAACTATTACAAACATCCTTTGAGTTATTGCTGTATTCGGCTCAGGACCAGGCCCCCTCTATTGAAAGTAACTATAGAGGGTATGCGCATGCTTAAAGTGAATGGCACATTGAGTGGCAAAGGAACATGCAAAGTGAGTTTAACATTGTTTAATGTTGTTTAATGCAATCAGATAGGACTTTTCTGTTTGGATGTAGGGGCTGTCAAGGCCAGAAAGTAGTGTTTTGCCACTCAGTAGGCATTCCTGCATAACTTCCTGGTTTGATGATGATGTCACGCGCATACTCTCTATTACAAACATCCTTTGAGTTATTAGTATTCGGCTCAGGACCAGGCCCCCTCTATTGAAGGTAACTATTACAAACATCCTTTGAGTTATTTGTCGTATGACAAGTTATAGGGCGGTTAATCGATCAAGTTTATTATTGGCTAATTGATCACGTCTCTTCTCCTATCTATAAATAGCCATAGATTAAGGGTGCAAAGTGAAATGGGAGTTTTAGATAAGACAGAAATATATTGATGTTGTTGTTTCTTTTTTAATTATTGGCTTACTGCAGTTTTTATCGAGACACATCTCAAGATATCTCACTGGCTAACGTTGGGTACCAGTGGGAGGTGGCAAGAATGAGTTCAACCGGTTGTGGTTGATTTGGGTGGTGTTTGGTTGTAATGATTGTAGTGGAGAACTACAGGAAGGATTTCCTACGCACACGCACACGGACGGCTAACACGCAATGTATTGATGACATTCTGAGGTCAAATCCCACTTGTGATCAATTTTGCAATGACACTTACAACTGTTGGTCTAATTAATAGGGTTTGCTAGTTGTAGTTTGTAGTACATGTGTGTTTGTGTGCGTGCATGCATGCGTGCCGTACGTTTTGATGATGGCTTAGCCAGACTTTGACCCATTTTATACGTGTACACACATGCGTGCGTGCACACACGCATGCACGCACGAACACACACACAGACAGATGGACAACATAGAGCTGTTAGCATGCAGACTGCTACTGTAGCTCAACCTGTAGTCGGGCAGGTAATGTTACTGTACGTTTTCAGGCCTTAGGGCCATCAACTCAGAAACGAGAAAGTCAATTCAAGTAAAAACATGAAAGTGGGTTGCACTTAACGTCCCCAAAACTGCATGCACTACTATATCTTGAATACGTCTACAAAATGAATTGACTGATTGGCAAACTCACATTTCTATATAGTATATCATAGTGTTATAAGCAGGAACAGTCTTGTAATTAATTAGATTATTGAGATAACCAAAGCCCAGTGTCTCTTTTAGTGCATTTCCCATATTTGTCTTTAGTCTGTAGTTGCTGAACATTACTACATTCAACATAGGGTGCGTTCGGAAATGCGCACCAGGAATGTGGTCAGTTTGTTGAGTGTGGTGGGCGGTGACGTCACAGTGTGCCTTATTTACGAACGACCACAGCTGTGACGCATTCACACCGCCGACACCGGACAACCCCAGCTTCAGGGTAGGGTCGCTCAGTGCGGGCACTCGGCACACCCGGTGCACAGCGCACTGGATTTTCGAACGACAACGCACCGAGTGCACTGAATAAACGAACGACAAGAGAGCACACCAGTGCGTTCAGGGCGCATTTCCGAACGCACCCATAGTGTCACCTGGAGCCATAACTACTGTGGCTTTATACAGACAACATCAAAGTGCTTGACTTAAACCTCTCTTAAAGTCTCTCTTGTAGCAGAAACATCAGAGTAAATTAAATGAATTGGACAGCCAACTACTTTTTCTCCATTCATCATGCAGCACTAGTCTCTTTGTAGTACCGGTAAATTGCAGAAGCAATGCATGGCAGAAGACTGCTAGAATGGCATTGTGAGTGAGCTGGTAGAATTTTGACAATTTATGACAAACATGCCCCCAAAAAGTATGTGTGCCAGCCACGTTTGAAGTGGTTAAATCTAAAATTATCATTAGGTCGGCTCATCAAGTACTGGGACACGTTTAATCATTCTAATCTAAACCCATCATTATTTCAGCTCTAAAACATGATTGCATGTGTTGTTGTGTGACTCGGTGTATGTTCCAACATGTTCCATTGGCTGACAAATTGCGTCGTTCTTTCCATTAGATTATTTGCAGCATGGCTGCAGAGCAGTGGTTTTCAACCAGTGGTCCTTGAGGGAGTTCCAGGTGGTCCCCAGATAAATTGTGGAGAGTTATAACCAATTATACCACAGGTCGTTTCGAGGAAGCAATCTGATTGGTTGAAACAGCCTTCTAGCCGTGGATTAAACCAGCACCATTCACCACCTAATCAAAACAAATAATTCAGCTGCTCTGTTTTCCCAGAGCGCTAGCAAACTCGGTGGCTACGCTAGCTAGTTTCTTGGGACATTTGTGGTCGTATGACTACATCTTTTTTCAGCGATTTTCTTAGTTTTAAGGGTAACTGTTGTATAATTGCAATATTACACTCGAGGGTGTGGTTTAACGTGATTATTGCCACTTCCGTAATGCTTGCGAAACTGGACTACGTCTCGGTCCTGACCGCATCACTGTCGTGGCAATAATCACGTTAAACCACACCCTCTCGTGTAATATTGCTTAAATGGACCCTTGTGAATCTTGAACTCTTGAGAGCGTAAGATGGTTTCATCTTACGCTCTCAAGAGTTACATTATTGTTAAACATCTGCATTTCTTAGTTTACAAGAAGTCTACACTATTGGAGAATGCAGAATAATTGTTATTTCCATCAACGTTTGCCTGTCATCTATCCTAATGGTAACAACATCAATACAGCATGGACAGTGGACAAAATATTATAGTATTAACGACAACGAAATATTCTTTAGTTTTGGGTCTGCGAGGCTAAATCTCATCAAATGGTGGTTCCGTGTCTCAAATTCAGAATAAATAATGGGCCTTGATATGATAATGGTTGAAAACCACTGCTGTGGAAGATCAGAGAGAGAGAAGCATTGACTTGTAGTTGTCTTAGCCTTGCCCGCCTTGACCACAGGCGGGATTCGACCCCATGACACCACACACAAGGACATGCATGGGTCTGCTGTGTGTGTGTGTGTGTGTGTGTGTGTGTGTGTGTGTGTGTGTGTGTGTGCATGTGTGTGCGTGCGTGACTACGATGCGTCTGTTTTCTGTAATCATTCCTCATCCTGTTACACTATGTGCTGCAGCTATCTCATCATAATATGAGCTATATGATAGGCCTTATAGTGGCAGCCTTACAGAATGACATGTTCATGTTGTAATGTAAGGCGACTCCTGCAGCAGTATACTGTCATTATTTAATCACTGGGTGTTGTTTTCATGGCATGATATCATATTGTCCTCCAAAACAGAATGCTCCGTGAGTCTGTGTGCTGCCAAGACCTTCGTCACAGTATGCAACATAATCATTAAACTCTATTAATAGCACACTTGTGACGTTTGGTGCAAAAAATCACAAGGATCTGATCTCACCGTGCATTACTGTACACGTACTGTACTACTGTACACGGTGTCCTTACATCACATACTCATTACTCACAAAACAAATTACATCACAGTTAAGTTACAGACAGCAGTCATTTGATCACCTAAACATGTAGTTTGGCAGTATGCATGCACCTGTTCTTCATCATCATCATTTTTCATGGATTTCACAATGCCTCGCCTGACTTTCCAGTCCTTTATTGCCATCCTCAGTTCCTGCTTACTGATGCATGTGTCCCTAGCGATGACCTCAGGGAACGACAGTTTTCTACCTCTGGTCTGCTTTGAGGCAGGATTCCAGAGAAGAAGGGAAGATATAACCTCATTGTCAAATTTGTCAGCTCTGTAGCAGTGGCCGGCAAACTGTGTTCTTCTGGATCGGACTAGTGAAGAAACACGGGGAAGGTTGCCGTATATTAGATTAGTTGATGGGTGGCTCTTCCAAGAGAGATTTTGCGCTCTCATTAGAAGGCGGGGTGTAAGTGCCATCCAACCGTTTCTCTAATTTCTTTGAAAGTGTCCATGTCTCGGAGTAAAATTGGCTCGACGACGGTTATCCTAAATATTTTTACTTTGAACATCTTCAAAGTATCTAAGCTGGGATTGACCAGATCTTATGCATGTCATTGTAGGTTGACCAGGCTATACCCTTCCTAGTTTGAAAGCACCTGTTCTTCCATGGTCAGTGGTGGTCAACAGTTCAATAATACAAATACATTGGCTGTTAGTGGTGGTCAACTCCCAAAACGGTACAGCAGCAAGACTTTGAACTTATAGGATAGGATATGAAGGATAAACAGGAACACATTCTGTGGTTTTTCCCACATTGCTTTCCATCAACACAATCCATCAAAGACGTGGTCACATAAAAAAAAAATGATATGATATGAAGCAATAAGTTACAACATATACCGTATATGACATCACACTGCATTAACCCATCTAGGCCTGACGTCGAAATTTAAAATATGTCTTCTAAATCCTGACATTCATTTTCTGAAATACCTATGTTTCTATGTCAGTGGTGCTCAATATTTCATCATGAACAACAATTATATGTAATTGGCCGCCGACCCCCATCTGAAAATATGTAGTTCCAGGGACCCAAAGATAGAAAAGCACTCTGTGCCGTGCTACGAGCTTGTAGATCTGCTATTTTTCAATAGCTAAAGTATAACATAATCCTTAAAACACCAAAAGGGGTTCCCGCCCAGAATGGGCTAAAGTAGACACATTTCTCTGTGGTCAAGCTAGTATAACTCTGTGTATTCCCTTTTGTGAAACTTGCCATAACATTGCTCGTTGTGACTCTTGTCAAAACACAGTCCCCAAAAACAATGTTTGGGGACTGCCCTTATTCTTTGCACCCCTGTGTGACTCTTAGACTGACGACCGTCTGTGTGGGAAACTATTTGACCCTCTAGTCTACAATCACTACTATTGAGTGAAGCATCCCTATTTTTCATTATTTGGAAGTTGTTATAATTTGAACCTAATCTGTTCATCTGCTGTGTGTGGTCACCTTATAACTCATGTGACCTAATAACCTGCTATGGCGGTCAGCCGGTCACCTTTTATAAAGAGACTGTATTGCATCCCAATGGCTGTGAGTATACGGCGGATGGGTCATGTATGCTTTTTAAAACATATGGCATTATATTATGTCCATACTAGTCATCGCTGATTCCGTTTTAGTCATATACCCTATGTATTAGTTATAGTGCTATTATTGCCCTCTGAGCCAGAGTTGTGCCTTTTTATATGATGCTATCTAAGGCCAATAAATGAGTCGGACGTTAGCGTTCGTGGTTCTGGCCCACTGGCTGACCGATTGACTGACTGGCTGACTGACTGACTGGCCATAGCCGACGTGTTGCTTGGGCAGCGTCTGTTTTTATGACTGTCTGCCCCAAACACATTCTTCTAATAATCTATTTACGTGCTTGTTATCTTGCTATGATCCTGTGATTCATACAGTATAGTACTAGGCTTTTCCATTCTGATTACTATATGACCATTAAATGAGCCATTCCGGAGCCATTCCAGGCCACGCTGTGTGACAGACGAACGGACAGACGCTGTGTGACAGACGAACGGACAGACGCTGTGTGACAGACGAACGGACAGACTGTCCCAGTTTGCACATCTAAATTTATGTCTACAGCCGGCTTCCACCTTCCGCTTATTCTAAGAATTACTGTGACTAAAAACCCTTGTGTTTTCCGCTCGGACTAAACATAAGGCCCCAAACAAAAGTGTGTGTGGAAAATGTCAAACATTGTACACATTATGACTGCTGTCCTGGAAGAGGGGTATTAAAAAAAATATGTTTTACGTACTATAGGGTAAAGCCATCGTATTTAACCCATTTAGACCTGAGGCCGATTCTCCAAAATGTCTTCTAAATCCTGACAGTTTTCTGAAAAACCTTTATGTTTCTATGTCAGTCGTTCTCAAACATTTTTCATGTCAAGGACCCCCACAAATATATGTAATTGGCTGCCATCCCCCATCTGAAAATATGTTTGTTCAATTTTTAAAAAAAAATAGCAGATCAACAAGCTCGTAGCGAGTGCCGCGCTACGAGCTCGTTGATCTGCTATTTTTCAATAGCCAAAGCATAATATAAAGCTTAAAAACACCAAAAGGGGTTCCCTTCCTGAATGTTTTTTTAAAGTGTGTCGGATGTTGTATAATGCACTAGTTGTAGCGGTGCTTTTGGCTTGGTCCCGGGCATATGAGACATTTTATACATGTGTGAGAAAATATCAGCTGTCTCTCACTCAACCACGGAAACAAATATGCTCAGTTGAAGCTGGAGATAAGCGGTTCCCGCATGATCCTGGAACAACATATTTTCAGATGGGGGGTCCACTGTCAAATACAGAACATTCTGGGGGTCCTTGACATGGAAAACGGTTGAGCACCACGGATTTAGGCATTTAGCAGACGCTCTTAATCCAGAGCGATTTACATTAAAACCCAATCCAAGCCAAGGAACGACAGGTTACGTTTTAAGCACTATAAGCACTAAGTCCTGTGCCAGGACGTAATCTTTTTTATTTTTTATTTTATTTTATTTTAATTTTTAGAAACGCTGGCCACTGGTCTGTGTTTCTATTGTAGTGTACTGGCATGGATTGTGTTAAGCAAGAACAAAAAGCATGGCAATGCATCACATACATAAAAAGTAGTTCAATCATGAAACATGCGCTAAGAACGTAACAGTGGAATATCTATATAATTAAACTATACATATAAACTATACATACTACAGTATACTATACTATTCATATATACTATAAAGTGCTATGACTACATAAAATGCAATTCTGCTGTCTACGCAACATGCTATAAGTCTGTATAAAATGCTATCTAAGTCTACATAAAGTGCTATCTAAGGGGCTAGGGCAATTGCTATGGGCCATGATGGAGTCTGAAAAGGTGGGTTTTCAGACTATAGAAACATAGGTTTTTCAGAAAACTTAGGATTTAGAAGACATTTTCTTAGAATTGGCCTCAGGTCAAAATGGGTTAACCTCTGAAGCTGTAAAATTAGGATGGAGTGGAGAGAGACACAACTTGCTACATTGCAGCGTAGCATTACATACGCACGCACACACACACACACACACACGCATGCACGCACGTGCGAGCGCACACACACACACACACACACACACACACACACAGTCATCAACCGCTTATTCACACCACCACCAGACCCGCGTTGAGCTCACAAATGTCTCGGAAAACAAGACATCTTGGCTAAGGGGAGATTCAGTGGCGTGGGTAAATGAGTAAGCTCTGTATGACCCTGCTATTGTATGTAGTGGAAACCAGCCTAAGTAATGACTCACCTCTGGCTATAGTGAGTGCTAGTTGGAACCGTCTGTTGGCTTTATGTAAACATGCAGCTAATATCACTATCAACAGCATTCTCAACCAAGTGAAGTGCATTATTGCGACCGTAGGTCACATTTACTATGAAAACCTGCATCTCCATGTGTTAGTCACGCCTCCATATGGTCACGCCTCATGACATCACGCCTCGTGACACGTCACGCCACCATGTATGGCCATTTCCATATATGAAGATCACGACACTGACCTCAGCTAACCCTGGATAGCCATACATGGAGAGGACTGGATCATCACCTATAGATCTGCATATATGGAGCTGGCCAGCAACTCTACATCTGACCTCAAACCCTTAGATCTCCATATATGGAGCTGACCTGTTCTGTCATTCCATAAATTGATGAGGTTTCAATGTGTTTTATGGGGAAACTTAAAGGTTTTGCCATTCATTCGACTCGTATTTGTCCAAAGAGTGGGAGGCATGGCGGGGCACTATAAGCTTGGGGCAGAAGAGGGGGGGCATGTCTCCAAAAGAGACATATTTTAAAGTCAGCCATGACTCGAGACCTTCATTCAGTTTAGTTTTTTAACAATCTGTTATTTTAGCATAGCTTAACTAAAAAGTACACGGTAGTCAAACAGTGATAACAAAATATTCCCCCTGAACCGATGGGGCGCAATCCTGAAATGGGAAGTGTGTCTACACGAGTAACACTGGCCTAGTAATTCAGTACCATTGAGTGTTGCATGAAAATAGCAGATGTTTTTTTTTCTCCTCAAAAAAGATTTCCCCACGATAATTAGATAATTGACACCCCTGTGTCAATTATCTAATGTGATCCTGGGCTCTACACACCCTCCGCCAACCTAGTCCCCATATAAGGGGGACAGCAACGGACTTGAACTGAGTGTCCAAGTCGCTCCTTTACACTGACCTGACAGGGGGCAGTTTCCCTGGTTGGACGTAGCACGTGGAACCAACCAGTTCCTTTCCCCTCCATCAGGCGCCCCGGCTGGCCAGGGGGAGGCAGTTTAGAGACCAGGATTACCTCGTGTTTTTTGTGAGGGTACCTACCCTAGGCCTAGGGGACACGGGGAGAACATAGAAAGGCCCTTTCGCCAACCCCCGCCTCGGGTAGTTGAAAATAGCAGATCTTCAAGCACACGATGCATCAAAGCGCGGTGCGTTGTGAGCTTGTACATCTGCTATTTTCAACTTGTGACACTGATGTGCAACCTAAGTAAATGTGGTGGCTGTTTGTTTACCTTGTAGTCTTGTACCACGTGCAACTGTATGAGTTTAAAGCAGGGAGTTCCTGGAAAGGAGGGGAGGAAAAAAAACAGCAATTGCCAGATGAAAAGTACAGCCTAGGCTTATTACTGCCACACAGACATGTCATAATGGCATAATGATGATAATAATCATAATGACGCCAAGACGCGCAGAGAGAGGAATGAGCAGAATAAGGCAAAAATGGGATAAGGAGATTAGACTGTGTGTGTGTGTGTGTGTGTGTGTGTGTGTGTGTGTGTGTGTGTGTGTGTGTGTGTGTGTGTGTGTGTGTGTGTGTGTGTGTGTGTGTGTGTGTGTGTGTGTGTGTGTGTGTGTGTGTGTGTGTGTGTGTGTGTGTGTGTGTGTGTGTGTGTGTGTGTGTGTGTGTGTGTGTGTGTGTGTGTGTGTGACTGACTGTGTGCACACAGCGTACAGTATGTTTGTGTATGTTTTGTACTGTATGTCTGTTTTCGTGGACTAGCCACAGACACCCCAATTTAGTTAATTTGGTGTCTTGTCTAAATCCAGCCACTCTGAAGTTGGATGAATCACTGACACTGCTGCATAGTCTGACTCAAAACCTGTGTGTGTGTGTGTGTGTGTGTGTGTGTGTGTGTGTGTGTGTGTGTGTGTGTGTGTGTGTGTGTGTGTGTGTGTGTGTGTGTGTGTGTGTGTGTGTGTGTGTGTGTGTGTGTGTGTGTGTGTGTGTGTGTGTGTGTGTGTGTGTGTGTGTGTGTGTGTTCTCTCAGCCACATGGAGGAACATGCTCCAGTGGTACTGTCTGTCTGGGCATTTGTATTGTGCAGAGACTGCACTGCAGTCAGCAAAAATAATACGTATATAGGTTTTGTTTGTTTGCTGATAATGCAAAAAAGGAACCACACAAAGAGAAACATCACAGTTATGCATTGCAATGACGTAACCCAATTCCGAAATAAAGTAAAAAATTGTAAGGGTTGAGACGAAGAACCATTTAAGTCCATAGTGTATTCCGACCCTTCCCCCAAACGCCCCATAACATCTGTTCTTACCCCTTATCCATCCTTTATAAATTATGTTTATACATCGAATGGCACCGTGCCACAGAACTGTGTGATAACAAACATCTCTACATCGAATGGCACCGTGCCACAGAACTGTGTGATAACAAACATCTCTACATTGAATGGAACGGTGCCACAGTACCGTGCACTGACGGCACTGTCTTCTACATGCCAGAAAGCCTCTGCTACATGTCCAACTGTCCATGACAGTGGTTTTCAACCAGTGGTCCTTGAGGGGGTGGGTTGCAGGTGGTCCCCCCCAGCTAGATGATGGAGAGTTCGTAACCAAATGGACCCTTATAGATCTTTAACTCATGAGAGTGTACAATGAAACCAAATGGACCCGTGCGGGTCCATTTGGTTTCATTGTACACTCTCAAGAGTTACATGATTGTTAAACATCTGCAATACTGAATTTACAAGAAGTCTACACGATTAGAGAATGTAGAAAAATTGTTATTTTGATCAACTTTTGCCTAATGATTAGTACCAACATCAATACACAAAATCCTATCCAACGATGGCAAAATTATTATCAGAGGCTAAATGTCATCACATGGTGGTTCCATGGTGGTTCAACAATGGGGCCTTGATACGGGGAAGGGGAGAAAGGGGAGAAGGCCTCCCCCTTGTGGCCGTGCCAGCAGCTAAAAATGGTTCACCAAAGTAGTCCGTACAGCTGCAGTGTTCATTGTGTGTGTGCATGTTGTCACCCAAAACAAAATCTCAGTAAAGGGCATTTAGTGGAGTTGGTGCTGGGTTTTTTTCCTTCTGTAGTGAGAGTGTATCATATCATAGATAAGGTGAAAGGTCAAGTTTGTCAACTACCCACAAATTAAAGCTGCAATCCCAAGCATATTTTTGACGAGTGAAATGTTATCCTAACCAATCGGTATGTGTTGTATAGAGTATATAGACATAGACAATATGATCATTTGGACCTGAGACCAGATTCTACAAAATGTCTTCTAAATCATGACCTGATGATCAAAAGTTAACCTATGTTTCTATGTCAGTGGTGCTCAACCTTTTCCATTTTATCTGTATTTGGCTGCGGACCCCTAGCCTGGCTAATAAGCCAGACTAATATCACACAACACTGTCGCGGTATATTAGTCTGGGCTGGCTCCACTTGGATTTCATTTCCCGGGGGGCGGGTTCAAACATTTTCTCTTTGACGCAATTGGTCAGAGCTACTGTCAGTCAAAGGTCTCAAGCATTGAACGTCACTGTACCAAAGCCCGCCCATATTGCATACCGTGTCCCGATTGGCCCGACCTGTTCTCGGTTGTAGGAAAGAGGCGTGCTACTGAGCCTCGCCAGACCCTAATCCGCTGGCAGGCAATTTTTTTTTTGCCAACGGCTGATTCGGTCTGGTTTATTAACCAGGCTAGCGGACCCCCATCTGAAAATGCGTTGTTCCAGGGGACCCCCCAGAAGTAAATATTTGAGTTAAAAACGGTTGCTCTGAAAGAATATATACTGTATATTCAAAGATGTGTGCCACATTTTCCAGATTAAAAAAAAAATAGCAGATCCACAAGCTCGTATCGCGGCACTCGTTGAGCTTGTGGATCTGCTATTTTTCAGTATTATAAGAAAAAGTCCTTCTGCACACCTACAATGGACAGGTGCGTCGGATAACTGGAACTGAGAAGTATAGAAAAAAGAATCCCGCACACTGTCTTCACTTGAGTTTAGATTTATTGAGCAACGTTTCGGTCGTCAGACCTTCATTCATTGCCTGATGAAGGTCTGACGACCGAAACGTTGCTCAATAAATCTAAACTCAAGTGAAGACGGTGTGCGGGATTCTTTTAATAGCTAAAGTATAACATACGACTACTATATTATTTGGATATATCATTTGGTGGTAGTTTGCTTCAGGTGCTAGCTTAAAATTATAGCGATAAGGTTGGTTTCATGTTTGACATTTAAGGCCTCTTTAACCCATTTTGGGCGGGAACCCCTTTTGGTGTTTTAAAGCATTATGTTATACTTTAGCTATTGAAAAATAGCAGATCTACAAGCTCATAGTTCGGCACCGAGTGGCGCGCTATGAGCTTGTAGAAATGTCCTTCTCAAATTTGTAATATTTCTTTTTTCAGAACTCATATCTTTACTTCTGGGTGGTCCCTGGAACAACATATTTTCAGATGGAGGTCGGCGGCCAAATACAGATAATTCTGTGGGTCCTTGACATGCAATTGTTGAGCGTCACTGACAGTTTTTCAGAAAACTGTCATGATTTAGAAGACATGTTGTAGAATCGAGCTTGAGAATAGAAGAAACGTACTGTTATTGGAACCTGTTGAGCTGTTGTTTTCAGCCTCAATACTCTGTGATTGTGTGCGTGTGACTGACTGGGTTGTGTTTCAACAGACATAACTCAATCTGAGACGGAGTGCCTCTGTGAAAAAATAGCTCTGTGTTTCCTGATATGTCCTGTGCTTTGTAAAATGTTCACTAATGGCCTGTGTCCTCTTCTCTCTATCTGCAGTTACAGATGAGGATACGGTTAAGAGGTACTATGCCAAGTTCGAGGAGAAGTTCTTCCAGGCGTGTGAAAAGGAGCTGGCAAAGATCAACACTTTCTATTCTGGTAAAGAGCTGCTACTACCGTTGCTACAACTAATAGAACTAAGTACTACTAATAATACTACTACTTTAACCCATTTTGGGCGGGAACCCCTTTTGGTGTTAGCATTATGTTATGCTTTAGCAAACGGGCGCTCAATGTTAAACCCCAGCTGCACGAGGTTTCCTCGTCATAACTCCACGGGTCCGCCTGCAGTCCCCGCTCTTACCACTAGGGCCAAGCGCCTCAACGTTGTAGAGCCTCACTGGGGGCTTGGCGCACTGGGGGCACACACATTACATCACATCCCTTGTATTTCCATAGTCGTTTCAGTGCAACCACCTAACGAGTGAATGTCGTGTTTGCCCGGCGGTGTCCCGCAGACCCTTTTCCCGCTGCCTAACTCTCTTCCCATCCCTCTCTCCCTGCCGGCCTCGTCTCTCTCTCTCTCTCCAGAGAAGCTGGCCGAGGCCCAGCGTCGCTTTGCCACGCTGCAGAACGAGCTGCAGTCGTCGCTGGACGCCCTGAGAGAGAGCACCACCTACGGGCCCGGCCTGCGGAAGAGGAAGACGGTGTTCGCCCTGTCCCAACAGGAGAGGTGTAAGCACCGGAACATCAAGGACCTGCAGCTCGCCTTCTCAGAGTTCTACCTCAGCCTGATACTGTTGCAGAACTATCAGGTATGCAAACGAATGACTCCATAACACACGTATACGGTACGCACGCACGCACGCGCGCACACACACACACACACACTGTGCGCGCACAGTTAACTGATGTGAACACATTAGTATCAATTGTCTTCAAACTTCATGCACGCACATGGCATGTGATGAAATCTATCATTATTCACACTATATTAATATCACACATTAAGGGTGAAGTCTTCTGCCACACAACCTATAGGTAACTAGGTGGGTTGGTTGCTGCTGGTATGATATGATATAGAACTTTATTGTCAGTTCACACTGAAATTTGTCTTGCGACACAGCAGCCAAGTATGCAGAACACATATACACACATTTGACATAACACAAAGAACAAGACAATTTACATACATAAAGACATGAAGACAATATCCACCGCTTAGAATAGATTACCCTGTGGCTACTACGACTCCTGATTAAGCCTCAAGGTCGACTGGTGGACAAAGGACCTCTTTAGTCTGACCTTATTGTATGCTGGTACACCATATCTCCTTCCTGAAGGTAGCAACCTATATTCTCCATACAACACATGCTTAGTATTAGAGGTGATATTCCTTGCTAACCTTAGGATGCTGTTATCATACGTGGTACATACGTATAAATCATGCTGGTTGTACTGTCCCCTTTCCATATGCTACCATTCTAATATACACACAGTACTCTGGTTGTACTGTCCCCTTTCCATATGCTACCATTCTAATATACACACAGTACTCTGGTTGTACTGTCCCCTTTCCATATGCTACCATTCTAATATACACACAGTACTCTGGTTGTACTGTCCCCTTTCCATATGCTACCATTCTAATATACACACAGTACTCTGGTTGTACTGTCCCCTTTCCATATGCTACCATTCTAATATACACACAGTACTCTGGTTGTACTGTCCCCTTTCCATATGCTACCATTCTAATATACACACAGTACTCTGGTTGTACCGTCCCCTTTCCATATGCTACCATTCTAATATACACACAGTACTCTGGTTGTACTGTCCCCTTTCCATATGCTACCATTCTAATATACACACAGTACTCTGGTTGTACTGTCCCCTTTCCATATGCTACCATTCTAATATACACACAGTACTCTGGTTGTACTGTCCCCTTTCCATATGCTACCATTCTAATATACACACAGTACTCTGGTTGTACTGTCCCCTTTCCATATGCTACCATTCTAATATACACACAGTACTCTGGTTGTACTGTCCCCTTTCCATATGCTACCATTCTAATATACACACAGTACTCTGGTTGTACTGTCCCCTTTCCATATGCTACCATTCTAATATACACACAGTACTCTTCATTTTTTACCTACATTTTTCTACTACTTGTCTTTCTGTCTCCCTATCGCTTTCCATTCTCTCTCTCTCTCTCTCTCTCTCTCTCTCTCTCTCTCTCTCTCTCTCTCTCTCTGTGTGTTTCAGAACCTGAACTTCACAGGCTTCCGTAAGATCCTGAAGAAACATGATAAGATTCTGGAGACGTCCAGAGGTGCAGACTGGAGGGTGGCCCATGTCGAAGTCGCCCCATTCTACACATGCAAGAAGATCACGCAAATTATCTCCGAGACTGAGGTACACACACACACACACACACACACACACACACACACACACACACAAACTCACACGCAGGTAGATCAAATGTGTATCAAAATGCGTATTTAATGGTTTTACTTTCTCCTCCCATCTCTTTCCACCAACCACGCCTCTCTGTTCTCCCCATCAGGCGTTGGTTACAACAGAGCTGGAGGGAGGGGACAGACAGAAGGCCATGAAGAGACTGAGGGTGCCGCCCTTGGGGGCAGCACAGGTCAGACGCACGCACGTGCACGCACGCACACACACACACACATGCACACACACACTGAAGTTGTTGAAGGAGAATTCCGGACCAGCATTTTCTTATCGTAATCTGGTCTTATTATAACCAACAATCAGTGGTAGGGGCGAAAACAACAATAAAAAAAAAAAACATCCAGAGTTGACTTCAGAGCATCTCCGAGCGGGTCTTAGGCTCGTTTGCCTTTCTACAGAAGCCCCGTTGGTACAAAACACTGCAACATCTTTGGTCATTATGAAAGACAGATGTGTAGGAAAAAAATATTTTCGAGCGATCAAAATAAGCGATGTATCCTAAATAGCACTTTAATCCAAATCGCTTTACATAGATTGTAAACACATTCATACACCGATGGCGGAGGAAACCATGCAAGGCACATCGGGAACAATTAGGAGACTTCTGGCTCCTCCTGTCCTGACATGTCGAAGTGTCCTTGGGCAAGACACTGAACCCCACGTTGCCTCCAATGATTTGGTCGGTGCTAGCTTGTGAATGTGGGAGGTGAGGACGCTGGCGTCGACTGTCTGCCACGTCACCTCCCAATGTATGAATGAATGAACCATTGCAAGGTGCTTTGAGCACTTGGAAAAGCGCTATAAAAATGCCATTCATTAGTAAACAGTTTTTGTATCCCTGCAGCCTGCCCCTGCGTGGACCACCTTCAGAGTGGGGCTCTACTGCGGGGTGTTCCTGGTCCTAGTGGTGACAGTGATTATCACAGGTAACAAAACAAACACACACACTTCCATACAAACATACCAAACATGATGGAAAACATTCAACTCAACCAGCGACATAAGCTGTGTTTTCACTACAGTGAGCCAGGATTTTACCTGCAAAAATATAAATAGGAATGTCAATGCCCTCCTTGGCAGCAAAGGTGTTGGTGTTGCTTAAAGTGCTTTACAGAGTCGAACGTAATCGACGCAAGAAGCACTACGCAATGGAGGGTGAGAGAAATGTCTCCCCATTTCATTTACGTGACCCGTCGATCTTGGAGTGAATCCCAATCCAACGGAGCACTAGTGATGCAAGCAGAGAAAAGTACCCCTGGCGTCCTTTGGCAGCAGAGAGCAAGAAGGCTTTTCCTCTTCTGCTCGACCCCTCTTTCTTGAATTATTAGAGGACGACACTTCCGCCAGCACATTGAGTTGTAAACGTAAACACGATCGGCATGGATAGATCACATTGAAAGTTAAACAGGACAGCATTGTACAAGCTATGATAATTGTGTAAAATGTATAGTCTCCTACATGCTTCCATTTGGTGACAATGTGACCGTTTACAGACGCGACCAACATTACAAATGCTATCTGTGTTGGCGATTGTTTCTTGTTATTGTTTCTTTTCTAACGGTACAGTACTTTACACTCGCACGAGAGGCTACCGTAACTTTAACCCATTTAGGCCTGACATCGAAATAGCAGAAAATAGCAGACCTACAAGCTCATAGCGCGCCACCGAGTGGCGCGCTATGAGCTTGAAGATCTGCTATTTTTCAATAGCTAAAGTATTACATAATGCTTAGTTAAAACACCACAAGGGGTTCCCGCCCAAAATGGGTTAATCCATCGAATGAACAGGATCAGCGAACAGTTTTCTCTCTCCTCAGCAGCAGAGCGTCAAGTTTACCATTTACAATTTAGGCATTTAGCAGACGCTCTTAATCCAGAGCGATTTACAGTAAGCAAGAACACAAACATGGTAATACGTACATCCTATACATGGAAAGAGTCATCATGAATCATACATAAGATAAGAACGTAACAGTGGAATATCTATATAATGAAACTATGCATATATACTTTAGAGTGCTATGTCTACATAAAATGCTATCTAAGCTACATAAGTTGAGCCTTTGCATACGCCTGTAAGGTCGTCGGGGCTAGGGCAAGTGCTACGGGCTAAGATGGAGTCTAAAGAGGTGGGTTTTCAGCTTACGGCGGAAGATTGGGAGTGAGTCTGCAGTTCTGATTGCAGTGGGAAGTGCATTCGAGTTTGGAACGTGTGGAGCGAACGTTGTGGTGCACGGATATACTGACAGAATATCAGATGTACACCTGATGGCAGGCTAAACACTCGCACTCAGACACCTAAAACCAAGCATAGCCTCCATGCCATTCATAGAGCTTCAAATGCTTTGTATGAATATAAGATTTGTTAAGTTTCAGTCAGCCATTTCTGATCATGTGTTGGTTGTACTGTAACTATTCTTTGTATCTCTCTCTCTCTTCCACTCTCCAGGAGCCGTGACGATTCGCGAACGCGATGTTTGGCCCCTGGTGAGGATCTATAGGGGAGGCTTCCTGTTAATAGAGTTCCTCTTCCTGCTAGGTATACGCACACGCATGTGCACACGAGCACACACATACACACAGTTATGACACTCGTTGCAGCCGATACGTTTTTTTTAGGGTTTTTTTGTGTGTGAATACATTTCTATTTGGACTAATCTGTATGGAAGAGTATGATAATACAATATCTAATAATACAGTACTCGGCTCCGATAAACACCAGTATCAGCTGTTACTTTGAGAATTATCTGTCATTTAGAACTCATTTTACAGTAGCTTTATCAACTAACTTATGAACTCCCTTTGGTGTTTTCTCTCTATCCTGCATTTAAACACTTAGCTTTTACACTAGCTTCTTTTTTAACTTGCATTTAATACTGGTTTTACAGTAGCTTCATCCACAGATTTATCAACACTGCTGTGTCTTTAACCCGTAGATAGATAGATAGATAGATAGAATACTGTATTGGCAGTTCAAGAAAATTACAGAAAATGACATCACACGTTAACAGTAGCTCTATCCACTGACTTATAAAATCGCTGTGCTGTTGTTTCTCTAACCTGCTTTAAAACACTTACTTTGCATTTTCTTTGTCTGTTTTTAACCCGCCTCCTTACTGCTCCCCTGACACCCTCTGCTTTATTACTGACTTGTGTGCTCGGAGGCCTCCTATAAGCTCTTCACAATAGCCTTTGCACACTTAAGTTCCGGTCCTGCTCTGTTCTAGCCTGGTTTCCATCATCCCTGGCCTACTTTAAGGCTATATAATTCTACTTATTTTTTTGTCAGTGGTTCTCAAACTATTTCATGTCAAGGACCCCCAAAAATTACATGTAATAATAAATGTAATAAAGATTTGAGTTAAAAATGTTCGCTCTCAGAATATGCCTTCAAAAATGTGCACCACATTTTCACCACATTTTTCAAAAATAGCAGATCTACAAGCTTGTAGATCTGCTATTTTTCAATACCTAAAGCATAACATAATGCTTAAAACACCAACAGGGGTTCCTGCCCAGAATGGGTTAATACAGAATGAGATCATATCGACATCGGTTTATATTGGTTATTGGCCATAACGGCAATTAATTATATTGGATATTGATATCTGCCAAAATGTATCGTCGGTATCTCTAATCTTTTATTGGGTAAAGGACCTGGACATTGGATATGGGGGACGCTGGCCCCCAAAAATGGCCTAGCCTAACCTACTGTACTGTGTGTTCTCTGGCAGGGATCAACACCTATGGCTGGAGACAGGCAGGGGTTAACCATGTACTCATCTTTGAACTCAACCCCAGGAACAACCTATCCCACCAACATCTGTTTGAGGTATTCACACCCACACACGCATGTGTGTACACACACACACACACACACACACACACACACACACACACACACACACACACACACACACACACACACTGTAAGTACATATTACACACTTAAATTTGCAATATGTTTACAGTAAGTAAGAGCGTAACATATAAAGATCATGTTACATTAGTGGCTTGCATTTAAGCCAGGCTGAAGGTTTTGTTTTTCTGTTACTATTACTATAGTACTGTCCTTACCTCCGGTGCTGTGGCTCTCCTTGCCAATAGAAAGCACAGGGCCTTATATACATTCGCTTTTCGCTATAATATTGTAATCTATTAATATTCAAGGTGTTAAATGCAGGTACAATACAGCTGTCACAACATTTCAGGCAGTGAAATGTACTTGGAGATGATGAACAAACCTCTTGCTGTGTGTGTGTGTGTGTGTGTGTGTGTGTGTGTGTGTGTGTGTGTGTGTGTGTGTGTGTGTGTGTGTGTGTGTGTGTGTGTGTGTGTGTGTGTGTGTGTGTGTGTGTGTGTGTGTGTGTGTGTGTGTGTGTGTGTGTGTGTGTGTGTGTGTGTGTGTGTCAGTTAGCGAGGTACTGCTCAGTTTCAGCCATTATAGGAAGCCGCTCAATTTGGAGGAGGCGTTGTTTCCTTTATCCATGATTTATGTCTGCTGTCCTGTGTCTGACATGTCTGCTGTACTGTATGTAACGATGCTTTGCCGTCCGTACGTTGTAACTGGCTGCTCTCCTATTGTCAAACTGCACTGGCAGTGTTTATGTGCTTTGTACAAGGTATTCCTGTACTTCTCATTATGTGGACATAAATAAACATTTCAAATGTGTGTGTGTGTGTGTGTAGATTGCGGGCCTGCTGGGCGTGCTGTGGTGCGTCAGCCTGCTGTCCTGTCTCTTCAGTGACAGCGTCCTGGTTCCCATGCAGGCCAACCCTCTGGCTCTGTACGGCTTCTTCTTCCTGTTCCTCATCAACCCTTCCAAGACCTGCTACTACAAGTCACGCTTCTGGCTCCTCAAGCTGCTGGTAAGCACAACACTGAGGGATGTGCGTGTGCCCGTGGGGTTGGGGTCAGTTAGTCCAAACAGACCAGCTCTGTTGCATTGAGTGGAGTCTGCACACTAATGAGTATGTCATTCCGATAACATGCAATTTATTACGTGACATTTTCAGTCAATCAATTATTTATTTAGAATGCTTCAGTTGATTGTTGCACTACCTGTTTTATACTCTGACATGTAGCTGCACTTCAACAATTATTAATAGTGTTATTGTATTTATTCTTAGATCAGTGGTTCTCAACATCTGAGAGTGTACTCTCAGAGTTACAGAGGGTCAATTTGAGAAACACTGTCCTCGATTGTTTATAAATTACACACATTGGTATGGGATCGGTACGCCGTTGACACAGGACACAGACACACACACACACACACACAAACCTGGGAGCTGACCAGTACAACTACAGTCTTATACTGTTGGCCACTAAGCAACTCCAGGGGGAGCAGTGCCTTGCTCAAGGGCACTTCAGCGGTGTTGGGTGAGTGATGACACTCACTTCCCCACCCGGCAACAAGGGCGCTCCTCTAACCCTTAGGCCACCGCTGCCCCTCTAATCTCTAATACTTATCCCATAGATTTCTGGCGACGGCTCTTTTGCGAACTTGCAAAGTCTGCATACTGATCATATTTTCCTGTGTAGTTCCGCATGGTGACTGCTCCGTTTATATTTTCCTGTGTAGTTCCGCATGGTGACGGCTCCGTTTATAGTTTCCTGTGTAGTTCCGCATGGTGACGGCTCCGTTTATATTTACCTGTGTAGTTCCGTGTGGTGACGGCTCCGTTTATATTTTCCTGTGTAGTGCCGCATGGTGACTGCTCCGTTTATATTTACCTGTGTGGTGACGGCTCTGTTTATATTTCCCTGTGTAGTTCCGTGTGGTGACGGCTCTGTTTATATTATCCTGTGTAGTTCCGTGTGGTGACGGCTCTGTTTATATTATCCTGTGTAGTTCCGTGTGGTGACGGCTCTGTTTATATTTTCCTGTGTGGTGACGGCTCTGTTTATATTTCCCTGTGTAGTTCCGTGTGGTGACGGCTCTGTTTATATTTCCCTGTGTAGTTCCGCGTGGTGACGGCTCCGTTCCACCGGGTGGAGTTTGCAGACTTCTGGCTGGCCGACCAGCTGAACTCTCTGGTGGTTTGTCTGATGGACCTGGAGTACATGATCTGCTTCTACAGCTTCGAGCTGGACTGGCACAAACACGACGGACTCATTAGCAGTGAAGGTACGCACGCACGCACACACGCGCGCACACACACACACACCATGTTCTTGTAGCCCCTCAACTCTATGGGGTTTCATAAGGTTTTCACGTGGAAATTCTATTTTTTATAATAAGCATGTTTTTTTTTAACTTGAGCATTGAATCATGATAAAATGCCATAATGATTGATAAATGATAGAAATATAATAGTTTTTGGTGTCAGCTTTCCTCTGACTACTCTAATACAATAAATGTACGTTTTGTTGTGAACCCATTAATTAAAACCGGGAAACCTAAAGTGTCATTGTCAAAATGTCACTTTTTGCCACAGACATACAAAATGACCGGACAATTATATATCACATCAAGAGATAACCTCGAATGACCATAACAGGTCTGTACCAATGGAAGTTATCGGGGGTCCTCCTTTGCAAATGAAACCTTTGAGAGCCACCACCACTAGTACTAGTTGGACTAATAATGTGCCATAGAGCTGTATAGTAAATAATTATCATACATATTCTGAAGAAAACCTTGAGACGTGACATTCAGTAATTGGCTCTCATGCCGCAGACAAGACCAAGTCTTTGCCACGGACACATCTGTCCGTGTACGGACATGTTGGTGACCCCCTGTATGTAACCGTGTCTCCCCCCCCACCCCCCCCCCCCCCAGGTAAAGACGACGTGTGCCACTCCTACTCGTACGGCGTGCGTGCGGTGATCCACTGTCTCCCGGCGTGGTTCCGCTTCGTCCAGTGTCTGCGGCGTTACCGCGACACCAAGCGAGCCTTCCCTCACCTCGTCAACGCAGGGAAATACTCCACGTCCTTCTTCGTGGTCACCTTCGCGGCCCTCTACAGCACGCACAAAGGTACTGCAGCGGAGAGAGGAGCTTGCTTTCATTTCTGCACGCCAACACTGTGTTCACCATATAGGCCAGGGTTTCCCAAACTGTAGTGCGTGAACGCCCTCTAGGGGGCGGGCGTGACATGAAAAGGGTAATGGTGTCTGCTCATAAAGGTGTCTACTATCACCTCTCAATGTGTTCCAACCCAAATCCCTTGGGAAACCTTGTGAAAGCTGCTGACAGTTGGGCTACCATTGACAAACCTATATGCAGAGAAGATTTACACATTTTCATTCTGCTTTCAGTAGCCGAGTATAGCATGATTCGGAATCCATTGCAAGCACAGACAAAACAAACAAAAAAAACACCCCTTGTGCTAGAAACGGCCATAGCTGTCAAACATCACAAATGTGACAAAAGTGTAAAATAAATCACCTTAACCCATTTTGGGCGGGAACCCCTTTTGGTGTTATAACCACCAAAAGGGGTGTTATAATTTAGCTATTGGAAAAATAGCAGATCTACAAGCTCATGGCGCGCTACGAGCTTGTAGGTCTGCTATTTTTGAAAAATCGTGAAAATATTTATTTCAGAATTTAGAATATTTTTTTAAAATGTTGAGGCCTAAATGGGTTAACCTTGTTGAACGCATCGTGCCGTTCTTGTCTGCACCCTCCAGACACTCATCCAGACGGCGAGATCTTCTTCTACTTGCTCATCGGCTGCTCCATCGTCAGCTCTTGTTACACCCTCATCTGGGACCTGAAGATGGACTGGGGCCTGTTCGACCGAAACGCCGGAGAGAACACCTTCCTCAGAGAGGAGATCGTTTACCCACAAAAGGTAATTAACCTATTACTAGCCCTTACCCGTTGTGAGATATTGCCCCCTCCCCCCCTTGTGGCCGCTGGGGGTACTGCGCCCTGGGTGCGTTTTCGCATTTTTTTATTCACTAATAAATTCATTATTAATTTATAATTTGTTAAATTGGAAAAAGGGCTTCGTTAAGACCTCCATATTATTATGGTCAATGCCTGTGTGAAAAGTGGGAGCGATTGATGCAGGCGGTGAGGAGATAACGCGGTGTTTCTGACAGACATTCAGACAGACAGACAGACCTTGACTGAATTATAGTATGATGACCTGAGGCCGATCCTACAGATCTCTTATAAAAACAGTTTTCTGAAAGAATCTTATGTTGCCATATCAGTGGTGCTCAAACTGTTTCAAGGAGCAGCCAAAATTATATGTATTTGTCCCCCCCTCCCCCCCATCTCAAAATATTTAGTTCCAGGAACCCCCAGGAGCAAAGATTTTATGTTAAAAATGTTCACTCAAAATATATACAGTATAATTATTTGCACACATTTTCCCATAGCCAAAGTATAAAATGTGTACAGAGGGAGAGAGAGATGTAGTGAAGATGACCGTGTACTGTCTTCACAGTTTGTTTTAACAGCGGGCGAGCATCGGCCGACACATCGCCTAATCGGTATCGGGCGAAAAGATGAATTATTTGTATCTTTTCGAGCGACATTCCTCCGCCCACTTTTCGACTGGTCGCCGGGTCCCATAGACAAATAATGCACTTCCGGAAAATTCGCCTGGCTGTCGCCCGCTGTTAAAACGTACTGCTAGGGCTCATTTCTTCTTGTCAAATTCCTACAGTATATAGGGAGGCAGACTAAGTCCCTGCCCACCACCACGGAGGTTGTGGGTTCAAATCCAATGTGGTGCAACCGGCTTTGTTGGACGTCTATGTGAACATGCAGGCCTGAAAGAACACATCCTTTCCAGCGCTGGAAACCGATTGCGCCTCCCTGTTGGTGCCCTATTGTTTTTTTGTGGGGGGGTTAAGATCTTGGCCATGTTTGTTCACACTTTGCCTGCATTCTGTGTCTCTGTCCCTCTGTCTTTGTGTGCTCCCGTCTGTCTGTCTGTCCCTCTGTCTTTGTCCCTCTGTCTTTGTGTGCTCCTGTCTGTCTGTCTGTCCCTCTGTCTTTGCGTGCTCCTGTCTCTGTCCCTGTCTTTGTGTGCTCCTGTCTGTCTGTCTGTCCCTCTGTCTTTGCGTGCTCCTGTCTGTCTGTCCCTCTGTCTTTGCTGCTCCTGTCTCTCTGTCCCTTTGTCTTTGCGTCTGTCCCACTAGGCGTATTACTACGGTGCCATAGTGGAGGACATGTTGCTGCGGTTCTCCTGGACGATGACTCTGACCCTAACCACAGTGTTTCGTTACCCAGGCCTGTCTGACATACTGGCTACTGTGCTGGCCCCGATGGAGGTATTCAGGTACGCGCACACACTCGCTTACATATACATATATGTATGTGTATATGTACACATACATATACACATATATATATATATATATATATATATATATATATATATATATATATATATAATTATTATTTTTCTGGGGAACTGTCATTTAAACAATCTGCTTTGATGACAGGAAAATAAATACTTTTTGTCTGTTAACAATCATTCCTGGGATTCCTTCAAAATAGGAGCTCTGGGGTGAAACAATCCGGGAAAAAAACGGAGAAATATTTTGCTAGCTTACCTTGCTCTCGATTTCATTTATACGATACATGATCCAAAAAGTGTTCATATTTTGAACGAGAGGCGGATGAGGAGCAGAAATGAAGCGCTAGTATATCCATCAGATCAAAACCACGGAGAGCGCCCTGGATTAGGAGAGACGAGGCATTCTTTCTGCCACACTAACAGGCTAGTGAACGGGAAGCTAATATGACCATAGAGCGAAGCGTACGGTGGCCGAGAGTCCGATAAAAAAAGGAAAAAATTCTGAATATTCTTCTCTCGCCTGATATCATTGAGGATGCGCTATGCGTCGGCGTCGGTTGGATTTGCTATGACGTTTCCAGACGTCCTATGGATGGAATGTGTTTTTTGCACATTTTATGTTCTAGGAAGGGTGAAATGGCTGCACATTGTGACATCACTACAAAATTATGAATACATGCTTATATAAATGTTTAAATATTTTTAATTAAAGTAATTATTTTGCTTTGGAAGTATGATTTCAGCAGCGAGTGATGCAGTAATGCATAAAAGATAGAATTGTAAAATGCGGCCATGTAGAAATGTGTTTTCTACTAACCTTTGAAGAATCACCCACTTGTAAAGGTAGCTCCTTTTCGCGATCGTTCGCCTTAAAATAACGTGGTCGCTTTTCCAATTGTCGGGTAACAGCCCAAAAAGTCCTTAAATTGTCATTTCACTGTCTTTTGGAGACCCCTAAAACATCACGTGGGGACCCACAGGGTGAGAACCACCAAGGGGCACTGGTTTAACGACTATATTAGAGGAAAAAAAGACTTACTTTACTCTTCGACTTTATTTTATTTTCTCTGTGTTGCGTGGTTGTTTTGCTGTGTGTCTCTCTCCGGTGTGTAGTTTTTGCATACGAATCCATCCAATCACATTGACTCTCCTCCTCCTCCTCCTCCCAGGCGTTTCGTGTGGAACTTCTTCCGCCTGGAGAACGAGCACCTGAACAACTGCGGTGAGTTCAGGGCCGTGAGGGACATCAGCGTGGCTCCGCTCAACGCAGACGACCAGACGCTGCTGGAGCAGATGATGGACCAGGAGGACGGCGTCAGGAACCGGCAGGGCAAGAAGAGCTGGAAGAGGAGCTACAGCATGAGCCTGCGCAGGCCGCGGCTAGCGTCGCAGTGAGTCACACCGACTGTGCTTTGGAAATAACCTGAGCATTCGTTGCACGCAGCCAGTGTCAACTTGCAGAGTCATTATTGTTCCAGTAGAATTTTAATTTAATTTTGGTCAGTACACCCAAATGGCTCCTGTCAAAGTCTTTAGTCATAGACGCAAGTGGATGTTCACTTATTGCACGCTTCCTCTGTGTGTGATAAAGTTCTGGAAAGGCAGAGCAATTAGATCCCACAGAAAGATAGTGTTTCAATAAAGGGTATTGTAATAATTCACAAAATTAACCAATGGGTTCAGTGATGTCTGCACAAGATAATTGTATTTTACTGTGGATAGTAATTGTATTGAGTCAGAGCCAGCTTGTGATAATCAATCTTCAGATGCAAACTGCTGTAGGGAGATAAGTAAGTAGCCTTGCCGAGCCATGAGGCCCATAGGGCAGGAGCCTATCTCCTGTTTCTGTAGCGTGAGGCAGCTTGATGTACAAGTACACCCCCTGAACATGACGCTATTATGTCGCAGGGACTTACCCCCAATCCAACCCTTGATGCTGAGTGTCAAGCAGGGAGGCATTGGGTCCCATTTTTAGAGTCTTTGGTATGACCCGGCCGGGGATTGAACCCCGACCTCCCAGTCTCAGGGCGGACACTCTAACCACAAGGCCACTGAGCTGGTATGGGAGGCTGTAGGGAGATAATCTTGGCTAAAGGATCCAGAGCCGTAGAGTTACGACAACTCCGTTCACTTCATTTGGCTTCAGTCCAATGGCGGCTCTGGGCTCTTCTACATGGACTTCTATACAGTCCCACCCCCTTTCATGACAACGAGAGACCCGGAAAATAATTCCCCGTTCATTTTCCTCAGACTTTTCAAAAAGTATTTATTTAAAGACGTTTACACTGCGGACAAAGCCAACTCGAGTTGTGACAAATCATGACAATGATTAACACTATTTTTTTGGCCGATCAAATAATTAGAAAGAGAGAAAGAAAGAAAGAAAGAGAGAAAGAGAAAAAAAGGCAGGTTACAACACTTTGTTTTGTTTTTCTTCTTACAAAGTTATGTACAAGAAAACCTACCCATTCCATTTCTCCTCTCTATTTCCTGTTCCAAGTGTGTCTTATGTACCGGTAACTATTTCCAGCAAAGGGATAATAATTATTTTGGTCATTAGATCTTGTTGAGCTGGTCAGTTTGAAAGTAGCTCTCAGGTCAAAAAAGGTGTGGGCACCTCTGCAGTATGGTGTATGTAGCGTAAGGTTTCTGAACGGTCCACAGCCCACTTCTTAGACACAGAGCAAGTAGACAGAAATGGTACCCTTTTAAAATGAGGATCAATTATATGAAGATTAGCCCATTTTGGGCGGGAACCCCTTTCGGTGTATTAAGCATTACGTTATACTTTAGCTATTGAAAAATAGCAGATCTACAAGCTCGAGCTTGAAAGGTCTGCTATTTTTGGAAAATCGTGAAAATGTGGCACAAATCTTTGAATATATATTATTTCAGAGCGAACGTGTTTAACTCAAATCTTTGCTTCTGGAGGGTCCCTGGAACTACATATTTTGAGATCGGCGGCCAATTACATATAATCTTGGGGCTCCTTGACATGAAATTGTTGATCACCACTGACACAGAAACATAGGTTGTTTAGAAAACTTTAGAAGACATTTTGTAGAATCGTCCTCAGGTCTAAATGGGATAGGGTGAAAAGGGTTGACATGATGAGACCGCCTTTTGACGCCTTCTGGTCCAAACGCCCAAAGCGCAGAGATCGCCTTTTGAGTTTTTTTTTAAACATACATTTATTTCGGTTCACAACTGTATTCTCTACGCGCTCGTAACACTCCGGTTCGGGTGCGATGAAAATAATAATAATTAAGTGAAAATGTATGCTGTCTAGTGTCTACTCTATGGGAATGCAATTTTTAGATTCGTAATATCTCAGATTCTTCTTTTTGGATCAAAACCAGCTTGATTTGCTCCTCATTTCTCTAAACGATATGATCGGCGATTACAAAATGTATGTTTTGGGTGAATTTGCGGGACCTGTTAGTACATAGCGATTATTCAAAATATTAGGGTTCCTCATAGAGAATTAACTAGTGGCGGAGTACACAATTCAGACACGCTGTTGGCGGTAAATGAGATTCTGCAAATGCAGTTTTCTCAAAAAAGCATGTTGCTAAATCAACTTTATTCATTCAAAATGATATGTATTTGACCACCGACCCCCATCTCAAAATATTTTGTTCCAGGAACCCCCCAGAAGCAAAGATTTGAGTTAAAAACGTTTCTCTAAATCTTCGTGACATGCCACAAGCTGGTAGATTTTGCAGCAGCTATTTTCGAATAGCCAAAGTATAAAATATGGTTAAAGTGGTTCAAATAAAAGACGCTTTCTCGGTTTTAATGGGTTGAGGAAACTTCTTTATGAATATGCATATTATTGTGTCGGTCACAACATAACACATAATGTCGTCTCTGCTGCCCTCTGTAGGTCAAAGACTCGCGACACCAAGGTCCTGATCGACGACACAGACGATGACTCCTGACATCAGGCCACGCCTCTCGCATGGGTGCAGAATTTATTCAAAGGAAATTCTGCGTGCTAACAAAGGAATTACCCAGCGAGTCGGGCGTTGAAAACTTTGAAGAAAGAAAAAAACACCCAAAGGATGGGTGTTGAACTCATCATACATACCTCCACCCTGTCTTATCCCCCAACGCTATACGCTCTCACCCTGGGGTCAGAACTTGATCAAAAAGGAGGAAGTCAGACATATTAGAAATACCCAATGAGATGGGTAGCAAAAGCTCCTGACACACCTTCCACTATCCTTTCCCCTTAGACGTATTCAGGGATTGGGGGGGTTCGGTTGGCGTACACGCGTCACATAACCTTCGTTGGAGGTGTGCAGAACTCGAGACACACCCTCCTTAACCTTTACTCTCTAGAGGAGAGAACATCCGCCTCCTAATCCCATCCCTACTCCTCCTCCTCCTGGCCATTGGTTGGTTCGACCAGCCTCTTCATCATCATAGGCTTGAACCTCTTCATTGACGAGAAGGAAAATGGGGGGGGGGGGGGGTTCAAACTTAAAATGCTGTCCGAGCAGACAGGCCAAACAAACGGAAAATAAATATGTGTACCTACCTATACTCTACTCCTCGTAGCCAGACACTATTGACCCAGGGATGGGTGTAGAACTTGCAAGCTATTCTTTCTCGGTGGGCCTAGAACCTTTTTTGCTCGCAATCCCAATAACTCCCAAGCGGCTCAGAAGAACCTTGCAACCCTTCTTCCTACCCCCCCTTCCTCGTTGAGCTTGTAGGGTTTTTTTCATAGAAGTTGTAACCTGCTCTACGGACTCTCTCCACCTCACTTGTTGTGATGACGTGGCTCAATATTCAACAAAATGGTTGGCACGCTGGACCATTTATTAGGCCTCCAAGCATTTTTATCATTTTATTTTTATTTTAAGATTATGAAGAGGCGTACACTCACGTGTCAATCCCGTAAACGCTTTGGTGGCCACCTAGTGGCGAAACCCTGCAATCTTCATGAATCCGTCACTCATATGGATCTTGATCCCCTCAATGATCACATCTGTCAGGTTTTTATTAAGTAACTGATCGATGCCATGTGACAGGCATGCCCCGCCCTCTTATCTTCAGCTTGTCCAATCACATTGTCACACAGCTGCCTACCTGCACCTTATATGCTTTAGAGACACACACACAAGACTTGAACTCTTTAAATAGAAAGAGTAGCTAACTTTGAGAAGAAAACAAGAGAGAGAGAGAAATGCCTATTCCAATATGCACACACAAACATAGACGATGGTTTTATTTCATTTTACTTTTTATTTTTATTTGCTCATGGACATGCAAAGTGGAGTGAAAACCTTATTTTCAACATGAGTTGAGTTTCCACATGGGAAGGATTACAAAAAAGAAGAAGAAAAACGAACACACACATATAATGTGTGTGAATATGGTTGTACATATGCAAAGGACCAAGGAGGGAGAGGTTCCATTTTCTTGCAGATGGAGAACTGTCTCAATAATTAATATAAAATATTATTGAAAAGAAAAAAATAACGAAAAATACAAAAAAAAAAAAACTTTAATCTCCTGAGCTTTGACTGTGAGGACCAGCAGTCATACCGTTTGATCAGCCAATCAGCTGGGAAGGAATTTTATTTTATTTCATTTTAAAATCTCTCTGGACAAGTATGAAGATAATTGTAAATTTTCTCCTGTGTCCCTGTCGCCACATGTGAAGAAAAAAAACAATATTTTCCATGGAAGGTTTAGTTTATTTGTTGAATGTATACTATTTATGTATGGGTGGAAAACATACTCGGCTGCCCCTGTTCATCAGCTGGTCACTTTTTTTCAAAAGCATTTAATACATGAATTAAGCCTAATTCTTGACTAAACTTGCAATGTAATATCTATTGAGAGCTGCTACTAGTCCAGGGGTGGGTTGCAACAACAGGGCTTAACGCCTCTTCTGAAACTAAAGTCGGTCTCAACTCGGCATTCTAACCTAATGGTTAGGCTGCTTGCACCGTCTCGGGCTTAAGCCTTCGACCGCAGCAGTCGTAAAGTCAAAGTTTAGGTCTTTGGGCCTAAACTTAATTCTGAAAATGCCTTCTCTCGTGCATTTAATGACATAACTGCAGGAGCATTATATTCTGATAATGTTTTAGCTTTCTTAGAGTGCATGTCAGTCTTTATAAACGGGACATGTTATCCAATCTTTGTCAACTGGAATAATTAATTAATCTCAATTTTAATTAACAATGAAAGAAATCCATGTACCCACAGATGACAAGACATGCATCAGATTCAGAACTGTTTTCTCGTTTTAACCAAATTAATTTAATTGAACCATTTGAATGGTTATCACTATAGTAGCCAAATGAAAAACTAAGGCTGTTCTATGTTGCTGCATGAAGCACTGGATTACTACATTATAGGCATTCATAGGGATGCACAATGCTAAGACCGGATGTAGATAAGACTAGGCATAGGTCTGGTTGGTGCAACCGACATAATGTCCGCTCTAAAGACTGGTCTTAAGAGCGACTTAGCAGTTGGGACTGGGTGCCGTAAACGTTTGTGCAGCCGGATCAGGGGCATAATTTATGTCTGTGAACCCTGTCCTGTTGTGAATTAGAAACGCCTAAATGACAGAATAAGACAGAGTCCAGGTGATTCTGTCAGCTGATTCTTGGTGGTGTAAAAAAAAAGAAAAGAAAAAACCTGTGGGAGCTCATTTTAGATGTGTCTAATACATTGTACCCCATAACACTTGGTTTTGGGGTACAAACGGCTACATCCAATATGTCTTAAAATCAGTTGATTTCAATACACTCATGCTAGTATATTTTGGTATACAACCTGTTATAGTTTTACACATCTCATTTTGAGATGTTGTCGTTCTGTGTTCAGCGTTCGATACAACCTCAGTCACCAATTAAATTATTGATTTGACCAATAATTGTTCTCAACCACATCACCTGCATTATAGTATGTATCTAGTTTGGATGCATGACTAGAGATTAACAACTGCAGTCCGTATACTACCGTACATGTTGTTAAAAGTCTTTTATAGTCGACTAATTACTGAAGTACTTGACAGAACATTTCTGCCCAAAGAAAACACATTCAACCTGATGTCCCTATTTTAGGGAATGTTATTATTTTGACAAAAACAAATGTCAAACCTTTTCAGACGTCAGCTGATCTACAAGCTCACGGTGTGACGTGAGGCTGTAGATACAGGCGGCTATTTTTTGCTTTGTGTCATATTAGACTTACGTGACCAAGTCTACAGCTGTGGTGAGTGTCTCCAGACCTTGTCTTCTGTTTCCATATTATACACGCAGGTTTGGAACATATTCCTTTCATCAGGTTGTGTTGTGGTCTTGACATTGGTTAAAATGATGTTACGTGCAATGCACATAATGTAATTGCGTGCACATTGTGCACCTGGTTCTCCTTTGGGTTTTGATCTTGATGATGTGGATCTATTATGTTTTTTTTAATCTTGCCTTCACTTGAAGACAACCATTTTGCGTCCCGCCTCGTTAGAACTTAACGTGAGGGATGCAAAGTGGTGTAAAACAAAAGGCATTTATAAAACAAACAAAACTCTCAGGAAGTTCTGATTCAACAAAAAGTTCCTTTCCTTTTGTTTCCTTACATTACATTCATTGGCAAGGCGCAATAACATTAAAATGTATCCCTCAACCGCAGCCAATAATATTCGAGTTAATCAGTAGACAGTGACCAGTCAGAGATATGTGTAAGGGTTATGTGCAACCTAATGCCAAATTTGATAGTTCAATTTTCTTTACATGCAGTTAGTTCTGCCGTTGCTTGCTAAAGGAGTTTCTATGCCTAGGTCTTAATGATGAATGTCCATAGTTTGCCAATGCTGAGGTTTCAGGTTTTTATTCCTATACTTCTACGAGATGGCTCTTTTCGGAGCTTGCCAATATTTGAACATTCCAATGAGGGCTAAGCTTAACTTCACTTCACTTCAATACATGATTTAATTGTTAATATATTTATAATATTTACCATATTCCACAATGTCCTTCCCAGCAAGTTTGCGGCCTCTGATATAACCAGAGTTTTGAGGGGGGAGGGGAGTGAATCCCTGACCTTTGATCGAGAAGGCAGAGCGCTGTAGCTGGCTGTCTGTACGTTGTCACATGTTGTCACAAGATTTAGCTGTATTGATGACAGACATGATGCTGAGCGAGCACTGTTCTTAGCTAGCAGATATCAGCACATGTCAATTATCTAGATGTTGCTTCACGTTTCGCCACTGGAAACCTTTGAGTAGCGTACGGTAACATGCACGCACACTGTAGACCGGTTGTTCTCAGAGTGGGTTTTTTTAAGGGGTTGTCCCCGGCTAAATTATAGATGGATAGGAATCAGTGGCGTTGTAATGCATACCAAACTGGGAGTCCTTGAAATAAAATAAAATAAACACTGCTGAAGACAGGACTTCCTTTTTTTTGTTTTTAACCTTTTCTGTTTTCAGATAAATGTGTGTAGACAGACAGGAGACCAAGGGCAAAGAGAGAGGAGCATAATGGTTTGACCAATAACTGTCTCTCTGACATTTTTACTTTCTATTTTTAATACATCATCCTTGTTTTATTTTTGATAGGGTTAGGGGGGTAGGCACGGCAACATCTTTCATTCAGTACTATATATCTCCATGCAAACCTTACATGCATACCAATTTCCATGTATGAGAAACAAACATTCCATCCAAAGAAGACACAGGGTATTGTCATCAGGGACTTTTTATTTGTTGTGTGTGTTCTTAGCATGCAGTAGACGGTGGCCAGAAGATGGGTGGATGGAGATATGATGCGTGTCATCGTAGCCCACAGAGAGTCCTGCTTCCTTTACTTTTATTTTTTACCATTCAGACGGCACACCCTTGACTTCCTAACCGCGAAAGGTCGTTTTGACATTCCAAGAATGTTTCATTGTGTTGAACTGCGTTGGCTTGCAGAGGGAAAGCCTTCCAATCGCAAGTACGTGAAGAAGTGCGCTTTACATACCAAATTAAATGCAGTCAAATATACAAGTATTTGGGACTGATCTGTGTTTTCAGATTTTTTTTATGTTTTTAAGAAAAGAACAGCCTAAACACGCAATCCTATTCTGGGGCTGAACATTTGGCAAAAATAGATCTACAAGCTCATATGAGCCTGTAGATGAAGAGATTTCAGTGAAGAGATTATAGACAAATCCATGGAGCAGTGCCCTGTAGGCCAGGTATCACCAGTGCTACGCTTAATGGTACGCCGCAGCTATGAGGCACCCCTCTGGATTTGTCTATAGAGCCGACCCCTGTCGCCTGTTCTCATATATGTTGGCATTTATTGACCATGTTAAAAGAGTGACACCATCATTACCTCAGTGTCCCAGTACTTGTGGTTTTGACTGTATACCACTAAAGCTTTAAACCGTGTTCACACGCTCTTTCTGTTGATCACTCTACGTCCTCTGTAGAACTACCTGAGAGTTTTAGTACTTCAGCTCTACATTCAAATCCATTGTCAATTTCATGATCTCATGTCGAGACCACTAGTTGTTAAAACATCTCTGTACAATCGATATATTGACTCAAGATGAAAATGAATTCATGTGGTTGTTGCATATTCATCTTATCTGAAAAGGAAACCAAACAAAAACAATGTTTCTGCCCATTGCAGCTTTTTCTACATGCCGTCATTTAAGACCAACACAATATATTGACTGAAATCACATTTGTTATATTATAATATTGGCACCAGAATGTAGTTCCAGTATGTAAATCTGAGTTGTTTGATCACAGGTCAATCTTAGAATTTTAGATAAGCGAAGAGCCAATGTTCTTTTGTTTTACTCTCTCTTGATCCACAGTGCAATAAGGATTTAACATCAAAGACTGACGGGGCCGGGGGGGAGAGAGAGCAGTTTGTGTCAATAGTCTTTATTGGACTGTTTTCAAAGTGAGATCTGGTGGGAAGGAAAGCTGGGGCCATGTTCTGTTTTATTTTTTATTTCACATTCCAAATGTTGCCTCGTGCCCCTGAGTGCAGTGGAGAAGACACATGCAATTATAAATACCATGTTCCCCATTCCAAATCCCTACCACACTGCTTTGATGTGAAGATGTGTGTACTATCAAACATACGGATACACCTAAATCCTAGGATTTATTTGCCAAGGGACTTTGACCCCGCTGGCTCCTATCCTTGCAATGCTCCCAGATGTCAATCAGATAGACGCCTGTAAAGGATCAGCTGTGGGATATGCATTTCCACAGAGCATGGACCAAATGGATGTTCTTTCAGAATGTCATGGAAAGATGTTTTTATTTTCTTCATATTGCTGGGCATTCAAGGCAACTGGCTTGGTTTGGACGTACCTGACCTCAGAAGTTCAAACTTAACCATCGTGTCCCTTTTCTTGCGGTTCCAGATTTACAAACTCACAATGTGTCGTGTTGCGATATTTTTGTAGATCGGTTATTTTCGGCGGAGATATGTAGTTTAGATGGGGGACGGAAAGGTGCCTAGTATAGACCCCTGGGGAACTCTGTCAACTAAGTATATAGGGGCTATAATTAGGCCCTATGTACTTAGTTGACTGGACTATGAAAACCCTATATTTCATATAGGGTTTCATTAGCTAAGGAGACGTCCGAGTTTCAACTGGGCTACTGCAAATTACCACTAAGCATGTGTTTGTTTATATCCTGTTCCAAAACATCTTAGTTTCCAGTTGTCATGATGAACCATGATCTGAACACTTGCTATTCTTGACTGAACTTCAAACACAAATGTTTCATGTTCCCTGCTTTGTGCGGGGCTATAATTTCATGTTCCCCGCTTTGTGCAGGGCTATAATTGTGTGCACTGTTGTGTCTACTCTGGATCAATGACATGTATTCACCATTGCAGGCCAATTGTCTCGGATTAGCACTGTGGTTCTAAGATCCTTTATGTACAGGCCCAGCAGGGGTGTCAAAAATACTAACCACGTTCAACCTGGTGGCTCTAGTTTAGGCATGTCATTAAAAGCAAATTAAAAAAAAGTCATAATCTATAAACTAAACAAACTAGCAGATCTACAACGTGTTGAGATAGGTTATTTAGGTCATGCTGGGGATTGTTCAGCTGGTTTTGAGAAATGGACACAAATGGAACATGGATCAAGAGAGTTTACGTCTCAAACAGGTGAAGGACGTTCCTCGTCAATCTTAAATTATAACAATCGTCTATAGCCTATAGGGTTCAAATTGGGTCACAGTACTAGTATGAATTTATTACTGAAGGCTTGAACCATGTTTCTGGAATAAGAGATTACCTTTGCTCAGTGAAGCACGCCTATGGGAGTCCTGGTCCTGGACCCACGTGACTCGGTGGACGGACGACCGATCGAACACAGATGTTTTGATCCACGTTCCGATGTTACTGTGGACTAGTGGCCCAGAGCTGTTGATTATACAATATATTTTATAATGAATAATGTTGATTATATGTGTTGTATAATCGGTGGTGACTGTGCAGTGGGTGTTGTTGTCATGTATGTACAGTAGCAGTGTTACGCTACGGAGGTGCCTGGTACACCACCCTTTCCCTGTTACACTTTTACAGTAAAAACACAAACTATAAAGATCAGTGTTTTCAGAGTTTTTTTTGTTTGTTTGTTTCTTAACTTACTTTACAACAGAGCAAAGCCCAAACCACACAACTGTTTTTTTAAGGTAGACCACACCAATACAACTCAAAACCCTTTGTTGTGGTTTGGGCTTAAGAGTGAATGCACTGATTGATATTTCACAGAAAGCTGTTTAGGACAGGGGTCGTTGAGGGGGTCCTCAGTTACTGGGGAGGGGGGGGGGGGGGCTGCAGTTTTTTTGTGATTGGAATGTATTTTTACATTAACCACTTGAACCCTAGCATCCCTATTCTGAGTACACCTGTGTGAACTGAGTGGTGCAATCCTCCACCCCCCCCCCCCCCCCCCCCCTCTCTCTCTCTCTCTCTCTCTGTCTCTCATTAGCAGGCAACAGTGCACTATCTCTCTCTCTCTCTGTTTCTGGCACAACAGCGCCACGTTTGCCCCTACTGGTACTCATAGGCACATAGGTGAACGAACACATAGGTTAACACAGACATTGCTGTTCCTTGGAGTGGTTGCACCACTCAAAAAAATTGCTATTTCCAGCGACGGGGTTTGGTGTAGAGGGTGCAGTGGTTCCCAAACATTTTCATGTCAAGGACCCCCAAATTGACACTAATTAGCCTGCGGACCCCCATTTGAAAAGACATGCCAGGGACCCCCATAAGAGAAGATTTTGACGGCTCCAGCAGTGATTCTCAACCAGTTTAATTTCAAGGACCCCCAGTTTGACATGCATTTAGGCTACGGACCCCCATTTAAAGGCATTTATATCTCTGGGACCCCAATTTATATTGTAAAATCAATGTTAATCTAACTCTAAGAGTGTACAAATGGAACCAAATGGACCTGTTCAGGTCCATTTTGTTCTATTTGTACACTCTCAGAGTTACAGACCCACAAGGGTCCATTTGGTTCCAAACTATCATTTAGCTGGGGACCCCCTGGAACTCCCTCAAGGACCCCTGGGGGTCCCCGGACCACACTTTGGGAACCACTGTCCTCTCCTGTTCCACTCTACATTGACAAACGTAATGGCACGTGTTGACCAGTGGGTGGCAGTAGAAGCCTAAAAGCTCCTGAACAGTGGACGCTGCTTTCAAGTGTTTTCAGTCTAGTCATGTTGAGGCTTATTGGTGGACAATTCATTTATTTTATTTAATGATGTCACGGACACGGACAACAATGATATATTGAGATAAATATTAGCCTTCACTCACTCAATTACTTGTCTGATTTCTTAATTACTTGTTTTACACACGCCTTCCTTGGATGTGCAACGAAACTATTTTCAATCTCAAATGTCAGAATCGATATATACATCTACGACAGTCTAAATATTAGGCTATGGCATGTGCACAGTTAGCTCTGGTCCATAGCTCTAATCTAATGCATTGCATTACATTTCTAAATTAAACGCATTAGAGCTATGGACCAGAGCTAGTCTGCACACCTACCTTACACAGCCCTGTCAGAGTATCTGAAATACCTGTAGGCTATGATTTTATTCAGGGCCATAAAAATGTAAAGATCACTGCAAATATTAACCAATGTAGATGAATATTGAATAACAATATGGTAATATTAGACTAATGATGCTATGCTTAGGGGTTGGCTTGGCTGTCTATTGGGTTATTTATTATGATACACATTACACAACGAGAGAGAGAGACGAGCGCTCTTTTTTCTGTCTCTAGACCTAGCCTACTATACCGCCCCCTTTCTCTTTAAAGTTTGCTCTGGGTTACAGTATAACTTCGGCCCTGTTTATGCCACGATTATGAAATGCAAGGTGATGATCGGCACAGCAGCAGCCGTCATGAGCGTTAGCGCTGCCGAGCAGGCGGCCGGGGAGAACAGACGCCTGTCGGGATCCGAACTGAACGAGTTGCCGCTGGACTCCAGCCTGGTCAGACCGCATGTGGCCCGGATGAGACAAGCGGCGCAGGCGGAGCTGCAGGCGGAGGACAACACGCCGGACTTCTCGGACCAATTCCTGGTCAAGTTTCTGCGGGCTAGAGACTTTGACGCGGAGCCGGCGTTAAAGGTGATCTGGTCTGGATCTCATACATCACATCACACGGACTGACACAGCTACAAAAACATGTTTCACGCTCGGCCGCTTTATTGGTTTTAAATAATAATGCGAGCAGCCTGCAGCGAGACATACTTGGGGACCTTGCCAAGTCTGTATAAAAGGGGGGCAGCCAACATTCAGTGTGCCACTGAGTTTTTCTTTTTGCAGCCTATAATGTATTATGTAGGTCGTAATTAACAGTTTGCCTAAATTGTTTCTTGACCCAATTGTTCTACAGAGCAAATAAACTCTCAACAACTTCATTCACCCACACAAACAAAAAGCACAACACTATTAATTATTTAATATACAAAACATATTTTTAATGTATGTTTTATATGTTTTTGTACAAAACATTGCTTGGCAAGGAGTTGCAATTATTTATCAAACCATCCTAGCACATTAGATTTGTAGGCCTATGTGTATATATTTTCTTTTTTCACCACATAAATGTGTAATCTTTCTTATTGATCTATCCAAAAAAAAGGTTAAAATGATTCATATCAACCTGTTAACCAGGAGGAGACAACTAAATGACTGGCTGATTATTGACTTCATGCTGGCTTGGTGTTTATTTGTTATGAGTAAGCTTGTGACTATGATGATACCTACTGTAGGCTATGTGTACGAGAGGTGAAGATTTCTCGGCAGTCAGAGAACAACCAGGACTTGTGTTGGAATGCAGAAGTAATGTAATGTAGCAATTTGCTGATTGACTATTATCTGCCTGACTGATTATTGACTATTGACAGTGTGTAAGTTAGTGGATAACGTCTGACATTAGAGCTATGTACCAGAGGTCCAGAGCTAAGGCTATTTATCTCAGTCCGTCCGTCCATCCATCTATCCATCTGAATGAATCTCCACCTCTTCTCTCCAGCTGTTACTAAACTACCAGCGGTGGCGCAGACAGAGTCCAGAGATCAGCACCAGCCTGTCTCCAACTTCAGTTCTTGGTCTCCTAAACAATGGTTACCACGCGGTGCTCCCCCAGAGGGACCACGGCGGCAGCAGGGTGCTGGTGTACCGGATCGGTGAGTTAGTGTAGTGTGTGTGTTCTGTGGATCAGATCAGATTACTGTCGCCCTAATCTCCAATAAGTGGCACAGATGGTGGTGTGCTGAGATCAGATTCTAAAAATGTCTTCTACATCCTGACAGTTTTCTGAAAAAGCTATGTTTCTATGTCAGTCGTTCTTCGATTTTTCAAAAATAGCAGACCTACAAGCTCGTAGCACGCCACTCGGTGGCGCGCTATGAGCTTGTAGATCTGCTATTTTTCAATAGCTAAAGCATAACATAATGCTAACACCAAAAGGGGTTCCCGCCCAAAATGGGTTAATGGGCGACCATCTCTAAGGCCTAGTCTAGAGGTCTCCATATAACCTTGGGGTGGTGGGCGAGGATCCGTCGAGCCGCAGGCGCGGAGAACATTATGCCAACATACAGCGATGTGTTACACACAACATTCTAGAGTTTATTACACACACACACAGAGGAATATATACAGTAGGACAGTGGATCTATGATGTCCCTAGTAGATTATGGAAGCCATGATAAGAACAGAATGAGCAGGAACACGCATGCATCTCATATCATATTGTACGTACAGTCAGTCCCTCTGATGATAGACAAATCATCATGTCATGGTTATCAATTATGCTTATGCAGATAAATGTGTTGTCACTGAGTCAGGCAGCTGAGGCTGTATCATAACGGATGGCAAAATGTTGAGTTGAGTTGGGTTTAGCCGCCCTTATTGCTTGACAATACTCTTTTGCAAGACAAATTCCATGGAATAAATCCAAGGCATGACAGAATGTCAAAGTAAATTAAAGTTCTCACTTGAAGAAATGGGGGGGAAATGTTATTTTGTGTTTCATTTGTTGAAACATTTTTACTAGTATTAATTATTTAGTTAGACTGAATATAGGCCAAAGTGCTGTCCTGTGTTTTTCCACGAGTCACCTTTGTCCACAATGGAAATGGTCCAATAATTGCTTGGTGGTGATAAGAAATGACCGCAGAGAGGCTACAGAAGTTGTAAATAGTCAGTCAACCATCAATAGACAAACCACACTGATTCTGACTGTATCATGCAAACAATAGAATGTCCCCACTGGGGATCAATCAGGTTTTATCATGTCCTTGCTATCCTACTTTTTTATAAATTAGCTGCTATGTCTGCACTTTTGAGCAAATAAAAGCCACAAGAAGGGAGGCAGACGGTTCTGATTGACTATAGTTTTGCATACAGTAGATTCTCCAAGTGTCGGTAGCTCTCAGTTGCAGTTAATATGTTCCAGCCGTCAGCACTATTTTCATGGTCACTGTGGATTGATTTCTTGTTTCTGGGTGTAATTCATCCATGATATGTCATACTGTATGGCTTCATGATATGTTCAGACAGTCTCTGGATATGATAGAAACAACAACATGCCACTTCACGCTGGCTTGGTGTTTATTTGTTATGAGTAAGCTTGTGACTATGATGATACCTACTGTAGGCTATGTGTACGAGAGGTACACATAGGTTTCTCGGCAGTCAGAGAACAACCAGGACTTGTGTTGGAATGCAGAAGTAATGTAATGTAGCAATTTGCTTCTCTCTTGACGCACTCAAGTGTCTCTGACTTAATTTACCTCAACTTCCTGATTGAGCCAGAGATCTAATCAAGCCACAATATAATGGACAAACAGGATTTTTCTTTATAATTTGTCGATCTCATGTTGTGTTTATAGCTATATCTCGTGTTGTGTTTACAGCAGACTCATCACTCAAATGTGCACTTGCAGTTTGGGCAACTCCAAAGCAAACTCCACATGTCCCAACATTGTATTTACCTGCCATAGTGTCAACCCCTTACCCCTGTGTCGGATCTGTGGTTAGACTGGCATATTCACCGATACCGATATGACCCGATATGACGAATAAGGGCCGATCCGATACTTTTCCCGATACAGATACAGTATCGGGACATCTCTAATAATTAAACATCCAGGCAGCTATTATGAAGGTTACCCCCTTTGCTTTCATTATACTTTCTTAGTCTCAGTTACTCCTTTATCTCAGCAGTTATTTGTTGATTGATCAGATTATCTGTCTTATAGTTGCTATCATAAGTCCTCAAGCCAGACAACTCTTCCACAATCTTCAAATGCTAAAGAGAGTCTATTAATAATAATATATAATGAAAGCTCAGATTTATATAGTGCTTTTCAAAGTACCCAAAGTCGCTTTACATAAAGAAAAGGAAGGAACCAACTTTGTGAAGAAAAAAAACATATGAAGAAAGCTTAAGCATGGGTTGTTGAGACATCCTAACTTATTAACTAGACCTCAGCTGGGAAAAGCTATCTTGAGGGCAGAGGGCATGTTTTATATGGTTGGGGAGTCGGGGACTGGGAGCGCATTCCAGAGGGAGGGGGCAGCAACAGAAAAAGCCCAGTCCCCCAGGTACAGGTACGGTTCTACTCAGACTTGGCGACCTCCAAGAGTTTGGCTTCACCTGATGTGGAACAGGAGGGGACATAATGTGTAAGGTCCTTCCCCACCAAACAGACTTGTTCAGTTCAGACGTCCAAACATCCAAGACTACTTCAAGTAGTCAGCCCTGAAACATGACGAGCAGACTAGAGGTCCACTCTACAGTGTCATATTTAGCCCTCATCACTAACTACCACATGGCTATCGACGGCTTCCGACCGAACATGCTCGCCTCGGTTCTTCATCAACGGGTTACGACCAGTCGGCACAGCGATATCGACGGGAGCATGGCGGCAGGCGACTCATTCAGACACTTTCCAACTGCTTCTGCGGCCGACCGCCGGTGCGGTCTGGAGCTAACTTTAGAGAAGATCAGAGAGATAGGGGGAGACAGATTATTGAGTGCCTTGCAGGTGGTGAACAGGATTTTGTAGTTGATTGATAGGAGCCAGTGTAGATGGTGGAGGATGGATGTAATATGGTCTCTGGAGCAGGTACTGGCCTAGGAGTATAGTCTGTATAACTACACCTTGTAAAAGTCTCAAACAGGTCTGCTATTCAGACCTGCAGGGTATTCGACCAGTTAGTGTTCACGAAAATGTAATTTAAAACTAATCTTTCTTAATTGCATTTTCTCCTAAGCAGCCAGCTAGACAGGCTTTGACTAATTTGATATCCAGTAGGACTTATTTAATATTTGCGCGACTGCAAAGCGAAAGGGAAATGGGCGGTTATTTTCTTAGCATTTTCAGTGCTTCCATTGTATAGACTGTTAGCCTTCCATCCATTGTACAGACTGTCCACAGACGGAAACATCTGTGTGAGCCAACAGTCTCCTGAGAGTACTGACAGTCTTTGCAGAGAACAGTGGACAAACATGGATAGGAGCCACATAGTTTGGGTGTTATAGTGGCTCAGCAGGCAGAGTGGCAGTTTGGTAACCAGAATGTTCCCGGTTCACCCCCAGAGTTAATGTAGAAGTAAGCAAGTGAGCAAGACACTGAACCCCAAATTGTTCCCGATGAGCAGGACGGTTGAATGTTAAGGCACATTGAAAAGCGCCTTGGATAAAGGCACTATATAAATGCACCATTTATCATTTATTTAACTAACGTGTGTGTGTGTGTGTGTGTGTGTGTGTGTGTGTGTGTGTGTGTGTGTGTGTGTGTGTGTGTGTGTGTGTGTGTGTGTGTGTGTGTGTGTGTGTGTGTGTGTGTGTGTGTGTGTGTGTGTGTGTGTGTGTGTGTGTGTGTGTGTGTGTGCACGCGTTCGTGCGTGCGTGCGCGTGTCCGTGTGCGTCTCTTTAGGTAAGTGGAACCCCAAAGAGTGGTCAGCCTTCCAGGTGTTCAGCATCAGCATGATGACATCAGAGCTCATCTCCAGGGAGGCAGAGACCCAGAGGCGGGGCCTAAAGGTCATATTTGACCTGGAGGGGTGGAGCTTCAGCCACGCCATCCAGTTTAACCCCTCCCTCGCCAGGAAGATATCCTCTGTGCTCATGGTAACGCTGCTAACCATAGTGTACTATTGACTACGCCATACATGAGCAACTGGCGGGCCAGGGGCCACATACGGCCCCCACCTTCACTTAATGCAGCCCACAGTATAATATCGGAAAACTGATATAATATTGATTTCAGCTGTTACAGTTTCTAAGATGCAAATTATGACTCGCTTTGCAAACATGACTCGCTTTAATTACTTGAGTCTAAATTAGTAGCTTAATGAGTAGTATTAAAATGTTTTATAAATAGCTAATAAAATGTATCGAGTTCGATGCGTTTTGAGCTTGTAGATCTGCTATTTTTGCTACGACAGTAATATGCAATATGGCCCTGTGGAACTATAGTGACCCTCTCCATCTTCAAAGTTGAGTACCCGGCTAACTAACCAGAGTGTACTCATGTTATGGCGTGCTAACCAGCTGTGTATGATCACTAACTCCACATTTAGGAAATATGATGTTTTTTATAGTCTGTGTCTGTGGTAATTGATCGATGGACATAGACTGTTACAGGGGGGCTGCCCGTTACATTAGTCTGACAGACCATTATTCCGGCTGGAGAAAAACGGTGTCATCGCTAGGGACACAAGCATCAGTAAGCATGCAGGAACCGGAAAGTCTGGCGTGGCATTGTGAAATCTATGATCTCGACCGCGGTTGATGATGATGATGTGTGTGTGCGTGTGCGTGTGCGTGTGCGTGTGCGTGTGTGTGTGTGTGTGTGTGTGTGTGTGTGTGTGTGTGTGTGTGTGTGTGTGTGTGTGTGTGTGCACGTGTGCGTGTGCGTGCGTGCTCCAGGACTCCTTCCCTCTGAAGGTGAGAGGGATCCACTTGATCAACGAGCCGATGTTCTTCCAGCCGGTCTTCGCCATGCTCCGCCCCTTCCTCTCAGACAAGATCAGATCCAGGGTCAGTATGGGCTGTCAATCACTGATGATGTTCATTCAACAGATGTCATTTGTGACCCTGTTGACACCTTAAGTCACTTTTAAATGACAACTTTGTTGGTTTTCTACCCAAATCTGGTTGTTCTACTGTTGAGGAGGGGGCCATGGAATTATGACTAAACCGACGTCCCACAAAGTTTTTCAAAGGGTTTTGTCTGTCTTCTCGAGCCTCCAAATGTAAAACACATTGTAGAAATATGTAGTGTTATGTAGGCGGCGGTGTTTTTTCCAGTGCTTAGGGGGGCGAGCCATCGACGCGCAAAACAGAAGTGGCATGCCCTCTTCACAGCAGAACGAGAGGATGCAGAGTTTTAAGCAAAGTTGCCCTTTAATGTCAGGCAGTGAAATTATTATACTAATTAATAAATGTTTTTATAATCGTCACAGTACCTCCCCCGCTTGGATGGTTAGAGCGGTGCGATTACATACAAAGTCAATGCAAAGACGAGAATTGCGCGAACAGGCGTGGCGCGACCTGGCGAAACCCACAAACCCAGGCGAATATATATACAGGTCTAATTCCTCATGGGGGCTGGAGCCCCGCCACCCCCACAGAGTCTCTGTCACTGATTGCAGTAATCTGACAAGACATAGATATGAATGGTACACACAGTACACTGGTTATCCATGCTAATGTATTTATGGCTGGCAACGATTGTTGTTGTGTTAAATGCATGGTTGAAGTTTGTCATTTTTCACAGTCATATTGCTCCTTTATATTATATAATACACCATCTAATAAAACAGACATGACCTTAAACTGGAACAGTGATTCTCAACCTGTGGTACTAATAGCACTGGTGGTACATGAGCCCCCCTCTTGTGGTACACAGAGGAGTCGCCCAAAAAAGAAGAAAAAAGACAAAAGTGGAATGAAATATTTATATTACTCCAGGTAATTCTTCTGTTCTGACCAAGCAATTGGTTGAAATAGGCTCTCCAGCCGTGCTGAAATGAGCATGACAGCACACCTAGCCGTTAATAGAAGATTTGAGAACAGATTAATCACATTAGAAATATCACCAGTTGTGCTGATTAGACAGAGTTTCTTCAGAGCAGCAGCATTATTGGCAAACACAAAACAATTCAAGGAATAAATAAAATTTCCCTCCTGTGTAAACTGTGCATAGCTGAATACGCTCCTGTATTTTAACATCAGTTAGAGTTATTATTGATTGATTTGATTGATTGAAGTATTTATTAACAGTTTGCAGAATTACAGTACATTTCAAGCACAACTCAATACAAAAACTGTTAACTGTGAGTGGACGACACCATAAAGCATTGCACTTGTTTACAAGAGGGTCCACCGTTTTCAATTCATCATAACATTTAGAGACGTACAAATATACACTTCTATATAGCCAAAAACAGGAAATCATCATAAAGGAGGTAAAAAGGGGGGAAAAACATATACAGTGAGGGGAAAAGGGGTGGGTGGGGGAATCAGATTTTACGGGGGCCAGTTTCTAATTTTCGAAGTTTCGAATGATTATGGTGGTACTTGGAGAGACAGATGTTTTCTGAGGTGGTACGTGGTATAAAAATGTTGAGAACCCCTGCTCTAGATTCTGTGTCTCTCCCTCTATTAGATCCATATGCATGGACGCGGCTTCGTTGACACACTGACCGATTTCTTCGCCATATCCCTCTTACCTCCGGAACTGGGAGGGGACGGCCCCGGCATCGAGGACGCGTGTCGGGAGTGGACCAATCAGCTCCTTCAGTCCGAGGGTCTCCTGGAGCAGATCGCCGTGCACGCCACGGGCGACGTCGCCACGACTCCCAGCCTGTTCCACCATCCCAACGACGCCACCGTCCCCTCCTCCAGTTCACCGTTCCATCCCAACGACACAAGCAGAGACGCCACAGTCTCCTCCCATAGTTCACTGTTACATCCCAACGACACAAGCAGAGACGCCACAGTCTCCTCCCATAGTTCACTGTTACATCATCCCAACGACACAAGCAGAGACGCCACAGTCTCCCATAGTTCACAGATCCCATTGTCTGAAGGGTAGCTGGTGGTGGCCATGCACTTGTGCATATATACGGTAGCCTGAGCTAACGTGTCTAGAGGGTGGCGGGTCGCGGCAGAGATTTGCACACGCCCTGATTGGATCTCACCGATCTGTCAGTCACCCCCGGCCCCTCCTCCCCCCCCTAGTGCAGACCTAGACCAGAGAGGCCAATGCGTTCCTCCAGGCTTCCATTTTTTGCACCGACGAAAATGAAAGCCTGGTAGGCTATACAGTAATGTATGTTCTTTAGACTGATGTTAACGCCACAGAATGGGCTCACTCAACCACGCTTCACACAATATTTTGTCCTTAAGTGGTCTTGTGCACACACGGCTGTCATGTGGTGCAATGTTGTAGTGATCACACTGTAGCGAGAGGCTAGAAATGCACTGTGACGAGAAGAGAGGGGATCACATGAAAAATGTTTCACTCTCAAAGGACACGGCTGATGGTTGCAGATGAGTAACAGCCTGTCCCTTTTCTCTGTCATCCATCCATCCATCCATCCATCCATCCATCCATCCATCCATCCATCCATCCATCCAAACCTAACCATCCATCCAGCTATCTGTACTTTTACAGAAGCATAGTCATTGTTTTAACATAGCTATTGTTCCCATTTGGGGGAGGATGTTTTTCTTTTCTTTTCTTTTTTTTACTCGACAGTGTTACTAGTTTTTGCACTTTTATGGAAAATTAAGAGATGTTTTTAATTGAAAATCATGTGCCTTTTTTAACTGAAATGTTTACAGGCGTATAGCTATGACCTTAGCTGTGTTCTAGTGTGCCTATTTCTATGTTGATTCTAGGATACAGCAAGGTTAGTCATCAGAAAAGTATTAGCAAAGAATGTGTATACATTGTATAAATATTTTGTTTTAACAAATTGCTATTGTGAAAAGTTTGTATTTTCAAAGACAAGATTTCCACTTTTTTAACATGTTTTCTTTCTTACATTTGGCATTTATGTCCAGTTACATTAGTATGGGTTCTGATTATATCTCTTGAGTAAACCTTTTAAACTTTAAATTAAACTGAACGGAAAGTCAATAGATTTGTGAAGTTCTTTGTTTTAAATATTAAAATCACAGGACGAGACTATAACTATGAAAGTAAAATTAACTAAAAATCCCTGAATATATTTCACAGTGTATATGTCAACAATACGTGTAGACTATATAATATTCAAGGTTCAAGGTCTTTATTAATGTCCCAGAAGGGCAATTGTGTTTACAGCAACAATAATATACTGTACAGCAATGTATTAATTGACCTTCATTTTACATAGATGTGAATAGCTTGGTTGAGAGACACATTGAATTGCATTTCAAAATGCTTAAAAGGCCAGATAATTTTGACTCGATAACCTCAAAACATAATTGCCCAACACAATGTTACATTATATTGAGTCTCACTAGTTAATCTGCTTTACTACATAATGACACTTCGTCTTTTTATTTCTCCCTCTCTGCATTGTTTATTCTTCACTCCTTGTATCTCTTCCTATTGCTCAAACCTTGGTCAGTAGCCTATCGTCTGCTCTGCCAGACCCTTTCTGGTGCTGTTAATGTTTTCTACTCTGCAACACTCCATTAAAACCAACATGCCTTATTTTATAATGCATCGTACGATGCTGTCATGCCATGAAAATAGCCTATCTTGTAGATTTACTATTTTCGTTGTTTTTGATCATTTTCACCTGGTGCCCAAATATACAGCCACTCTGGGTTGAAAGTGAAAGCTACGTATATGTCTACCTTTCAATGCTTATAAAGACATTGTAGTTCTTCATTCAATTCCCCAGCTGGGGACTCATGTCTATCATTGCTTAATCATTGCTTAATGTCATCAACAGAAGCAGTTCTTGTCATTTGCATTGGTACACACCATGTACCAAAAGAGACATTACTGATTCTAGTGCAACACACAACCGTTGTCCCTGCTTGCTATATACCAAAGAAGAAATAGGCCTATGCCTTAAAATATACAGTATAATACCCTCAACAAAGAGTGCAACATATTTTAAAATCACCTTTTGATTTGTATCATGTTAAAGGACAGCAGAAGAGTGGTTTATTTAGTTTTATATTCCTACATTGCTAAAAACTACAATAATGTCTATCTCATTTGACTCCAGTTATAGGGTCAATGAAGTCTACCCTTTGCATGTCTCTGACCAGCTGCTTAACATGACTTTGCAGCATGGGGGAAGTGTTGACACAGATGTTTGGAAACTACATCACTTTACATGTGTACACAATGCTGATTGGCTAATACAAAATGCTCAATGTGACCAACTATTCTTTGCATGTGTATTCCTTGAAGCCACTAGGTCAGGAGTGTCCAAAGTGTGGCCCGCTGGCCAAATGCGGCCCTGGGACAAATGTTATAGGGCCCGTGGCTTCATACCTGAATGGAGGGTATGTACATGCATAAAGTGAGTGCCAAATTGGCCTGGGCCGTGGCTCAGCGGTCCAGGCACCTTGGCCGGTAGCCTGAGTCTGGCAGTGTGCCGCGGGTTCGACTCCCGATCCAGACACGTGCTGGCCATTGGGAAATTCGGGACAACTCCCGAACGGCCGGTCCAGTCCAGGCCAGTCTGGGCCAGCCGTTAAAATAATAATAATATATATATAATAATATATATATAATAATCATATATTTTATTTCGAAGATACACAATTATCTTTTATCAAGCCTATATAATCATGTTGCTTTGTGACATAATGCCTCAGCCATCCTGGCTGCAGCCTGTCAGTGTCACACACAGTACACACTCCACACGGCCGGCCGAGGCAGACTAATTAACTATAGCCTACGGCCTACAGCTGTGGGTAGATGCCTTAGAGTATGGTAGATGCACGTGTTTAGGCTTCGTAGTACTGTGGTGTCGGCCGTGTGACGTCACGTGTCGCGCAACATGCAGAGAGACAGCGCGCTGCAGACCTCACAATGACCTGGGCTGGCCTGCCTGGGGGGTGGGGGGCAGCAGCAGGAGAAACTAGAAAAAGTGCCCCTCGGGGCACAGGTCTTCACCAGGGAAGGTCAGGTTGTGGCCTCCTGGTGGCGCTATAATAGGCCAATGTGAAAAGGGTGCCATTTCTTCATACGCCTTTGATGGCAATTGGATGATTTGAGGCATTTTGTTCCAAAAATGTGTTTTGCAAAAATCAACCTGTTGGTGGCGCTATAACAGGCCAATGTGAAAAGGGTGGGATATATTCCTCAGCCTAGTAAGAAAATGTGTGAAAGATTTCACGTAAATTGCACGCTGCGTTCATGATTTGAGGCTTTTGTTCAAAACGGGGCAATCTTGCAAACTGTGAAAGCCAATTATAGCCAATTAGGATGGAATATGAAATATCGGACAGATCCGACTTGCGCACATGACCATAGAGATACTGTGTAACGATTTGTGATCGGTGCAGTTTTAGGTAAAACATGTGACAAGCTGCCTCATGGTGGCGCTATAACAGGCTGTTCTGGAAAATGTGGGGCAGAGGTTCATCGTTGGCATCCAGGGAGTGTGTGTGCAAAGTTTGGCATCGACCGGGTTAACGGTGCGGGAGATTAGCTGGTAACGGACGGACGGACGGAAGGACGGACACACACACACACACACACACATACACGGACGGAGTGCAAAACATACTCTCTCCCCATGCCTTCGGCCTGGTGGAGACAATAAAGTTTGCCTTAGTGATTTTCCCATGGTTGTCTCATCACTTGGTTTGATCAAGCTAGAATTTCTGGAATTTGTTTTCTGAGCTACTAAAAAAATCTCTTTTGTGTAAAACAATGCAGCACTGTCTTCTGTGGCAGGTATTACATGACATCCATGGACAATGATTTTAGGTCACCTACAGTGACCTAAAGTCCAAGTAGAAGGTGTGTGTGTGTGTGTGTGTGTGTGTGTGTGTGTGTGTGTGTGTGTGTGTGTGTGTGTGTGTGTGTGTGTGTGTGTGTGTGTGTGTGTGTGTGTGTGTGTGTGTGTGTGTGTGTGTGTGTGTTCGCCCCGCTGCCTTGTGGGTTAGTCTGGGAAGACAAAAGGCTAGGGGAGCACACCCTGAGAGAAAAGCAACGTGGTGGCAGCACACGTAGGCGGACCTCGACAGACTGAGGAACCGGCAGCTGAGGAGGGTGCTGGTCGTCTTGGGCTTCCCTTGCCACTGGAATCCACCCTTCTACAGTCATGTAGTGCTATCGAGGACTGGGCAACCCCTCTGCGCAGGTCTCCACTTTGACCTCGGTGACAGAACATCTGGAACCAACCAAGAAGTCTGGCGGCGCTGGGGCGTTCGGTGACGGGGGCAGGTTTGAATAAACTGGAACCATCTAGCTGGAACTCTACACATCAGCGGCACAGGGCTATTATGGTCGCTAACAGCTGGGACTGAGTGGCAGCTGTTCGACAGACCCCTGTGCGACTGAGCAGCCCTATTTAGGACCACACTGCTCACCCCAACTGGGGAGGGGCCTAGAAAAGGTGGCCCAAAAATTGCCCACTCAAACCTTTCCTGGACAGGTTACCGCGCCTGTCGGGATATTCCACACTGCGGTCGAAAAAAAAAAAAAAAAAAAACGATATTGAAACTGGCATCATGGAACGTGAGAACCCTACTGGACTCTAGTGGCAACTGTGACAGACCTCATCGCAGGACAGCGCCAGTTGCTGCTGAACTGAGGCGTTATAACATCGATATCGCTGCCTTGAGTGAAACCAGGATGCTGGATGAGGGATCCCTGAAGGAAGAAGGAATGGGCTATACTTTCTTCTGGAAAGGCTTCCCTCCTGGTGGAAAACACCTGCATGGTGTGGGACTGGCAGTCAAGAACACCCTTCTACCAAGCCTGACTGAAGCTCCTGTCGGAATCAGTGAACGGCTGATGTCCCTCCGTATCCCCCTTGCAAAGAAGCGCTTTGCCACCCTTCTCAGTGCGTACGCACCAACCATGCCATCAGAGAACGAGGTGAAGGACAGTTTCTATCAGTCTCTGGATGAGGCACTCCGCCAGATCCCCAAGACTGATAAGATCTTACTGCTTGGCGACTTAAATGCTCGTGTAGGCCAAAACAACAGGATATGGAGTGGAGTACTTGGTGGACATGGTGTTGGTCAAGTCAATGCAAATGGCATGAGACTGCTCACTCTCTGTGCTGAGCATGACCTGACCCTAACAAATACACTGTTCCAGCAGAAAAACAAATACAAAACATTGTGGATGCATCCCCGCTCCAAACATTGGCACCTGATCGATTACATCATTGTGAGACATAGTGACATCAGAGATGTTCGTATAACTCGGGCCATGAGAGGAGCAGAATGCTGGACGGACCACCGTATGATTGTTGCCACATCTCGGTGCGCGCCCCCCCCCCCCCCTTGCGGCTGCAACGATCCAGTAAGAAACGCCTACACTGCACTCGGCTGAGGAAGGCTGAGGTGCGAAATGATTTCCGCTGCTCCCTAGCTGAGAAGCTAAGGAAGACTGAACCAGGTATGAGCTCGGATTCCATGGACCAGAAGTGGGCCTCGATCAGCTCCTCACTATATGAGTCAGAAAACATCAAGACTGGTTTGATGAGAACTCAGACTCCATCAGGAACTTACTGGACAAGATGCATAAAGCACAAAAGGCGACCTTAAACAACCCCTCATCCATAACACTCAAGCAACAGTGGCAGGCAGCTCGCAGGGAAGCTCAAAAAACCTTGCGGGCACTGCAAAATGAATGGTGGACAAGTAAGGCCCATGAAATACAACTGTTTGCAGATAAAAACGACATGGACAATTTCTACAACTCTATAAAAAACATATACGGCCCACAAAACTGCTCAGTTACCCCATTGAAAACCGCAGATGGCCTCACACTCTTGAAGGACCAAAACCAGATCCTGCTGAGGTGGGCTGAACACTTCAATGCCCTACTCAACCAACACTCTTCTACAGACCAAACCATACTGGAAGAACTACCTGAACACCCACCCATCAATGACCTCAGTCAGCCACCGACCTTCATGGAGGTTCGAGCAGCTGTTCGTGCATTAAAGAACAACAAGTCTCCTGGCGCTGACAACATTCCGGCTGAACTCCTGAAGGAGGGAGGGTACCTCTGCACCAGGGCTCTCCATCAGTGTATACTGAGGGCCTGGGAAGATGAGAGTATCCCCCAACAGTGGAGGGACGCAAACATTGTCGCCATCTACAAGAATAAGGGTGACTGAATAAGAATAAGTCTATCTGTGGTAACAGCAGGGGGATATCACTAATTTCTGTCGCTGGCACGGTACTGGTCAAGGTGATGCTGCAGAGGCTCATTAATACCATCACAGAGGTAATGCTACCTGAGTCACAGTGTGGGTTTCGGAAGAATAGGAGTACGGTTGACATGATATTTACAACACGGCAACTCCAGGAGAAGTGTCGGGAACAACACCAGGACCTATTCATGGCCTTTATCGATCTCTCCAAGGCCTTCGATACTGTCAACAGGGAGCTCCTCTGGAGCGTGCTTAGCAAGTTTGGCTGCCCAGCCAAGTTTGTCAGCATCCTCTGCCAGTTCCACGACGGGATGATGGCCCGTGTGACCTTTGGAGGACTAGAGTCTGAATCTTTCCCTGTACGCACAGGGGTAAGACAGGGGTGTGTGCTGGCACCTGTGCTCTTCAATGTCTTCCTCCTGTGTGTTACCCATCTTCTCCATAAGGAGCTTGAGTCCAGCAGTGGTGTTTTAGTGGATTTCAGACTGGACGGAAACCTCTTTAATATCAGGAGGCTACAGGCAAAGACCAAACTGTCCACAGAGCAGGTCCTTGAGTTGCAGTATGCAGATGACTGTGCTCTTGTGGCACACTCTCCACAGGACCTCCAGTCCATCCTTGCTGTGGTTGTCAAGGCCTACAGCAGGATGGGGCTGTCTGTCAACACCACCAAGACAGAAGTGGTCTGCCAATGGAGTTCCAGTACCCCACACACCCTGCCTGCCTTCACCATTGACCACAAGCCACTGACAATAACTCCATCATTTAAATACCTGGGCAGTATCCTCTCTGAAGACTGCAGCATTGACAGTGAAATCCAAAACCGGATCAAGCAGGCATCAGCTGCCTTTGGGAGACTACGGCGACGGGTCTTCCAGAACAACAACCTTCATCTGCACACCAAGGTTTCTGTCTACCAGGCTGTCTGTATCACCACCCTCCTCTACAGCTGTGAAGCATGGACCACATATAGCCGTCACATCAAGGCCCTGGAGCGTTTCCATGTTGGATGCCTGCAGCGCATCCTTGGCCTCACCTGGCGTGATCATGTACCTCAGACTGAAATACTTGCTAAGACCAACTGCAGGAGTATTGAGGCCATGATCACCCAGCACCAACTGCGCTGGCTCGGACACGTGATACGGATGCCCCAAGATCGGCTGCCCCGTAGAGTGCTGTATGGCCAGCTCCACCATGGCCAGCGCCTGGCAGGAGGGCCAAAGAAGCGCTATAAGGACCAGCTGAAGACCTCACTGAGGAAATGTAAGATCAGGCCTGAGGACCTGGAGGCTGCTGCTGCTGACCGTGACGCATGGCGGCAGCGCTGTCACGATGGAACTCAGAGGCTGGAGGAGGACAGGACTGTCAGAAGACAGCAACAGAGGCAACAGAGACACAGGAGGAACACACCCATGGATGCCAGTACCACTACCACCACTACAACCTACCCATGCCCCACCTGCAATAAAACATGTAATTCCAGGATTGGACTCTTTAGCCACCAAAGAACTCACCGTTAAGGACATAAGTGGACGTCATCATCGGATTCGATGGACAACCATAAGCAAAGTAAGTGTGTGATTTAAGTACTCTGGTTTATAATAAATACATTTTATCATTATTATGAGGAGGTGGTTGACTTGGAGGAGGAGGAGGTGGTCTTGGATGAGGAGGAGAACGGTGCAGCATTTGTATTATATTGCTTTCTTGTGTTAGAATGTAGCACAATGTTACTTGCAGTACAGTATCCGAGTGTGAACTGTGCAAAAAGTGAAATATAACCAATATTTGATTGAACCAATCATACTTGTTTTCACCTTAAGATGGAGTGTGCCTTAGTGATTTTCCCATGGTTGTCTCATCACTTGGTTTGATCAAGCTAGAATTTCTGGACTTTGTGTCCTGAGCTACTAAAAAAACTCCCTTTTGTGTAAAACAATGCAGCACTGTCTTCTGTGGCAGGTATAAACATGACATACATGGACAATGATTTTAGGTCACTGTAGGACCTAAAGTTACCTAAAATGCGCCCACACGCCCTTGATTCGTCTGTGTTTCGTTTTGCTGGCACGCAGCCTTTGGCACGCGGCCTTTGGCCGCCTCCGCACCTCCACTTCCCGGGCTCAATTATGGGCCCAGCACATCCCTGTCCCGATCCCAACGGCCTTTACTGCATATCACTCCCGCATATCTCTCCCCCGTTTCCTGTCAGCCTACTGTCTGTCCCTCTATAAAAAATATAAAAAAGAAACATAAAAAAAAAAGCCAAATCGAGTGGCAAAGTGAGTTTAATGTGGTTTAATACAATCAGATTTTTGTTTGGATGTATGGGCTGTCAAGGCCAGAAAGTCGTTTTTTGGGGCGTTATCACACGCATCTAAATCAAGGAAGCATGCATGACTCCAATTTGTCTCAATCTCTCTGAGCATTTTACTGGGTGCATGGTTGAGGAAGTAACGTTTAAACAAGAGAATACCAATTCCTTTAAGGCACTTTATTGTTTCATCATTTAGGTATGGTATGCTGCAAAGCAGACAGCACAACAACGTATGCGTTTCAGCGTTTTTTTCTGTTTTTTACCTTGCTCGTCTGGTTACATTTGGTAATGTGAAAAGGGGCTGAATTACACTTTTTGTTCACAGCACACACCTGACAAAACAACATTAATATTAAATATTGATAGTTAAATAGAATCGTTTAAATGTGATGCATATGTATGATTTTGTTATAGTCCGAAGTTATGTCAGGAGATATAGTTGGCCCTTGGGTGTTATTGGGTGATATTTTCTAATATGGCCCCCTTTGAAAAAGGTTTGGACACCCTAGTGCAGACTAGGTAGTTTGTGCTCCATATTGAACAGTCATGCATAGAATGGAATGACATAGACGGCATTGACATATTATTTCAAGGCCCATTGATGGAAAGGGTAGTCAATTTTTATTTATCGTACAATGACAGTATAGGAGGACAGGAAACTGTGGGCAGGCAAGACATACAACACAGGTGTGAAGCCAGTAGGGAAGCTGTAACATTGCATATTATGTGGGTCACCTTAACCAACATACTCAAACTTGACACATAGTGGTTGGGGAGGAAATGGACACGTCAATCAGCTCAAGATTTAAGGTTTAATTATTTGTTGCATGTTGTGTGCAGAGACATATTAAAATAATGCTTAATTTGTTCAGCTCCCCAGACATTGCTGGAGGGAGTACTAGATTTGAATAGATTCCACTTTATTGATCCCCACAATGAAATTCACTTGAAGCGCAAAAGGATCTGGTTATCTAAAAAAGAAAGAAAGAAAAAAAGATCACTCATTGTACTAACTCTCACTCACTATTATGTACATTATGTATCTCGTATCAGAATGTATGTGCACAGTGCTTGTGTCATATGGCCACCGGACCTGTCAAGTTCCATGCTATGGTGGTTTAACTTTAGAACAATTGGTGTGGGATTATGGTGAATTTAGTGATTGACCACAGCCGTTTAGGCTACTTGTATCCTCCTGAGCTATAGTTTTGGTCAATTTATCCTGTGATGTTGTTATTACTACCTAATCATACAGGTCCAGACCAGCAGCAGTGTACCAAATTGAACTTGGGAGTGTGTTTTAACATGTTTCAGAAGGCAGCTGTGATGAAAACTGTGGTGTTGGTGCAAGACGTTAATCAACAGTCTAAACTCTTTCGTCAGTTTCCGGGATTTCAGTAGATCACGTTATGGAAATGGGTTGAGCAGAAAGAACAGTTATTGAGTTAAGTTCTATTTGTCCACTTCCAACTTCAATTCTAAAAACAACAAAACATAATTTAACTTGTAGTTAAACTGCCTAGTTGCTTTGGGGTTAGTCCCTGCCTACCCTATACTAACGAGACTAGAGCATATGAATCTCTGTTGAGGCTGGGAGGTGTTGAGGGGGAAGGAGCTAGGGGCCTATTCATAATGTAATATCCTGCAGGGACCCCGTGGTTATGCAGTTATCTCCACACCTTGCATCTCACACCTTCATTATGTTGTGTGAAAACAGGTGTGGTTCCAATTAATTAAAGCAAAACTCTGTTCATTGTTCCTCCATCTTCATGGCTACATGGCTAGGCTTCTATAGATCTATCTGTCTCTGATGTGTGACTCCTATAGTTGTATTTTGTATATTTCTGTATAAGTGCAGAGGCCAACACTGATATTTTCACAAATTGGTACCACTTAAGGTGAGCGTGTATTCCTACAGGTCTCTAGTTTAGATTTTGGCAGGGACGGATTAAAGTGAAAAAGGGCACTGTGCACCCGAAGGTGCCGATTTTTTTCTCCCTAATGTGTTCGGCACGGGTTTTTAACTGTCCCTATAGCAGCCTAACGGTAAGGCTGACTGAATAGATGTGGATGTGTTGGACGAAGCTCAAATTTAACTTTACTCAGGTATCTAGTTTGTCACTGTCTGACCTTCCTAGTCTGTGTTATTAAAGAAAAATGGGCGATAATGGCCAAAACTCGAAGCTTGTTGGAAGCGTGACTTTGAGGACATTCTGAATCCAAGGGCCCTCATTAGTGCTGCTCAGGGCCCCTTTGCACGTGCACATTTGGCACAAGCCATAATTCATCCCTGGATTTTGGTATGATACATCTTCCAATTCAGTAACTTAATGCCAGTTATCACCACTTATATGTGACCATACCATTTACAATATGGCAACGTTTTCAAAATGTCATTATGCTTTGTGAAGTAGCATGTGACTTATCAAACTAGGGGGGTTTCATGATTCTGAACCCATTCCAAGCATTAGTTTTGCACAAAAAACACTCGGCCATGACCTCATCACATTTGTGACGACAGCAATGGCTGTTTTTAGCCCAATGAGTGTTTTTCGTGCAAAACTAATGCTGTCACATTTTAAGAAGTGTCCCTGAAACAGACACATAACCCCCCTAAATGCTCTTTATAACTATCTGATGTATTCAGTGATATCTGAACCCATAACATACAAACCAACTCAAAAGTAGCCACAAATGATTGTGATGCTGTAGTAACTGCACACTCACTGCATAAAAAAGGGGGAAAAAATAGGCTTGTGCAAACAAGGATGTTAAATGCAAAATGACGTGAACAGCCCATTTCAGTTAGTGCTTCCTCATGCTTTACCTAGCACAAAGGTTTGTGTCTGTGACTCATCTTGTCTATGCCAGTCATAATGACCTTGTGTCACTGGGCTTTCCGCAAGAACCCTAGGAAAGACTGGTTTCTCCGGGCAGGGAATAAAAGACTTTGGGTTCTATCTTCGACACCTCTAAACCCCTTATCCCTAAACTTCTTTGCCTTTTTTACTATTTTGAAAAACATTTTTGAATAGTTCAACTAGCCAATCTACATTGACATTGTTGTGAGCTTGTCGACTGGCAATATTCAAAAACGTTTTGCAAAATAGTAAAAAAAAAAAAGGCAAATAAGTTTAGGGATAAGGGGTTTAGCGGTGACGAAAATGGAGCCCTTAGGGCATTAGCCTATGTATCAAATGTATGATCATTCAAATGACACCACATTCCATCCAAATGATTAGATCATTGCTGTTAGGGCAGACAGAGAGATCCCCATCTCTGTCTATATGTCCCCCCCCCCCCCCCCCCCCCACACACACACACACGCACACGCACACAGTGCACACACACGCACACGCACACAGTACACACACACACACACACACACACACACACACACACACACACACACACACACACACACACACACAAACACACGCACACAGTACACACACACACACACACGCACACGCACACAGTACACACACACACAAACACACACACACACACACAAACACACACACACACACACACACACACACACACACACACACACACACACACACACACACACACACACACACACACACACCCTCTACTGAGTCTACTAGGACTAGACCACCAGAGGTATGACAGAGGAGGCCAGCTCAATCCGCTGGAAAAAAGAAGAATCATTGTTAAACAAATTAGTATAATCTGCTTCCCCTTTTATCTAGTTATGGTGCTGTCTGTTTATTACCAATGGCCAGAAAACCAGTTACAACAATGTTTAGCACCAGATGTTACTTAAGCGACACCTTGTGGCTGGTTTATAGCATTATAGCATTAAGACATGCGACTCCTTCTCTCAAAGGGCACCTATGGACGGCTGCAATTCGAAACTGCCTGGCCCCCGTAAAATAGGAATCCCCCCCACCCCCTTTCCCCCTCACTGTATATGTTTCTTTTCCCTTTTTAACTCCTTCATGATGAATTCCTGTTCTGTTCTTTGGCTATATAGAAGTGTCTATTTGTACGTCTCTAAATGTTTTGATGAATTGAACAAGGTGGACCCTCTTGTAAACAAGTGTAATGCTTTATTGGGTCGTCCACTCACAGTTAACAGTCTTTGTATTGAGTTGTGCTTGAAATGTACTGTAATTCTGCAAACTGTTAATTAATATATATTTCAATCAATCAAAAAAAGCATAGCATAATTTGGATTAATGCTAAATTGGATAAATGGTCTCAAAATTGTCTTGCAATTTGCAGGGACCCTAACACTTATGTGAGGTTAAATTAATACAAAAGGGTGACGTAAACAAAAACCTGCATGAGTGGAGAATCATTATAGAAAACATTTGTGCATGGTCAAGATAAAAGTACTACAGACGAAAAACAGTTTAAGTCCACACTAATTATCCATAATGTATAATGATGGATAAGGGGTCAGGACAACGAGGCCTTTTCGTGGAGGGGTCAGAATAAAATTTGGACTTAAACTGTTTTTCGTCTGTAGTACTCGGCAATTAACATTTGACCATGCTTTGTTTTGTACGTGGCATAGGGCATATATAGGCTATACAGAAATGCTGAGCAGACCCATGCAAGTTGACCTCGATTTTGGATTAAGATGACAGGAGAAAACGGTCTAAGTGACTAGGAAACAAGGTTCATTATTGTGGGTGGAAGGAGTTTCAGCCACAAAGACTGTCCAAGTGGCTGATGTTTCAATAGGAACAGTGCCAAAAATCAACATCTCTGTGTAGATCTATGGGAAAGACATCAGTAATTAAGGTTGGTAATTCAATGAGCATGATGCTCGTGCATTAATGCTATGTGCAAGGAAACACAGAAGAGCTGACTATAGGTAGGCCTCTATGCCAGTGCAGGACATCATCAGAGACTGTGTCAGCAAGAACGGTCCATTGACAACTACTATATGCAGTGGTGGGAAAAGTACTGTAAAAGTATAAATACTGCTTTGTAGATCGATACTCTGTTACAAGTACAAGTCCCGTATTAAAAATGTACTCAAGTAAAAGTACAAAAGTACGGCATCAAAAAGTAAAAAGCACTCATATTGCAGAATGTCGCATTTCACAAGTTTAAAATGTGTACAAAATATTTTGAAAATAGCAGATCTACAAGCGCACAATGTGTCGCATCGCGACACATTGTGAGCTTGTAGATCGTATGTATGTATAGGGTTGAAGTGGTCAATGTGCTTTCTAATCTAAATTAAAATCTCCAAAGTAACTAGTAACTCAAGTTTTCAAATAATTGTAGTGGAGTAAAAGTACAATATTTGCCTCTGAAATGTAGTGGAGTAGAAGTAGAAGTAAAACGTACTGAAGATTTAACATACCGTACTCAAGTAAAGTACAAATACCTCTAAATTGGTATTAGGTATACAGTACTTATATTAAGTAGATGTCCTTAGTTACTTTCCACCTCTGTATAAAAACTAATGCACATTTGATAGTCCAGTGGTGCAAAAAAAACATATCACTGATCTACAGAGGTGGAAAACAGTGATATATGATCAGGTGAGTCATCATTCACCATAATATTTATCCACTATTATTATCCACAGTATAATTGGTGTATGTTCCCTTTGAAAACATGCATACCATGTTCTGCATATAGCATTGGTTCTGGTACCGCAACAGTAACCATGCCTGTCATAACCAGCAGAGGGAGACACATAGTTTCAATATAGATAAATACTTCAGCCAATCAAAATGTATGACCATTCAAAAGACACCACATTCCATCCAAATGATTAGATCATTGCTGTTAGGGCAGACAGAGAGATCCCCATCTCTGTCTATGTCTCACTCACTCACCCACCCCCACCCCCACCCCCACCCACACACACACACACACACACACACACACACACACACACACACACACACACACACACACACACACACACACACACGCTAACAGCTAGGGGGATTAAGTCAATTCAAAGTCTTGTTTATATTGGATCCTGTTGTCATCTCAATCATCCAACCATACGTACTGTATGTGAGAACTACTGTCCTAGTACCCCAGCTATCTCTCTCTCTCTCACACACACACACACACACACACACACACACACACACACACACACACACACACACACACACACACACAGAGAGAGAGCCTGCAGCTCTATTGTCTGAGTTGGGCATGTGTTTATATAAGAAGAGCGCCAAATGTGTGTTTCCCTGTGTGACTGTAAAAGGGCCGGAGAGTGGAACTGAACTGTCCACTGCAAAATATGGATATTGAATGATGAATCACCTCCCCATTGATCATTATCTCTGAGTCCTCCCCCCAACCACGGTGGTGGTGCATGACCTTGTACCGCGTAGCACACACACTGCACATATGTCAGGTTTCCATGCACTGAGGCCCTAATAGATAAGACCTCAGGGCAGGTTTCACAAGGCTTACTTTTAACATACATGCTACATATGGTACAATTTGTTCCCACCGTTGTTTAAGACTTGCTCACATTCTATCCCAGTGCTATATAAAAAGAATAAAATAAAGGAAAAAAAAGATTTATAGTGAAGGGAACAAATATTTTCATATCACATGATTGATTGAATTTCTTATTCACAGATTATAGAATAGAATGGGCACAGTTCAAAAGAAAGTACAGGTCAATACAAAATCTGCTACGAGGATAAAACCAGAAAAGGCACTAAGACTTAATTGTTTACATCAGGGTCCTCCATTTTCAATTCATCAGAACCTTTAAAGATACAATCAGTGAATATCTGAGAGTGTAGATACAGATAGATATTGTTTGGGTTTCTTCTCTTGGTGACAGGTTGACTTTGCATCTGTTCAGTTGTGTCAGTGTAATCATTTCACCTTTTAATAACTCATTTTTCATGTATTTTGTGTGGGAGGTTACAGGTACTAGGGGAGATGAAATGATATATGGAGCTCTGTCGTGCCTGGCAGAACCACCTGGTCAGTAGATAGGGTAACAGGTCAGGTCGCCCCAATTCCATCTCGCCCCAGCTTTTTTCCGCCGACCTCACGCCGACAGCTCGGTGCGGCGGTTCTTGTATTCTTTATTTTGTTTTACTGAGAATAAGGTTAGAAATAAGTTTAGGGTTAGGCATAGTGTTACTGGGGTTAAGTTTAGGAATAGGTAGAACCCCAGGATAGCAAGCTTGTCAGGAAACCACTTGCCAAGTTGTTTGAATTTCATGTTTAAGCAGCAGACTGGTGTGAAAATACTTTTGACTTCAGCTCAGTGAATGAATGACTTTGACACGTCCCCATTAACCCCAAATCATTGACCAGCTGGTTTCAGTTCAGTTCACTGGTGTCTGGTGTGGTTCTCAAGCCTTTTCAGGGTGACATTCAATTAACCTTCCCCTATAATGATACTAATCATTATTATTTCTATATATATTGTGTTCCAAAAATAAAGCTAAAAAACAACCATGTAAATTGTTGGTTCCTGTGTGATGCCGAACGGATAGCGGCGCGGCGCGGTCTAGATACCGGAAGGTTCCCAGTTCGAACCAGCCGTCCGACACGTTAAAATTACCACCGCTGAAATGCCCTTGAACAAGGCATCAACCACTACGATGAAATGTGTTCTATGAGCAGGGCCTGGCTGGAAACAAGTTCTTGAGCTTAGCCCAGATACCCTGGGTAAATATAGATTTCATTTCATTTCATTTCACAAATCACATCATACAGTATGTAGACTACGTGGGTGGTTGGAGGTAAACATGTTAACCATGGTAAGGATGATGTGGCCCTAGAGATAAGCAAGAGCAGCTAATTCTGACCCCCGGGGGGGGTGGGGGAGTGGCAGTTTAATAATAACCATATGTGTTACACTTTACAGCTCCAAAATATCACAGAAATATTATGAATACATGAAGACTTTCATCTCTTAGCTTCCATGTAGAAATATAGAAGTAGCATTGATTAGTATTGATTCATACATATATATTTTTTTCCATATGCTACTACGAAAAACACCAGTCTTTTGTCTGTAATGATGCGCGTGCGCAGTCTGCACAGCTGAAGACAAGACGCAGACAATGCTGCCTTGAAGAGGAGTTGGATGATTATTTTAACAATATTGGCACAAACTATACATTGCACACACACCTTTTGCAAGTACAAATGCACGGTGCCTTTGCGAGCAATACGCGAGTTAAAAAGGAAAACGCTGGTCGGAGATGATTACTGACTGTTATGCAATACATTCAAGCTCAGTCCTCTCTTCAATAAACCAATAAACATGCCACCACATCTCGCGATGCCAGAGTTGTGTCACTCATCTATCTCCACCAAGCTGCAAAGTATATTTACTTACAACTCATCCTATTTAGAGAAACACTCCCCACAATGATTGGCCTGCAATGAATATTAGGTAGTAGGTACAGTCGTAGGTTCACCAGTCGAGGGTTTATTGTTTAATTAACCTTTTGCTATATAAAATAAATATGTTCCGACTTCTTCTGGCGTTATCTTGAATGAGAGAACGTCAACGTAGCTCAAGCAACGCGATAGCAGCGCAGCGGTGAATCTACCAGATCTACCATCTTTGCCACGTTCCAGAGAGCGTGGGGGCGTGACCTGTAGGGGGAGGGAGGAGGCGGGTCCAAACACCAAGGCTATCCACACGATTGAATAAGCCAGTGGGATCCCCGGCCCCATTGGTCCAGGATTCCCGTCTTTCCGCCCACTTTTGCGCAGCGGGCCCGGCCATTGGCGGAGGGCGCTGCCAACCAAAATAAAAACCGGACAGAGTTGCTATGGACTTGGGCTTTTTATGAGGCAAAGGAGGGGAGATTTTGATTTGTACTCGACCGACCAACCGGACCGCCTTCCTCCCCCCTTTCTACTGTCTCTCTCTGCTAGATAGAAATACTCATTCCAGGTCTAGACATTTCCCTTTCCACTCCTCACAGCACCGCCGAGACACACAGACAGCAGCATGGCTCCGAGGAAAAACGCCAGAACGCACGTAAAAGCCAAAGGTGCGTAGATTCTTTTGTTATTGTCCCGTCCCCCCACCTCCCCCCACCCTAGCAGCAGCAGATGCACTGCAACCTCCATCCACTGAACTGAACGAGGCCTTTTCAAAGTTAACCGAGCGTCTATTTCATTCACCTCCCCCCAACATCCCCCCCACTTATGGCTTTATTATAGAATGATGTTCTGCATAGTAGACTAGTCTAGACCACATGGGCCTTCTTCTAAATCCTTATACTTCTGTGTTTACAAAGCACATTTTACCACTAATATTATCCATCCATGGTTTCCGGGCGCCACTTCATGTTGCATAACAACGACACTTTAAGCGTTGACTAGTATTAACGCTGCGCTTTGAAGTTACTTTATTATTGTTGTTGGTTATTAGTGTTATTTGTTGAACGTTTCAAAGCAACCAACAATCCATATGGTTTCTTTATGCCCGTAAGCAGCGGTAATGTAGTAGCTGTGAGTGTTCACCGGTTGTCATTGGGGAGGCATTACGTGTTTACACTTGCATTGCATCGGTTGTTATGTTAACGCACGCCTGGCTGCATACAAAGTGTCCGGGACTTCGGGTTGCCCCTGGCGACTCCGCCGGGGCCGGGAGCGCTGTGCCCGGGCGTCCACCCACCCACCCACCGGCTGTTGGACCGGTTTACTGTCAAGCCTCTTGGCCCGAGATGAAGCGCCCGCGGAGGTCGGTGCAACACAGACAGACAGCACCATGTTGTACAGCCTGGGCTACACAGGCCTGCTGCCTGCAGCTTAGCTTATCCTCCTGCTATGGACGATTATCACACCGTTTAATGAGGTTGTGAGGCGTTTTGCGCTGACGCAGACATCAAGGCTGTGTGTGTGGATCAAGGATGGGATCTCGCTATCTCTCGTCGTGGGACGACATGCATGCTCCTACCCTACCCCCCTCCACCATCCCATCGCATCACCCCTCCCACTACTCTTTAGCCTAGTCACTTTTCCAAAATGCTTATGCTCACGTGTCATTGAGAGAGAAGGGGGGGGGGGGGGGGGGGTAATATACGTGGCTCCTGGGGGGTCCCCGTTCTCCTTTTCACCCAGGGAGGGTCCCCCCGCTTATTATTTTGTATTCGTAATAAAGAGATGCAAGTAGACGACGATGATGTGAAGGCGAGCTACTAGCTAGACTTGCACTTTGGACTTTAACGTTATCTATTGTAGAAAGAATACACTGACGTCATCACCAAAAGACTGAGCGTTGGGTCATGATTTGTGGAACTTCTTATATGAACATGAATTAAAGCTCTCAAGAATTGTTTTCATGGTGATGATGATCGATTTACTATTATGATTGATTGTGATTAATGACCGTTGCGTTTCGCGGTCACTCAAGATCATCATCATCATCACAGATGGTCCAGATTTAATGTAAACGTCACCCCTAAACTTCTACAGTGTCCCCACTGGTCACTCCCCCCCCCCCACACACACACTATAGTGACACGTGGCTAACTGGCTATGGATCAGCCCAGTTCCAGCCAGGCTTTATGGTGTTGATAGTAAATAAATGTTGAGGAGGGGGGCTCGTTAGAGGAGGGGAGGTTTGACGCTAGCTCGGGTACTCTGTGTTCTCATATTCATGCTACACACACACCCTCCCCCCTTCCTCCTCCTTGTGTACACAATGCATGTTCTTAGCCAGCGGGACATCTAAATGGTTCTAATGGTAATGGTGCCTATTGCATTGCTGCGTTTCTTATACTTTGCAAAGCTGGTGTGCTTGATTGTTGTTATTATTATTTCACGTTGTCGACATTGGCTATTGAACTTGAACTAGTAGCAGTGTAGTTATTACACCGTTAGCATGAAGTAGTAGAGACCGTTGGTGCGCACGTGGATCCGAGCGACAGCTCCAACATTTTGTGAGCGCACTCTACTCTGAAAGCGCTGCCGATACGTGCTGTATCGGCAGCGCTTTCAGAGTAGAGTCATCATCATCAAGTCTCGTATTTAAACAAAAAAAAAAGCCACGGGGTTCGTTCTGGTCGTTTTAATTGATTGCGTTATTAGCTCGGGGTGTGTTTTTGAGTGTGTGTGTTTTGGCACATCTCACGGAGGTTTCACTGTAGGAAAGGCTCAGGGAACAAAATGTTCAGCTCTTATTGTACTTTTTCACTTCTGTGACCCCGCCCCCTACAGCCTATATGGAAGGCTACAGTTGTTCAGTCAGAGTGCTGCTGCTAGCTTGCACACACACACCCCTGCACACACGTGTGTCATTTCTCTGACAGATCTCTGAGATCTGTCGCTCTCCCTTCATTATTTGCAGTTGCTCTACATATTAAAGCATCTTTAATATATTTAGACCTGAGGCTGATTCTACAAATCTTGGCTTCTAAACCCTGACAGTTAAAGCTAAACCCTGACAGTTAAAGCTATGTTTCTGTGTCAGAGGTTATCAAACTTTTTTCAAAAAGGACACCCAGAATTATATGAAATTGGCCGCTGACCACCATCTAAAAATACGTTGTTCCAGCCTCCAGGAGACCGCCACCGGAAGCAAAGATTTTTGTTAACATTCGCTCTGAAAGAATACATACTCAAAGATTTGAGCTACATTTTCACGATTTAAAAAAAGATGGCAGATCTACAAGATCGTAGCGTTGCACTCGGTACCTTTTAAAATAGCCAATCTACAAGCTCACAACCTCTCGATGTAGATCGGCTAGTTGAACTATTTTATAATGTTTTTCAAAATGGCAAATAAGTTTAGGGATCAGGGTGGCACAAGATGGAGCCCATAGTACCAGCAGCAGGTTTACTTTATGCTACAGTGTTGGTTAAGATGAGATCAGTGAAAGAATGGATGTTCACACATAGTGCAGGCAGCTTTATCAATAGTACTCCTGAGTGAAGGGTGGTATTTTAAGTAGTACTACAAAGCCAAGCCTTGGCATTTGATAAAGCTACAATGGCAGCTTGAAGAGGCCAAGAGTTTGTCTTAGTTTAGAATCATTCATCGTGGGATTTGTGGCTTAAAGAGAGCGGTTTTGTTAAAAATTAGTTAAGGTAGTTAGTTTGCAGGCCATGCCGATAATCAAGAAGATATTCAGACTTAAGTGTTACGTTTTCCCATAAACCAGAGAACGGACCTTTGACCTGAATGCATATGTTATCTATTCTACAACACTGTGGGCCTAACCATGCCGTGGTGGTTGCCATTATTTCCATGGTATTTATTTTCTGTTAGATATTATCTAGTTAAAGTAGCATGGCAATGGGCAAGCCATATATCAGTGGTTCCCAAAGTCGGGTCTGGGGACCCCTAGGGGTCCTTGAGGGAGTTCCATGGGGTCCCCGGCTAAAATGATAGCTTCGAACCAAATGGACCCTTATGGGTCTGTAACTCAGAGTACAAATGTTTTGTACATTTGTACACTATCAGAGTTAAATTAACTTCGATTTTACTAGGGGACCGTAGCCTAATTCAGGTCAAACTGGGGGTCCTTGAAATGAAAATGGTTGATGATTGCTGCTAGAACCGTGACAATCGTCTCTTATGGGGGTCCTCAGCATATATTTTCAAATGGGGGGTCCGTGGGCTAATGAGTGTCAATTTGGCGGTCCTTGACATGAAAAAGTTTGGGAACCACCGCCTTATATGATATCTTAAAAGCACCATTGGCACATTCATTAATAAATAGTTATTCTTGCCACTCTTATTAGACAGTACTGTACACATTACCGTTGCCAATGTGTCGGTGCCTAGTTATTCCATTGAGTCTTTGTATTGTCGTTGTGGTGTCTTCCCTGCCTTGTCCGTATATTATTTGACTTGGCGCTTGCTTATCAAATATTGAATTTGGCACGGTCATAGGGGGATTGTTAGCAATTGTTAAACACACTGAATTGCACAAGAGTTGTTCTAAAACACATCATTGGAAGTTTAGAAGCTATTTAGCGTGGAAGACAGCTTTTTTTTAATTTGCTAGGTTAAAGTGATCGAGTCACATAATTGAGTGATAATGAGTGCGAGTGCTAATTTACCTGAGGGTGTATAAATGGACACTCTTACTCGGAGTTAAATGATCACTCCGGACTTTACTGTGTACAGTTAATCATTACTGATAAGGCAATAGGAAGTCTTTTGGGATTGGGATTCCTTTCAGTGCTTGGAACACGTGTCGTTTACATTTTTTCTGACTATTAATCAATCAAAAGACAGTCAGACATGTAGGCAGCCCTTCCTCTTGGGTGTCTCATCGGAATTTGCATCCGTCTGCACCATTTCCATCTGTATTATTTTGGATGGTTTTCTTGATGCTGATAATGGCTATAATAACCAGCAAAGTTATCTTGTCATATGTTCCCATAAATGCACAACCCATCCACAATGTTTCTGTTCTATTTGTCAGTGTTATTGCTGTGTAGTGTCATTTGCTCATATTGCATTTGGATTATTGCTTTATGTATTGTCAAGTGAAGCTTTCTTATTTTCCATATCATGTTATTATTTGACTCCCCCAGGCCTCGTCCTCTCCCTCCTTGCTGAAGTCCACAGAACTAAAGGGGTAACAGCCTTGCCTGTCCTGCAGTATGTGCTACCTGGTTGCATGTGTGTGGTGAACTAAACCCTATTGCCAGTAATGCCACCATGCACCTTCAGTAGTTCATATATATATGGTAGTACTACTATACATACATATGGTTGTAGGGGTGTACCTTTAGGGGGTGCACACGCTTATCAGACACACCAAAAGTCCGATGTGCGCAAATCACCCATTGCCCCCGATATGCGTTGGTCTGACATGCGTTGCGTCGTGCTTGCGGTTAGGGTTTGGGGTAGGGTGTCTGGACTAATGATTGTCGGACTGTTAGTATGTCGGAACTTGTACCCTGTACCCCTACCCACCTATAACACACTATAGCAATGATTTTTCAGAATATAGTTATACAGCACAGCTATTTAGTATTTAACACTCATTGTTTTTTGTTTTTTTTCATAAAGGCATAGTATTTAACTTGAGTCCCTGAGTTTACAAAACAAAAACATTTTCCACCACAGCAGTCATCAGCCACTGGAGTTGTGTGTGGTGTAGAGACACACACACACACACCTGGCTCTCACTGTGTTTTGGAGTTTTCAATGTTTGTTTTGATAGCCCCAAAAAGATATCCCTGTCTACCAAAACAAACCAACCAAAATGCAGCCAGAAGGCAATGTATTTGAAGTTGAATACTATGCTTGTTGAATATCACTTACTGCACCTTAAATGTTAATGCATCATTCGAGGTATCATGACGGCTACGCTCAATCAATCTCAATACATCATTTGGTTGAATTTACAGTACACATTTGATTGATATATGATTGGCATATAGGCAATACAGATGTTACACCACGCTTCAAGTTCCCGTCGCATTTATTTTCAAGAGGTGGCATATTTTGTTCAACTTTACTGAGGCCAATTTGTAATCGATGCTGTTAAATTGCCATCAATCAATGCATTTCTGCACCCCTATTGGTTTGTGCATGTGTGTGAGTGATAGGGCTTTGCGTGGCTTGACGTTAATATGGGCTGATACGGTATACTACAAATTAGCCTGCCCAATGATGCAAGATTGAGAAAATACACCAATTATATTTCCTGAATAAAAGTAAATCTTTAGGGAACGATCACACTGCACTTTTATTCTACCTATGATGGTGCATTCTGCCAATGCATTTCAATGGGCCAAAAAAACGCTCCATTCTAGACCAGATTCTATCAGAATTCTATCGGATCTACAAGCTCATAGCGCGGCACAGAGTGCCGTGCTATGAGCTTGTAGATCTGATATTTTTCAACAGCTAAAGTATAACATAATCCTTAAAACACAAAGGGGTTGCCGAACTTCCCGTCCTGAATGGGTTAAAATGCATTGGCAGAATTTGTTTTGCCCTCATAAGTAGAATACATTTTTCACTTTCATATATATTTTTTGGTTAATTTTATCGTGTACTCAGGCTTTTGTGAACACCCAGCTAGTTTTTTAAGTTGTTTGATTTAGTATTTAAATATTTGATATTACATTTTACCTGCCACGCCCCCTTCATATACAAACCCATTGATCATCTGTTCTTGGTTCTGATGGCTGATATTGTCCTAATACTGGCTGTGGCTAATTACCTTTTTCATTTATTTATTTTTATATATATTCTTTGGGAAAATAAAGTAATTGAACAATATAACTATCAGTCACCAGAAGCAGGAACATGAGTCTTACCATGGTTAACTGGAGTTTGAAGTTCAGTGGGCAAAAGTGGAGAGTGTGTGTCTGATGAAATGAATATCACACATCTAAACATTGGTTCAAGCAACTTAAAAACTGTCTGGGGTACACGCAAGCAAAAGTGGATGTGAAAACGACCCCAGAAGTGATTTTAAAGTGAAAACCTCCATTTTTTTTTTTAAGTAGGCCTAGTTGTGGCCAATTTGTCTTCAGTAGCCAGGCCTAGTAATGTGGTACTAGTAGCACCTATTTTTCATAACCATCACAGCACTAAGCATGGGTGCTGTATCAACCCTCCTTACCTTCTGACAACTCCAATTCCAGCTCTGCAAGTCTTGCTCTCACCTCCAGTGGAATCGGTACGGTATCACGGACAAACTTGCATCTTCTACTTGTGTGGTGTGTTGTGTTGTTAAAGACAAGCTATGACTTAATGTTGAGCATTTATAAATGTTGAACTGGTTGTGTGTGTGGTCGTGCTGTGTTTGAACAGTCTGTTGACTCAGAAGACGATCCAGGTTTTGGCATTTAGCATAGTGATATACAGTAGCTCTAGAGAAAGGCATCCATTTCTGCAACATCATCAATTCCTTGCCAGCTGATATCTTGACGTTAAGCCCAAAGGCCTGCAGAAGCATTCTTTTGAGGAACACTTTGGATTTTCAGAGCTGATGAGTCAGTCAGGTTTTCTCATACTAGACCTTACCTGTTCTGAATATATTATGAACACCACATTATGTACAGTGTGGGTAATGCGACGTAATAGATACTGATTGGGAGGGAATTGTCCTGTCTCGCTATAGCGCACGTAGGCTACGCTATCGCAAACATAGTGGATTTATCCCCAAAAAGCATGTTTTTGCAATAAACGTTTTAAAATGCCGCATTTGCGGCGCCCCCTATGGATGAAAATGGAATTACTTTGGGCTCTCCGTTGATTAAACCACCCTCGACATGTGAATGCAATTTGGATTCCGTTGGTTTATTTGTGTCATTTTGTGTAAAACAGGCCCCTCCCACTAACTTTGTACGCCGATTACAGCCGAACGATACGGACTATGAAAATTCTGCCTGTGGTGTTTTAATCGGATAGGTCCAGAGATCATGTGTGCCGTTTTTTGTGAGATTTGCACAAAAGCTGTAAGTGGAAGAGCAAAAAGTGTGTTTTGAAGAAAAGTCAATTGGTGCATTGGCGATTGGTGCAGGCAGTGTGGAGCTACGACAGTGTTTCAGACATTCATTCATACATTGAGTGAACAGACAGACATTGAGTGAATTATAGTATGAAGATTATAGTATGATAATTATAGTATGGTGATGAGGATATGGTGTGCAGCCAGAAACTCCCACATTTGGAGGATCGTGGTGAGAGTGGACTGTCATAAGGCAGAGCACTCTCTAGCAGCCTCTGCTGCCTGGCTGGGAACTTCACTCACAGTTCTCCTGTCTTTCTGTACTGTGATTTCATTAATTGGGAAAACATTTCTGAAAACATCCCCCCCCCCCTTTTTTTTTGAGTGGTGCAACCACTCCTTACGGAGCTGTGTGTGGGAGGCTGGCTGGCTGGGTGGGTGCGTCTGAGCACGAAAAAAGCATGGTTGTTTTTGTGTGCAACCCTATACACAAACACACACGTACATATTAACTGTATATATGGATTCGGGTGTGCCAGTACAGTACAGTACAGTACAGTGACAGTACAGTAGAGGGTACAGTAGAGGGACCCCCACACGGTAACTCTGTCATTTCTCAACCGTTTAGGACGCGGGGCGGCTCGCCGGAATTGTTGCACCACTCACTTCACACGGGTGTGATTTTTTCTATTTCTTTCTACTTTTTCTTTATCCCACAATTTCTTTTAACCAATTTTTGTTTACACTAGACGTAATCCTGGGCGCTACACTCCCTCTGTAAACCTGGGGAGAGAAACGGACTGACCTCATCATGATTCATTCAATGCATGAGGAGTCCAAGCTGCTTCTTTTAACCCGACAGGGTGAGTTTCCTTGGTTGGATGTGGAGCGTGGAAGGAACACGTTATTCCAACCAGTTCCCTTTCCCCTCCATCAGGCGCCCCGGCTGGCCATAGAGACCAGGATTACTGCATGTTTTGTGTGAGGGTACCTACCCTAGGGCAGTGGTTCTCAAACCTTTTGAGTGGTGCAACCACTCCTATAGACAGCTATGTGTGTAGCTGGGTCTGTCCCCGGCTGTGTCCGAGCACGAAAATAGCGTTATAGCGTTTGTTCACCACCAAGACACACACAGGCAAGGGAGGAGGGCTTGTACAGCACAAGTACAGTATAGCACCACTCACTTCAGACGGGTCTGATTTTTTTTTTTCATGTCAAGGACCCCCAAATTGTCACTTATTATTTAGCCCACAGACGCCCATTTGAAAAGATTTGCCATCAGGGACCCCCATAAGAGAAGATGTTTACAGCAATAGCAGTGATACTCAACCATTTTGATTTCAAAGACCCCCAGTTTGACATGCTTTAGGCTTTAATGGCATTTATTCTCTACCTTTGGGACCCCAATTTATATTGTAAAATCAATGTTAATTTAACTCTGAGACAGTGTACAATTTAATAAAACCAATTTGGTTTGTACAGACCCATAAGTGTCCATTTGGTTCCTAACTGTCTATCATTTAGCTGGGGACCCCCTGGAACGTCCCTCAAGGACCCTTGGGGGGTCCCCGGACTCCACTTTGAGAACCACTGCCCTAGGCCTAGGGGACACGTGGGGATTATGCAAACTCAACTGTCACACAGAAAGGCCCTTTTGCTGATCATGCAATTCTAGTCATCTTATCGTTTCTTTTAGATTTATCGTTTCTTTTAGATTTCCTACAGAGACACCGTCAGTAAAATGCATTAATAAAAGAGGAATACCAGCAGTAAAATGTATTTCTTCTTTTTTTTCCTTGTCCATATAATCACATTTGAAATAGGACATTTGAAGTAATCATTATGTATAAATATATTATGGTAGGAAGGTTGAAAATGCTGAACCGGAAGGAATGCAGCCACTCGTCTGGTGGTCTACTGACCCACAAAAGAAAATAAGACATTAAAGAGTACAGCATTGTGCTATGGAGTGTAGATTATAGAGTACAGCACCGTGCTATGGAATGTAGATTATAGAGTACAGCACCGTGCTATGGAGTGTAGATTATAGAGTACAGCACCGTGCTATGGAGTGTAGATTATAGAGTACAGCACCGTGCTATGGAGTGTAGATTATAGAGTACAGCACCGTGCTATGGAGTGTAGATTATAGAGTACAGCATCGTGCTATGGAGTGTAGATTATAGAGTACAGCATCGTGCTATGGAGTGTAGATTATAGAGTACAGCACCGTGCTATGGAGTGTAGATTATAGAGTACAGCACCGTGCTATGGAGTGTAGATTATAGAGTACAGCACCGTGCTATGGAGTGTAGATTATAGAGTACAGCATCGTGCTATGGAGTGTAGATTATAGAGTACAGCATCGTGCTATGGAGTGTAGATTATAGAGTACAGCACCGTGCTATGGAGTGTAGATTATAGAGTACAGCACCGTGCTATGGAGTGTAGATTATAGAGTACAGCACCGTGCTATGGAGTGTAGATTATAGAGTACAGCACCGTGCTATGGAGTGTAGATTATAGAGTACAGCATCGTGCTATGGAGTGTAGATTATAGAGTACAGCACCGTGCTATGGAGTGTAGATTATAGAGTACAGCACCGTGCTATGGAGTGTAGGTTATAGAGTACAGCACCGTGCTATGGAGTGTAGGTTATAGAGTACAGCACCGTGCTATGGAGTGTAGGTTATAGAGTACAGCACCGTGCTATGGAGTGTAGGTTATAGAGTACAGCACCGTGCTATGGAGTGTAGGTTATAGAGTACAGCATCGTGCTATGGAGTGTAGGTTATAGAGTACAGCACCGTGCTATGGAGCGTAGGTTATAGAGTACAGCACCGTGCTATGGAGTGTAGAAGAACTGCAGAGTGAGAGGGGTAGTTCAGTTCTGTTCAGAGCCTTTTGTTGTCCAGAGAGTTGAGACTAGTGGCTTGTGTGATTTGCTATGGTCCACTCACTCTGCTGTGGCATTCCAGGTCATCCGTGTACTAAACCCCCCAATGGCCTGGTATGTCTCGCTCTCCTCCGCCTCACTGTTTGTCTCTGGCTGTCTGTAGCCGCAATGCAAAACGCAGGCAGAGGTCATCACGGCAGCTATTCCTCACATCTGTATCGATGTGCTCATTGTGCTGATGAAGTGAAATTAATGAACCCTCAGCATTTTGCATTTTGAAGTGGGGCTGTGTTTAGGCTCGCTGAACACACTCTAGTTTGTCAGGATTCCATGAAAATGGCCTACAGCTGTGTGTGTGTGTGTGTGTGTGGGTGTGTGCGTGACTGTGCCCGCGTGAACATCTTTCAAAGCGGGGGCTTTTTGCTGACCCCCAATTTGTGGGGGTCAGCCATCTTGGGTCTGCACTCACTACTGCAGCAGCAGCAGCAGCCTTGAACAACGTACTGTAATGGTTATTGATTATTTGTATGTGAGTGGAATATGCCCACTCACAAGTAAACTAGTTTCGGGGACTTTGGGGGGTGGGTAGCCTATATGTAAATGTGGGCGTGTGTGTGCACGTGATCAAATCCAGATGGGCAAGTAGTGAGTTTGAGCCTGCTGAAGCAATGGCATTCCTCCACAACAGCAGCCCTTATATAAGAAGGAGAGCAACTGAACAATGTGTACTGAAGAGGCAGAGAGAGAGAGAGAGGTAGAGCAAGGCTTCAGGGGAGGGACAAACCGAAAAAGTTTCCAGTTACATTTTGTTGAGAAAAGGACATACATTCTACGCAAGAGTGATTCAACTGGTGCGCTGCAAGCATGGAACCTACAGTAGAAACAAACGGTACACTAAACGGTACGTGTCTTCTGTGTGTTTTTGTATTTTAGTGCAAAGAAACGCGTGTTTGTGTGTGTGTGCATCTTGAAAGTAGTTTGATAGTTTTCGAGCATATGAGAGAGACTGGCACACCCACTTCCAACTTGTACACGTGTACTGTTGTATAGCTATATTAAGCCATTGTGTTCTGTGGGGTTTTAAGGACCACTATGGGGGCCTCAGTGATGGTATTGTGTGTAATCAATGCGTTGTCTCTCGTGGATGTGAGGAACATGGCATGATTAGCATTAGATGATGCAGATTTCCATAGTACCTCATGTTAGAATGTCCACCTGGAGTGGAGCAGAATTATTTTTTGTCAAATGGTTTATTTGAGATTCAAGATCCCGGGGAGGATTACCATTTAAGTATATTTTAGGGGTTTCCAATACAAACAATACAAACATAGGAAATGCATGTAATATCTAAAGGAAAAACTAAAACGCAGAATGAAGAAAGGTTCTTTTGTTCAGCGTGGGGCGACAAACTTGATATTCCTGTTCCTATATGACTACAAAGAATCCCTTATAGGCTTTGTTATCATATAGATTAACGATATCAATATTTGTCATAATATTTAAAAGCTTGAGATGAGTGTTAAATCTAATTCTAATGATCAAAAGACAGCCCCGGCCTCCCCACCCCCCTCACCTGCATATGAGGCTGTTATACAAGGCTATACGATGCTTATAATTCCATATAACCGGTTGAAACATTAGATCACTGACATCAGCCAACCCTTTTTATGAACCTGCCTTTCCTGTGTTGACTCTAAAGAATTACCTCGCCCATTAAACTACTTTCTATAATAACACATCAAATCTGAAGACGCCTTTAGGCTACATGTTATATCTGATACACGTTTTTTGTAGCAGGAATGGAAGTCCCAAAACCCTTTTTGCTCTTTGTGCAAGAAATAAGTAAACGGAAAAATGCAAATGGTGGGGCTTCATTCATTTGTACTTGTCAGTACAAACACTGCCATTGTAAACGGCATGACAAATACAGCACTATGGATTCTGGAACCCTGTGTCCTTGAATCTTATTTGCATGCAATTTGTAGTTCTGCCCTGTTTGAAATCAGTGCTTGTATATTGAGTGATTCTATAACTGAGTGTGGGCCTATGGGTGTAAAAATGAAAGTCCTTGGTGTCATTTCGACACAACCTCACATCTTCACGAGTCATGGGAGTCTCTCTTTACCTCTGTAAAATGTGCTTTAATCAATTATGTGGCTGTGACAGACGGAGGTACGGTGGGCATGAAATCCTTCACATGCTCTCTCTTTCTCTCTCTCTCTCTCTCTCCACTTTCCTGCTCTGTAGACTGTGTCACTAGGCTCAGTCCAGAGAGGACGTGTTGTGATGCCACAGGCTAAACGGGGGGGCCGTGAAAATGCCTGACATTGCTTTGATTTGCTGAGCAGTTGAATGGCAGCAGCCTATAAATGTCACTGGGCCGTGACAATGGATGTTTGTCTATCCATTAGAAAGGTCTATGTAAAGATGTTGACACCAAGGGGCCAAGGCAACTATTTTGAGTAATATTACTATTAATGTTGTGGCTACATGGAACCTTTATTCTGTAATGAGTTCTATGATGCCAACCTGCTGTTCACTCACTGTATGTTAAGTGAGCAGTGAAATTGCCCCCAAGACTCAAGAGTTGCCTGCATGTTTTAGACTTTTTGAGTGGTGCAACCACTCCCTTACGGAGCTATGTGTGGGGGTGGGTGGCTGGGTGCGTCTGAGCACGAAAACAACATGGTTGTTTTTCACCACCTGTGCGCAACCTAACACACGCACATATTAACTGTATATATATATGGTGATTTCGGTTGTGTGCCAGTACAGTACAGTGACAGTACAGTACAATAGAGGGTACAGTAGAGGGACCCCCACACGGTAACTCTGTCATTTCTCAACCGTTTCGGACGCGAGGTGGCTCGCCGGAATCGGGCCGGCACCCTGGGTGCGTTCCTGTGGGTCTGGAACCCCCACACGGAGTTGCACCACTCACTTCACACGAGTGATTTTCTTTTTCTTCCAAAGAGTCGATCAAAGACCAGCACAAGTACGTTGAAGCCCAGTGTGCAGTTAGTTGTGTAGACATTCAGCTTCATGGCACGTGCCTAACAACAACGCTGATTTGCTTGCCTGACGCCGCCGATTTGGCACTGTAGGGCAATGGCTTGCTGGCCGGCTTTGTGGGGGAAAAAAGAGGACATGTAATGGAGCTAAGCACAGTGTAGATGGGACAAAGGGGAATTGAACCTGCTGAGGCCATTGATATTGACATCTCTCTCTCTGTGTCAGGGCCAGCTGCTTGAACAGTTCTATAAATAGTTCATATTCAACATGCAGTGCCATATCGGGCTTACAAAGGGAGACCAAGAGAGGGAGAGAGAAAGAGAGAGACAAGGTGGGAAGTAGCAGACAGACAGAGAGAGGTTGTCTTGGCAGACGTACATATACAGGAGAGAGACCAGAGGGAGGGCCACAGGAAATAGAATTACGCCAAGCCAGGGGAACCACCAGGCTGGACTCTCCTCCATTGGCTGGTGCAGCCGGTGTCCTTGTGGGTCAGTTGGTAAGCCGCGGGCAGTGTGTTGGTGTTCACTCGTCGGCAGGGATGGGTGATCCAATGACACTGGTCGAATCCACCACCACCCAACCCGTCATAACGCAGATCCACTCGGTGATCGCAGCAGTAACCGAAGGTGAGAATGGCGGTTTGATCATCTTGGAGCTAGAACAGCGCAGGACAAGGACAAGAGGCCATCGTACCTGGCGTGGATCGGTAGCTCTGGGAGCCTGTGACCTTTCCAGCCTCCCTTGATCACAGTTTTTGTCGGGGTGGTAAAAACTAATTTGACTAAACTATAATGGCTCTGCTTTATGCTTTTGTTGTGTTTAGTGACACTGGCACATTGGACATATTTCAGTGAGCATAGTAGCAGTAATGTTGGGGCCTTGTTGTTCATCACATTAATATACATGGCTGTTGCTCAGCTCATGGTGTAACGGCTTCATGCATATGGCTGGAGGAGACTAACATCTAGAGACCGTAGCCTCACGGACCGGAATGTGGACGAAACCGCCTTCAGGGTTCGAGGCTGATTATTAGCCCCTGTAGACAGTATGTGGAACATGTACAATGGTGGTCATTGTTGTCGTCCGTAAATGCATTGTAATGTTATACATTGTAATACATTTGTATGTAAACGAACTTGTTACACTACTACAATGCTTAAAATGGAAGTCAACCTTTTACTTCTAAGAATAACCTGAGATGTTAGTATTTTTATTACTGCTGCTAATTCAACTTGGCGTGTGTGTATGCGTGTTATGGGCACCGCACGCCATACAATACTGACTGAGCATTTTGAGCTGTGAATTGTTGTGTGTGTATGTGTGTGCCTGAGCCGGTTTTGACCTCGCACCACACAGCGGACTTCTCCAACACCTGTTCATGCGGTCTCTGACACTATTTCTACCCACAATGCTTGTCAACGGCACCCAGAATAACTCCTCGCCCATCCATTGCTCTTGTTTAAGTCCTATATTCTCTATATTTCTCCTCCATTGCCTCTACCCATAGCCAAGTCAGATCTAATTACAATCTCCTGTCTATAGGAACAAAAGATGTACAGGAACAGTCTGAAGCAATGTAAATGGGCCACGAGTATATTTTCATCACTGTTTCTTCCTATTTTTTGCTATCATTCATTCTAGTATTACAAACTTGAATGAATTCAGGTTTGTCGTGCAACAGAACATAGGACTATCTTTTTCAAAGGACTGAACGAACGAGCAAAAAAAGGCAACCACCTAACAAACGGAACAGGATATTTTTTTAACACTGTTTCTTGTCTCTCTGTCTCTCCAGATGCCGCCAAGCCACTGATAACCAATAAAAATGGAAAGAAGTCAGAGGGTGGAGCTGGAGGAGGAAGCTTCTTCACCTGGTTCATGGTGCTGGCTCTGCTCGGAGTGTGGACGTCCGTAGCCGTGGTCTACTTTGACCTGGTGGACTACCAGGGGGTCCTTGGTGAGTACACCATGTTAGATATGTATTAATATTAGAGATGTACTGATATCATTTTTTACCCCCCTTTCTCGATACCAATTCCGATACTCGCAGCTTGCGTATCGGTCAATACCAACAGAGTACCGATCCGATACCAGTGTGTAATTTAAAAAGAATCTAGGACAAGTGGCTCTCAAAACAATGGACCCTTACAGGTCTGTAACTCACACTCTGAGTTATGGGGGTCCTTGAAATTAAGAAGTTTGAGAACCACTGATCTAGGAATAAATACATGTAGTGTAGTTAGTAAAATAATAGCAGCTTTTCCGATACTGGTATTGGTATCGGAACAACTGTAACCCCCTTGCCAGTCTGTGTGCATGTCCACACACACACCAGATAGGCGCGTGGACCGAGTTATCTGCAGCTGCACTGCATAACAGAAGGAGACGCACAGCTGTTTACATGGACAAAGACGGACGCATGCATTATGATGAATATGATGAATGGGGGGTAATGCTGCCCATCATAGAGCTGTGCTGGTAACCCAGAGAGCCACAATGTGAACTCGACAAACTATTAGCTATCGATACTATCGATATCGAACTATCGATACATCGATAGTTCAAGGTTCAACTTAATTTTTTCGAACACTACCAATTACAGTAAAGTAAAAGGCATGTGAAATTCACTGTGTGCTGAAAACCAACACGGCATCCACAGCACAGTCTCAAGAGTAAAGATGTTAATAAAGACGCTGTCAAATTAAATATGATCTGTGTATCTAAATTACCTAGAAGTGCAGAAAAGCTCAAGTGCAAACTGCATTGTTGTGTTGTGTGTGTGATATGAGACTATAACCTCACGATTCCATTTATTATTAATATTATCGTTGCAATAACGACATTGTGGTATTTGGTTAAAATATTGGCACACCGCCCTGCTGTCGGTGTGTCATCAAGTATTCATCTACCAACTATCCTACAAGAACAGACGCACAATCTGTCTTGGCTGATTTATTAGTCATCAGTTATTGCTGATTGACAACCAGTTTCACCACGCCAACACTTTTTAGCTGACAGACAAGTTATCAAAGTGAACATGGAGTCCTGTCAGACTGGCCTGGCAAGACTGGATGTTCCATTATTTTCTGCCTCATCGATGTGATTCCAGCTTCACTCTCTGGTGGTGCCTTGATAGCTATATTATTACTGAAATAAGCTGCTTTAGTAGTCGTGCCATTTGTGTTTCCATTTGAACCAAATCTATTGCTGGAAAGAAAATGGAATCAAAATGGCCACCGTGAAATGGCTGCAGATGCAAAGCTGTGTCATAGAAATGAGATGGAAACCTGCGGCATCTCTTCTTAAATCCACATATATCTACAAACACGTTGTTCTTCTTTAACAATGGATTATGTTGGAGCTAGATGCTTTGTGTCACTGTTTTCTGTTAAATTAGACTTTGTTTGCATTGTTTACGGCAACTTGGTCTCACTTCATTCTTCAATGTGCTACTGAAACGTTTTACCTACGTCAATGCGTAGTTCTTCTGTTGCATGTGAGTGTCATGCCTACTGTATTGTCACAATTAACGCCTCTATCAATTTGTTCAGAACGACGTTCTGTGTTTTCGTAATCTACTGTTTATCCTCTGAATTATCAATCTTTTGTTTCGTGTTTTCCTATTTGCTTCAATTCCAATATGTCTGTTTTGTTTTCTCTCTGAATGCTGCATGCAGACAAGGCTAAGGACTTACAAATTAACCTGTCCGAAGCTTTGCAAGGTAAAAAGGGCTCCTGTCTCAATGTCTCATGTCATGTCCACCGTCATCCTCATCCGTGGTCTAATTCCTCTACTCTAGCGTCAGTCGCCAAGCTGTAGCATGGATACAAATTAGATTGAATAGTTTCCAAATTAGATTTAAAAGTTTATTTTCAAGTCCGTCAAGTCCGACTTCCTCAATGAGTTCCGTAGTAGTAGTGTATATATGGAAACCGCCTTTGTAAAAATACTCCAGTTCAAATACATTTTGATTATACCATTAAAAGGCAAGTCTAAAATTAGTTCTAAGCTAATGTTAGACTTGCTAATAACAGTTGGTTATTTCACATGTAGACCTTCTATATCCTGCAGTATCCCGTAATAACACTACGCTGTACCCGACGGTGCCCAACAGTACAGTCATATAGTCATATATTTTACTCCCTAGATTGTAATTCCATCATATTGCCCTACATTAGAAATGTAGGGTATTATGTTAGAAGTTCAGTGAACTGAACTGGCATTTTCTAGCCCTTCAAAGTAGTTGCAGATTCGGTTATTGGGAAGGAATTTGACGAGTATAGTTTTGGGGAAACCTAAGCCAGACACGTTGAAACTTGATGTGGCATAAAGTGCCTGACAAAAAAATTGACGACTTAACACAACGGGTATCCCCTCCCAACTCATCCCATCCCATCCCATAGTTAAACCTGTCAAACGATGGACTTAAAGCATTAGTGGTAACTGTTAAAACTAATGTTAAATGTTTTACATGTTCCTGGTTATGCCCCCCCCTCCTGGCTACCCTGCTGTAGGTAAACTCGTGGCGTACGATACTGACGGCGATGGTGATTTTGATGTGGAGGATGCTAAGGTTCTCCTAGGCAAGTTTGATTCATCTGGAATTATAACAAATGTTTTGTTCTGACATCATCAGTGTCCTGCAGTAGAGGAGTTGACACAAAAAGACAACTTTTGAACTTTTTTGTGCTCTACCACAAAACATATTTTACAGATGAGAAGCTGCATATTTGCAGATAAATGACAAAATCTGAAATGAGTGGTTTCTGCAGGCCGCTGATGCAGTGTGTGCATAATGTGTGTCAAAGAAAATGTTTGATTTGGGGTTTCTCTTGCATGACTTACTCTTGTGTTGTTGTTGTTGTTGACTTGAGGTGGTTTGATTCCAATATAACTTATTGCTGAATGACAAAACTAATTCGAGTAGAGTTCTCCAAAAACGAGCAAGACAAACGGACCCCTTTGTTATAGGCCAAGACAGCCTGGGACAAACTGCTGCAATAGTAACAAGAAAATGATGTGCCTTGATCCCAGATTGAAGAACAAACTAGCTCTCAGGTTTGGGGGTTGTAATTAAACACAAATTCAAAAGTTGACATATCCATATAGCCTTGGTAAGTTTAAAACATGGGTTTTGGAATAGATTTCACCCCAAACCTGCTGACTGAACACACCAGTCATACGGATTACTAAGTGTTTATTCTGTTATGTTAATTGTTAATCATTTAATTCTGTGATCCGTGGTTGCCATTTTCAAGTGGTAGAGTTTTTTGGGGGGGCACCTCTGCTCTGTGTGATGCTCAAAGACGGTGTTCATGACAACTGTGAACTTTCCAGCCCGCGGAGAAGGCAGTGGTGCGTGCGTGCGTGTGTGTGTGTGTGTGTGTGTGTGGTTATAAACGGGGGGTATATTACATGAGCCCTTACTAACACTAAACGGCAAAGAATTCAACGTTTTGTCACACTCCGTGCTCTCTCTGTGCCACACAAAGGTGTTTTTGAGTGGTGCAACCACTCCAAGGAACAGCAATGTCCGTGTTCACCTATGTGTTCACCCACCCACCTATGTGACTGTCACTATGAGCACGAGTACCAATGACTACCAAAAGTGGCGCTGTTGTGCCAGAAACGGAGAGATAGTGCTGCACTGCTGCCTGCTAATGAGAGACAGAGAGAGAGGGGGGAGGGGGCGGAGTTGCACCACTCAGTTCACACAGGTGTGATTTTTTTTTCAGTACTACCCATCTATTTATTTCTTCTATCTGTCTCTCTCTCACGCTTTCAATCGAGCTACAACGTTATGCCAATTGGCAAGAGAGCCCATCACTGCTGCTTCAGCTCCACCTTAGCTCAACGCTGCATGATCCCATTTTGGCTTCATACACCGTAGTGTGCTTTCTCACTCTTTTCTTTTTAAATCCTCCTTATATTCTCCTTCATATAGAGGTTTACTCTCGTCTAATGTAGACATTAGCTCTAATGCCTCAAACTGGAGGCTCTACAGAACTTAATGGTCCGCTGCATGCTGCTGTCTGTCGAGGCTGCTAGACGCTGCAAAGTGCCTTTTTAGACTTCTATTTAACTCTCTTCACCTTCTGCTCTTTCTCTGGCTCTCTAAAAAATATATATCTTGATCTACGCCCCCCCCTCATTGTCTCTCTGCCTAACTATAATTCTAACTGTCTGGTATAGAGCTTTACTGGTTCCCTTACTGCCTAACCTTAGCTTAAAACTTCTCCATCTTTTCCTCTCGTTTCTTTTTCTCCCCCTCTACTCTTGCATCATTTCCCCCCCCTCATCCTTTCATCACTTCTCTTCCTGTTGATCCTCCCTTCAAGTCATTTGCTGCCCCTTTGTCTGTCTCCTTCACCCTTTCTTCCTACCTTTCTTCCCATTTTCTCTCTCTCTCTGCCACGCATATTCCTCCCTCTTCTTTCCCCCCCCAATCCATCCGTACGTACGTCTGTCCGTCCATCCATCCATCCATCCATCCATCCATCCCTCCCTCTCGTCTGCGTAGGCCTGACCAGTGAAGTTGGTGGTCAGGGAGAATCCGAGATTCTGGATTGGTTAGCGGAAGTGGAGGAGGGCGGCTCTGATTGGCTAAACGGCTTCTTCACTTTCCTGTATGGTCTGATAAACCCCCTCGATCCCCCGGAGGAGGAGCACAGTTCCACAGGAGCCATGGAGGAGCTGGATGAGGAGGAGGATGATGATGATGAGGAAGTAGTCAGGAGAGCTCGGAACGTTGATCAGGGCCAGAAGATTGTCATAGTGGGACTACATAACCAGTAGCCACAGGCCAGCTAGCTCCAACCATACACCACAGCCCAATAAACCTATCCACACGGCAGCCATTTTGCTTTTACTTCATACCCCCTGAGTATGAGGTAAGGGCAAAATGGCCGCCGTGTGATGAATATGGTCACCCCCCGCCCCCTCCCCCTATACTATCCCAGTAATTTTATAAATGTCTCACAACGAAGACGGATTGAGCCTGATATCTCATAGATGGCACAGAGTGTTGGAAGCTACCAATTAGCCTATACTACATTACCGGCACTTAGGAAGACTTTGACAAGGCTTTTGACAGACATGAACTAGCCTGTAGCTTGGATACCGGTTTCTCTGGAATTGTTTGAGGACTAATGCAATTTCTGTATGCATGGTTATCCACCATTGGAGTTCAACCATGTGTTTGGGGGGGGAAACACTGCTCCGTTAAGAAGCCCAAGGCTAAATTAATTTCTCTGAGTACAGATGGACAAAACTCGCTTCTCTCCAGTTGCAGAGATGTGCCAAAATGACACGGGAGAACTGCAACTGGAATGGTTGCTAAACTTTACTGAGATGAGGATGTTCCGCCCTTAAAAAACAATCATGTGAATTTCTCTGATTCTCTTTTCTAGAATTGTATTTATAGACTGTTTCTGCAATGAACTGTCAGCAGCCGCCAACACAGCAATATGAGCTGACTATTTTATGCGAAGACTATTTGCACTTGGACAACTGTTTGGTTGTCCCTTCCTCCTTGAGTTCCTATCCACTTTTACTGATGCATGCCATGAAAACATAACCTTGATCTTAACACTGTAAGGTGAAGTATTGGCATGTGTTTGTACTTTTGTAAAGACTTTGCCGGTGACTTTCTTGAAGTCTTAGTAGGCATCGATCAATATATGGTTTCACAACGTTTTTGTTTGAGTAATACTTGGTTATTTACATAGATTAGCCCATTGGTGTCATACAGACGCTTGTTTTACAGGTGTTAAGTTTAATTCCGTTTCTATCCTGTCTGTAGTTCTTCGCCATTCCTTTTTCTGCTTTCTTTGTCAAGTATATGTCCCATTTCATCATAGCCTCTTCACCATTATCATCAATCCCCCCCCCCAAAAAAACTCAATAAAAAGCCTACATTTTTAAAGAGAAGTCTTATCAACCCTTTATCCATAACTGGCTAAGTTGAGGTCTCTATAATTATATTCCTTTCTAAGACTACATTTTCCAACACTATGTGGTTGTGTAGAGGTGTGTTGGGGATCAAGATGGCCTGGTGGTTAAAGAAGCCATTTTGTGGCAGTACACTGTCTGCCACAGAGTTGATCCCAGCAACCATTCTTAGGAGTAACTATGAGTGACATTGGAAGTGTCGCCTCCTCCATGGGGCCCTGTGCTGTAGAATGTAGGGCGTAGTTGATCACCGAAATTCCAGTTAGTATAGGTTTGTGACTCAAAGGTCAGAGAAGCCAGAGGCAAGGGAATTGGATTTTTAGACATTTTCATGACCCAAAGGCCACAGACGCTAGATGGGGAGGGCAGTGGATTTTTAGGACTTTTCATGACCCAAAGGCCAGAGAAACGAGAGCTGAGGGCAGTGGATTTTAGGATTTCCAATTTGAAGGAATTGGAACGTGGAAGTGCATGCTACACTGAACCTGATGTACTGGTTTCTATAGGGGTGTAGCAAAAAAAAAGAAAAAAAACATACATTCATTCATTTTTTCTCAACTTTCAACCTTACAACCCTATTTTGGGCATGCCATTATAAACCAATTATAATACTGTCTTAAAAAAAAAATAGCAAGCAACACTCACACAAGCTTGTGGATGGACTATTTTTGTTGCTGAAGATGCATTATAGAGGACTGAAATGACCAAACATTGCGTAGCTGGTTCTTGTTCTTCAAGTTTTGGCAGAGCATTTTTTTGTAGCCGTGGTGTACACAAAAACAAAACTCCTTAACCTCCGAGAGGCGCCCGTTTCTCTGCTCTTGCACCGATAGTGGCAGAATGTTCTTCTTGTCTTAGTGTGGACCTGATGCAAATTTCTATTTCTGAATAGATTTGCTGTTGGAACACAATTATGTAAACTACATCCTGAACAGACTGGTTTGTTTGAAGCACGTCTGTAATCTACTGATTTGTATGCTAATGGTCTCCTTACCGCCGTCAAAGGCACAGTCACGTATCAGCTCTAAATGGTTTCTGCCACACTTGTGCCACCAGGTGGTTATTGGCATTGTAAAGCCCATTCATTAAGAATGAAGATTAATATGTCACACCTACACTTTAAACCATAAGTCAAAAATGTGACGTTGTAGAATTAAGTCGGACTCTGCACTGACCTCACACTACTCTCTTAGAACTCTTAGTAGAAGTGTTACTTCCTTGGAGCCTTTATTTGCAAGTGAGATGGGCATGGTTGCAAGATGTTTTTTAATTGAATTGACACATTTGAAGTACCAAGGAAGGAGAGTGGCATCACTAATATGGATTGGACTTTGCATTGATGAGCACATGGTCCTGCATGCCATGCCCATTCCTTATCGTTTAATTTGGCTGGAGATGCAGATAATTTTTTTTTCATCATATCTGTCATATAGTTTATAACCTGCAACAACAAAGACAAATCCTGGGTACAACTACAGTCAGTATTTCGCAGCGCAGAGATGCCGGCAGGTGCTGGTGGAAGGCAGAGCAGATAATACCCATATAATACCCATTAACTTCCTCCAGACTCACAGAGTCTAGTCAGTCTGGGCTGGGGATTTAAACTTGTGATACTGTGTCAGTCACAAGCCTGCAAATCTTTCCAGCTGAAGTTTTTCACACATTTTTTTTTTGTCCGCTTTGTGGGTTTTCTGGCTTTAGTCACAGGGTGTTGTTGTTGAGACGGCGAAAAGTTGAAGATAGTAAAGTGTAAGAAGATGTTTTTTCCATTGTTGATAGGAGCTCAGACATAGCTTAGCCCTTATGAATTATAAATAAAGAATACTGTTTGTTTTCAGTAAATAATGTATACGTTGGAAATGTATATAGAAGTGCAGAAGTGACTATTTTTATGCATTTATGTATGTCCTTGAGTCAACTTTAGGCCTCGTGATGCTAAAACTCTTGATTGAAACCAATGGGAAATCGGGAATGAAATTGCTTGGGTCACGGAGCCCCACCTCAGCTGTTATGTTGCCGAGAAACATTATTCCAGATGTAGTTTGTGTTGGTCTGTCCAGAGCCATCAGTCTCTGGTTCAGGAGAGGAGGTACTGTGTATCTGACTGGCATCAGAGCAGCATCTGTACCAGGCCTCTGTAGGCGCGTTAGATTGTAGTCTGTGAGCTACGAATTGATTTACTTTCTGCCATTTTGTGTACTTGAATGAGTACATGACGATAATGGGGAAAGCAAGACTAGCCATCTTCGTCTGTGTGACGTTTAGGAGACCAGAAGCACGCAATGTTCACAGACATTGCCTTGAACTCACCACGTAGGATGGTGAGTTCAATGCCATGCAGGACCCACGTGCTCATCAATGCAAAGTCCAATCCATATTAGTGATGTTAATGTCACTCTCCTTGGTACTCATTCAAATGTGCGTCAATTCAATTAAAAAACGTCTTGCAACCATGCCCATCTCACTTGCAAATAAAGGCTCCAAGGAACTTAAGGAAGTAACATTTCTGCGGTATGGGGAGAGGCAACCACGGCCACTTGTACTTATTTGTACCTAGTGGCGAGGCGCGGGATGGCGTGTCATGGTAAATTATGGATATTTGAATTAATTCGGCGTAAAGCTCGGAAAGACCCAACATGGCTGCTGCAAGTATACGGATAAGACTCAAGAGAGCTGAGAGATATGTAAAGAAAAGCCAGAAAAGTCATCATGTTTGACACTTCTCTGTTGGAGTGTAGACACACCATTACAGGTGGCTTCACATTCTGATGGCTTGAAGAGAGCTTTAGCTAAAAAAAACGTTTTATTTTGTTAACACGGATACATTTAAAGCCAGATTTGCATACATTTTTTCCAAGCAACTTCGCTTAGAGCCATCTTCCAAGGCTCCTTTTTGTTGGGGCTGGTTTGCCCAACTACCTACTATCTGGGGTGGTGGGGGGCTTTGCGTGTGTGTGTGTGTGTGTGTGTGTGTGTGTGTGTGTGTGTGTGTGTGTGTGTGTGTGTGTGTGTGTGTGTGTGTGTGTGTGTGTGTGTGTGTGTGTGTGTGTGTGTGTGTATTGTACAAATTCTAATTGGGAAGTGCAGTGCATGGCAATTCCATCCAAGCCGGTCCACAGTTCCAGTGAGGTTCACCATTGTCCTGTTTCTGTGTAACATTAGATGAGAAACCACAAGATGAGGCCCCGAGTGGAGCTAAGAAAGGTACCAGTACGATGCATGGAGCTGTGTGCTGTTACAGTAGTGACATAACAGTCATGATGGTGCTGTTACAGTAGTGACATAACAGTCATGATGGTGCTGTTACAGTAGTGACATAACACTTTATGACAACACGTTAGTCATGACATTTCAGCTACCTGGTTGAGTGTTAAGACTTGTTTAGTAAACCATATGTATACATCCCATTCTAAACTAAACATATTAGTGGTCTTGGTAACGCATCTGAGTGGACTGCTGTTTTTAACATTTTACAGTATATGGCTCAACTAATGAGAGTCAACATTAACTTGTTGAATGATGTTGAGAAAATGTCTGGCGAGCCTTTAATGTAGGAGATGAATCGCTGGTGACTTTAACCCTGCCGTAACTATATTGGGGAAGCATTTTCAAAAGTTTTTTTTTGAAAATGTATATAATGTGTCTTACGTGGTTAATATGGTACTAATGGACTTTGCTGTGTGGCAGCAATTGATTCAACTTGGCTAATGGCATGACTACAAACTGATCCGGGGCCTGAAACTAGTCTGGATTTTCTTTTTTGTAGCCTGCTCTCATTGCTCTAATGCTCTTCAGAGCCTATAGCGTAGCATGGCCTTCCTCCCATTGACACTGAACCTGCCTCAACAGCCAGCAGGGCTTTAACAGGGCTCCCAAATCTTGAAATACCAGTACTAAGCTTTGCCCTTCCCTGCCGTGGATGACTAGCGAAGAACAATAACAGCCTGGCCTGCTTCCCATAACTAGATGTACGACTTGTAAACCCGTCTAAAACCACCGCTGTTGTCCCTATACGTCCACCTCAGAGAACACTCTGACCAGGGACACGGGTGTGAAGCTCAGAGAGGCCCTGAGGCAGCAGCTAGTTGTCATCCACGAACGCGTGGAGGCCAAGAAACTCGCCAAGATGGCCCTGGCCGAGGTCAGGAAGATCCTCGCCAAGGAGGACGCGCAGATGGTGCTGGGGCTGAGGAGGGAGGAGATAGCGGCCAAGGCCAAGGAGCGAGTAGCCGCCCGGTTGCAGGAAGAGGAGGAGAAAATGGTGAGGGAGGAGATGGAGAAAGCTCTGGTGAAAGCCAGGGAGGAGGAGTTGGAGAAATCTCTGGTGAAAGCCAGGGCCATGGAGGAAGAGGAGAAGAAGAAGAAGGGGGAGGAGGAGGAGAAGGGGGAGGAGGAGGAGGGAGGGAAGAAATCAAAGAAGGGCGGGGAGGAGAAGGAGGAGAAGAAGGGGGAGGGGAAGAAAGCCGAGAAGGAGGACCGGAGTAAAGGGAAAGACCCTGACAAAGAGAAAACAAAAAAGGCCAAAGGGGGCAAGAAATGAAGTTGCAGAGAGTTTGATCTGTAGTTTATATAATGACTCCTCACACAGGAAGTCACATTTCCCCAGTGCACTGAAACCTCTTCAGTGTTAATTTGAGTCCGTGTCAAAATAGACCTGTAATGGTACATTTTTACACTGGCGTGGTGCGTGTGTGGAGCCCAGCCAAGGGGAACCACCACCCATGGCTAATATGAGGTGGAAAAACTTAAAACATGTGTATAAAGCCCAAAATGTTTTAGCCAATCCTCGCCCGTCAGATATAAACATACTATTTTTCCTCTCAAATAAGCAACATGAGTTGGGGAAAGAAGGCAGCCGAGGGGAGGATGAGAGGAGAAGGGATTGGAACAGAGGGAGGCGGCTATATAGGAATGAACCAGGAGACGGAAGGAATGAATACAGTTTAGCGTTCATGTCCACATGATGTGACGAGTTGGTTGCTTTTGAAACTTTGTCAGACGTGGTTCATGGTTGAAATTTTGCCTGCACTGTAAATGCATTTTCTTCATTGTCAATAAAGTGATTGGTTTTCCAGTTTTTTGTTGTGTGTGTAAGTTGGATAATGTACATTGACTGGGTCCATCAGGTTGTGAAGTTGAAAGCGATGGGAATTGCGTTGCGTGTGATTGAATGTGTGTTGGTGCGAGCGAAAGGAGCGTGCAAACAGCCATGTTTGATTAATTAAACACGGTATGACTTTCAATAGATGGATCTTGGGGAAATTAATGGGAAGGAAAAACGGGCACCTTTTTAACATTTCTACACTTGTACAGGCTGTAATTGATCTCTTTTCCACTTTGGACTTCTTCTATCTTCACTGACCTCTGTCCAGCAGACCTTGTCATTGGCCCTTAGGGCTCCAAACCAAGTTGAACAAAGGTCGCATTTACACAGGAGGAGCATAAAATCGGTTTCTAACCCTATGTGAGCCAGATCAGAACATGTAATTGCTTAAACATGGACATGCCATCAGATCCGACTAAAAAGAAAGAAAAAGGGTTCAGGCAAATCGTTCTAAATGTTCCATTTGTTAATTCAGTCAGACCATAGCCAATCAAACCACAACCGCAGGTGTGCAACCTCCAAGAGTCAACAGCAACAAAAAACCCATGTCCTTTTCACCTAAAGAGAATATAGAAATGCCTTTATTTTTATCGTGAATCATATATTGTTATGAGTGTCTTAAATATGATCAAAATGAAACCTTTTGATGTTTTACTCATGTGCAGATGTGCCGTTTTGAGAACTTGTTTGAGAACTTCACATGTCTTGCCATTGGCAATTCAATAGATTGGATGTCACTGCATTGACATAAACGGAACAATTCAATAGATTGGATGTCACTGCATTGACCTAAACGGAACAATTCAATAGATTGGATGTCACTGCATTGACATAAACGGAACAATTCAATAGATTGGATGTCACTGCATTGACCTAAACGGAACAATTCAATAGATTGGATGTCACTGCATTGACATAAACGGAACAATTCAATAGATTGGATGTCACTGCATTGACATAAACGGAACAATTCAATAGATTGGATGTCACTGCATTGACATAAACGGAACAATTCAATAGATTGGATGTCACTGCATTGACAGAAACGGAACAATTCAATAGATTGAATGTCACTGCATTGACAAAATCGTGTTATAAAAGGTGTGCTTTGTTCATTCTATTCAGATTGCCCTGAAGTGATAAGAGTTAATCTGCTGGACACTTCTTTTCAGTAGCAAAGCAGTAGAATTAGCATTAGGCTAATCAGTGAATGAACCCATTTTGACCTGAGATCAGATTCTAAAAATGTCTTCTACATCCTGACCGTTTTCTGAAAAAGCTGTTTCTATGTCAGTGGTTCTTTGATTTTTCAAAAATAGCAGACCTACAAGCTCGTAGCGTGTCACTCGGTGGCGCGCTATGAGCTTGTAGATCTGCTATTTTTCAATAGCTAAAGCATAACATAATGCTAACACCAAAAGGGGTTCCCGCCCAAAATGGGTTAAACCTGCAGGGAAAACATGCATTTTCAGAAAAAAAATCTTCAGGGAAAGATCAGGAAAGTGTGAAGAGTTGGAAATGGCACATCCGTACTGTACAGTCACACACTCTCTGTACTAGTAGTAGCTGTTGATGTTGCGTCAGTGTTACATGTGTAATGTGTACAGTGTTTTCGTGTATCATCATCATCATCAGCCACATAATACCTTGGTGCCACCATGCCTTGTTGGTCACCAAGGCGGCATGGTGGATTCCGCTCACTGTTTCGTTGTCATGCCAACAAGCCTATGCATCGTCCCATCATATAGGACTCAAAGAGAAGGCCGTCGTTGTCGTGCCACCTCCCATGCCAGAGAGCGCCCTCCCCGTGGAAGCACCTGCATTTGAAGGTACGACACTCATTCATGCAGATGGACATGTACGTACGTGCGTGCACCAGTGTTGATTTCGTCGACTAATACTATGACAAACACAAAAGTTTGTCCAGACCACTGCCTTTTTTTCACAGACAAAAACTAAATCGAAACTAAATGAAAACTAGGATGACTAAATATATTGACAATTTCGTCAACAAATAAAAACTACACTAAAATGTTAGCAAGTGACTAGTGGACAAGAGATCCAGTATAAGTCATTTTTACACTTGCGTTGCATGCTGAAAATGGCAGATCTACAAGCTCACAACGCATCGCAGCGCGTTGAGCTTGTAGATCGGCTATTTTCAGCGTTAACACATTTCAGGTGACTAAAATGTCACTAGTAAAACTAAATAAACTATTCAAGAGCCTTTGACTAAAAATCTAAATTTGCTGTCAAAATCAACACTGACATGCACAAGTTAAAATAAAGTTGTACATCCACACGTGATGTACAAATGGGTCAATACAGATTATATATTCATGACATGCAAGCGTGTATGGGCACATACAGATCTATACATGCATAAAGATGGGTCCCATACAGATATACTGTTACTGTATATGCAATTATGCATATATGTCCACAGTCCTGAGGCAATAAAAGACCCCGGGGCCTAAACACAGCGTGAACCTGTTGGCTCCGTATCAAACACCTCCGCCTCATTTTGGCTGGCAAAACATTTCCGCAGTAGTGTATAATGACTTTTGAAGATAATGGTTCAGATGTTTTGTGACTGAAAAAGTAACTTATTTTTATCATAAAAAAATATATACCGTGTATATACACACACACACACTCTCACACACACACACACACACCCTATTGGTCTGAATATAAGACGTTTTTTTTGTTTTGTTTTTTCAAATGGAAATATTGTGGTTGTATTATAATTGGGGACTAGACTATTTGACATTCAATGTTATTTTTCCACAAATGAGTCTTGAAAAATGGGGGTCGTCTTATAATCAGAGCCGTCTTATATTCGGTCAATGAAAAAACCCTCTAAGAATGGACACAAGACATTATACATAAGTGTGTGCCCGCATATGGTCACTTAGTGGGGCTAGGCCTGTTATCCATTCTACAGTGCAGCTATCTGGTGTCCTTAGTTAAATATTACATGCAGAGTACATTTTGTGATTGATATTTCAGCAAAAATATAGCGGTTATAACACTCCACTAATGGAAAAGCAAAGGACTGCAGTTTTATACTAGAACAAATTCCACTAAATCTCAGTCATTATTATTATTTTTTGATATTTCTGGGGCTTTTTTTGCTTTTATTGATATATTTACAGTAGGTAGACACAGCAAAGTTTGTCGGGACTCGAACCCGAAACACACAGTCTTGCTGGATTACCAGCCAAGGTGCCTGTACCGCTAAGCCGGCCCAGGCCAAAATCTCACAACTTTAAATGAACACAGAGAGACACAACACCAACCCCCAAAACAGACACCTCTTCTAGTACACAACATGCACAGTATCCTTTTGTTTGATCACATTCCAGAGGTAACAGTGTCAGTATATTATTGCCACTACTATGATATGAAATCATTGGCTTCCTCTCTGTCTCGTCCTCACCTTCTCTAGAACCGGAGCCAGAGCTTGAGGAAGTGATTGAAGTTGCTTTCGAAGAGGAGGAGGAGATTGCACCACCGCCAGGTAGGGGTGTGTGTCTGTGTGCGTGTATGTGCAAATATGAAACAAAATGGTGTGAATCCTGTAATGCCAACAGATGGATATTGTTCCATCTGCCCTAAGTCCTGTCCAGTTCAAAATAATCTAATATATGAATAAAGTAGTGTGAAATCACTATTTCCTGAAAACTAAATAACCGGCAATAATGTTTTACAGCACTGGTTCTCAAACTGGTGACCTGCATGGGTCCCTTTTTTTTTACATTTACAGGACAATGATATGTAAATAACTAACAATTTTATCATTATTGTTCTCTTATGGGGGTCCCTGTCACAAAATCCTTTCAAATGGGCGTCCATTGCCATTTCATTCATAGATGCTGTAGGTGCCTTGTTTTGTCCCTTACATCATGCATGGGCAACTGGGGGCCACGTGCAGCCCTCACCTTCACTTAATGTGGCCCTCAGGTTAATATCGGAATACTGATATAGTATTGATTTCAGCTGTTACAATTCCAAACATGACCCGCTTTAATTACTTCAGTCTATTAAAAATGTATTGTCTTTTTTTGTGTCCAATGTATTTGCATTTAAGTTCATAAAGTTAACATAAGTATAACTAAATGCATTTGAAATAAAATACTTTTCTGGATTACAATGAAAAAAATGGCAAAAAATAATATATAATTCACGATTTCAATAAAAATATAGCAAAAATGTGGAAATATAGTGGCCCTCTCAATCTTCAAAGTTGCCCACCCCTGCCTTACATACGTACCTCTGTCTCTCAACCCTCCTCGCTCACATCTCTCCCCCCCCCCCCCCACTCACAGTTCACTGATGTTCTCTGTCTCTCTCCTAGAACCTGAGCTTGAGGATATCTTTGAGGCGGAACCCGAACCCGAGCCTGAGGCCGAGCTAGAACCTGAACCAGAGCCTGAGGAGGTCAGTAGAGACGAGCAGGGCTGGGTTCCGTTTTCTGCATGAGGCCCGTGCCCAGTCGCAGCATGGAGGGAATGTTGTAGAATGAATGAAATCAATCAATCAATCAATCAATCAGGGTTCTGTTTCTGCATGAGGCCTGTCCTGACTCCCCACAGTCGCAGCATGGCATGTTGTAGAATGAATGGAATCAATCAATCAATCAATGAAAATCATCATCATCTCTTATGTAGTTAAAAAAAAAAAAATAGGGCTGTCAAACGATTACAATGTTTAATCGGATTATTCACAGCTTAAAACAATGATTTAATCACGATTCATCACCATTCAATCTATGTCCAAATCATGCATGCATTAATTGAGTTAAAAAAGTTAAAATATTTTATCTAATTAATTTCCACTTTCACTTCTCAATTTCACTTTTCAATTTCACTTTTCAATTTCACTTTCACTTTCACTTTTTCACTTTCACTTTTCAATTTTACGTATTTTACGTATTTTGACAGCCATAATAATAATAATAAATGTACATATACATACACATAAATGTCCAGATTATTGAGGAGGAGCCCGAGGTTCTGGAGGAGGTGTTCGAGGAGGAGGAGGAGGAGGCCCCTGTAGAGGAGGCTCCGGTGGTCGAGGCCGAGCCCGAGGTGGTCGAGGCCGAGGTGGTCGAGGCTGAGGCCGAGGTGGTCGAGGCTGAGGCCGAGGTGGCCGAGCCCGAGGCCGTTGAGGAGGCCATTGAGGAGGCCGTTGAGGAGGCCTTTGAAGAGGCCATTGAGGAGGTGGAGGTTGTGGAGGAGGCAGTGGAGGAGGTGTGTGCGATTCACAATCTGCTTTAATGCATTTGGACCTGAGACCAGATTCTACAAAATGTCTTCTAAATCATGACAGTTTTCTGAAAAACTCCTATGTTTCTATGTCAGTGGTTCTCAAACTATTTCATGTCAAGGACCCCAAATATTATCTGTATTTCGCCGACCGAAAAACGTTAGCTGTGAAAGAATATATATTCAAAGATTCTGTGCCACATTTTCACGATAAAAAAAATAAGCAGATCTACAAGCTCATAGTGCAGCACTCGCTATGAGCTTGTAGATCTGCTATTTTTCAACAGCTAAAGTTTAAAATAATGGTTAAAGTGGTTACACGCTAAAGCGACGCTCCCGTCCTAAATGGGTTAATGTTACCAATGTTGTCAAAGAGGGACACCCTGTACAGGACAACTAACCGGAGGGCACAGTCAAATCAAATATATGACTAATGCGTGATTTAAAAAGGAAAATGGCACCGTGCAGAAGGTAATGGATAAGAAAAGTAACGCACATCCTCCATTGGTGCTGAGCCAAAACTGTAGAAACGGTGAACAATGAAAAGAAAGCAGGGGCTCGCAACTCACTTTATGATGCTCCAATCTTTATTTAGCATATACTTGACAACATACATATACACATATACTTGACAACATACATATACACATATACTTGACAACATACATATACTTGACAACACACATATACTTGACAACATACATATACACATATACTTGACAATATACACATATACTTGACAACATGCATATACACATATACTTGACAGCATACATATACTTGACAACATACATATACTTGACAACATACATATACACATACACATATACTTGACAACATACATATACATGACAATATACACATATACTTGACAACATGCATATACACATATACTTGACAGCATACATATACTTGACAACATACATATACTTGACAACATACATATACACATACACATATACTTGACAACATACATATACTTGACAATATACACATACTTGACAACATACATATACACATATACTTGACAACATGCATATACTTGACAACATACATATACACATATACTTGACAGCATACATATACTTGACAACATACATATACTTGACAACATACATATACACATATACTTGACAACATACATATACTTGACAACATGCATATACTTGACAACATACATATACACATATACTTGACAACATACATATACTTGACAAAGACCGTAAGGTCGAAACGTCGTATTTCTTGCCTGCCTGTCGCTAAATAAAGTTTGGAGCAAGTGAGTTGCGAGCCCCTGCTTTCTTTTCACCGTGCAGAAGGTAGACATGCTCCTTGTTTAATTCACGTGCACGTATTCTTCGCAGCATTGTATCGTAGCGCATGCATGGGTGGTTAATGAAATGAAACACTCAAGTGTTTCAGTGGGGTTTGGTGTCGTTTACATCATGTTCCCACTTGAGCAAGTGTCCATGTAAAAACAAGATGGGTAGGTAGCTAGCAAGCAGTGTTCCTTTTTGTATAACTCTATGTTGGCCCACTGATTGTTCAATGGATGACACAGCTAGTGGTGGACTACTGTACTCGGTGGCGTCGTGCCTAGGGAGTGCATTGGTCTTATTTTTTTATTTAAACAAATTAGTAGGCTTTTGATTGATTGATTGAATATTTTATTAGACAATATAAAAATGCAAACGGCACAAGGTACAGTCAGGCATTTTGGTCCAAAAGGATTTCCGAAGAAAGACCTTGTGGTCTTGTTTCCATTCGGGTCCCATGCACTCACACACATCATGTCATGAGGCTACTATTTTAACAATCGTTTATATCATGGTTCAAACATTCTTCTAGTTGTTTCATAGCAGTGTTTTTTACAGCAAAATTTTGATTTTAGTTTTAGTCATAGCCTTTTGAATCATATTTTAGTCATATTTTAGTCCCCTGAAATGTTCTAGTGTTAGTCCAGTTTTAGTCGACTAAATGTCATAAGATTTTAGTCGACTAAATCTACAGTTGATTTAATTTGACTAAAATGTGCTTTGACAGGCCTTGATATCGTTGTAATGGCAGATTTTACACTTTGTTGAAAATAGCAGATCTACAAGCTCACAACGCACTGACGCGTTGTGAGCTTGTAGATCTGCTATTTTCAGCATGCAACCTAGTCCCTCCCTAACATTTTAGTCTAAATGTTAGTCCCCCCCACCCCCCACCCCCCACCAATTCCCCTGTAGTAATTGGTTTCTTTTAAAAGTTATGCAACAGCTGGCACTCAATGCTGGAGGACATTTGGCTACGGCTTAACAGTGTGTTTGTTACTGAGGTTAGTAGAGCGTCAACCCCCTTTTTTGTGTGAAAATGAAATGCAGTTAGTGACGCACAGTTTAATTACATTTCAGAGGTTTGCTTAGTTAGTGCTTTTGCTTTGCAATGTAGTTGGCTAGTAGCAGGCAGCTGCGGTTAGTAGCTAGTCATCCCTCGATCTGTTGCTTAGCCTTATGCCTCATTCACACGTACCAAACACCAATCAAGGAAATGTTTGGTCGTTTTTTTGGGCCACCGCAATGCTTTTCCAATGGGAGTCACATGGTTTGACCAAACATTTTTGTTTGACAGGCGAGGGGCAGAACACCATCAGCAATCAAACACAAATGTTTGATCAAACCATGTGACTCCCATTGGAAAAGCATTGTGGTGGCCCAAAAAAACCGACCAAACATTGCTTGATTGGTGTTTGGTACGTGTGAATGAGGCCTTATGGCTTGCTAGCTAGTTGCAACTTGTGACAGCATATCATCCCATTTAACACAATCAGCGCCGGGATTCCTTCAAAATAGAAGCTCTGGGGTGCCGGGAAGACATGGCCGCTTTTACTTTGTAAAGCCCACCCCCCCTTCTGTTCCAGAAAAAAACGGAGATGTTTTTTTGTTTGCTTACCTCGCTAATAATCCGATAAAAGTCGCTGATGATCCCTCGCGTTCATATTTTTGAACGAGAGGCAGTTGAGAAGTCAGAAATGAAGAGCTTAGTATATCCATCAGATCAAAACCACGGAGAGCGCCCTAGATTAGGAGAGACGAGGCATTCTTTCTGCAGCGGTAAACAGGGAAGTGACCGGACCGCACATGAACGAAAAGCGAAGCGTATGGTGGCCTTGGAGTCCAACTAAAAAAAAAAAAAAAAAGGAAAAGATTCAGCATATTCTTCTCTCGTTTGATATCATTGAAGATGCGCTAGGACATGTACACACGTCATTGCAATTTGCAACCCGTCGGTTGGATTGCTTATGACGTGTGGGCATGTCTGCTGGACGGAACCTGTTAATATTGGTAAAAGAGAGATGGCTGAATCTTATGGCAGTGAGCTGGTACCTTTTTACTACTGCTATTAAAGGTTATACTTAGCAAAACTGTAATTTCATGTGTCGGACACAGAAATAAAGTAATTTACTATCGAGACATCCTTCGAAAGAGCCGTCATATGATGGCTCATACAATTTGAAAAATAGGCGTAAGGATAATGCTTATCCCTGACAAGAGTTCCCATCACCATGGCAAGGGCATACGTTGGTCAAAAAGACCTAAGAAAATGTAAGACGACAACTAATGATGAAGGTTGGCGACCTTACAGCTTTTTGGTTAGTACCCAGTAGGTACAAGACACTGTCAGACGACACACATTTTTATATCCGTTTCACTAGATGTTAATCAGGCGACATTGTTTGACACACTTTTACTCATGTTGACACTTTTAGTCAAACACTCCATTAGCCTTCCTCAAATTGGCTCTTAAGACAGTGACAAATGTTATAATTACTTGAATTACAAATTACTTGAAAAGCTGTTTAGCACATTTTGACAAACGTATGTTTAGTGGGCCGCTTGCTGCTTTGATTGCCATGGCAGGTGTAAGGAGGAAATGGACAGAATGTCTCATCTATTATATCCTACAACATTCAGGCTGCAGTTGAGGAGGCGCCAGCAGCAGAGGAGGTGGTTGAGGAGGCCGCTCCTTTGGAAGAGGCTGTTGAGGAGGAGCCTGAGGCAGCTGTAGAGGAGGAGGCCGAGGCCGCCGCCCCTGTGGAAGAGGTCGTGGAGGAGCCGTTGGCGGCTGTAGAGGAGGAAGAGGCCGTCGAAGAGGCAGTCGAAGAGGCAGTCGAAGAGGCAGTCGAGGAGGCAGTCGAAGAGGCAGTCGAGGAGGCAGTCGAGGAGGCATTCGAGGAGGCATTCGAGGAGGCAGTCGAGGAGGCAGTCGAGGAGGCAGTCGAGGAGGCAGTCGAGGAGGCCGCTCCTTTGGAAGAGGCTGTTGAGGAGGAGGCCGCTGTCGAGGAGGTCGCTGTGGAAACACTGGCTGCCCCTTCAGAAGAAGCCGTTGAGGAGGCAGTAGAGGAGGACGCTCCCTCAGAAGAGGCCGTGGAGGAGGTGGTAGAGGAGGCTGCCCCTGCAGAGGAGGAGGCCCTGGCCGAGGAGGAGGAAGCTGCCCCTGCAGAAGAAGCCGTTGAAGAGGAGGCTGCACCAGAGGTCGAGGAGGAGGCGGTAGAGGAGGCTGTCGCAGAAGTGGAGGAGGAAGCTGCTCCCTCAGAAGCTGTTGAGGAGGTGGCCGTGGAGGAGCCAGTAGAAGGTAAGAGGCAGCGTAGCAAAGCAGTGTGTGTAACAAGAATAACCTGTGGTACACCATGAATGGGTTCAACGGTTTCACATTGTCGCTTGCACAATACCAGAGAGCAGAGAGTTTGTTGTCACTTGGATCTCCGAGTACACTCACTGTGAAAACCCTATTGTAGGCAGTGAAAAACTAAACTAATAAAATCACACTTGTGTGAAGTGAGGGGCGCTCTTATCATCGTACATCATCATGACGTAACATGCCGATTTGCTCAGACACGTATGACGTAAATTCTCCATTTCATTGTCAATAGGAATTTAACAATTAAAAGAACACACAACGCTAAACATGTGAAAAAGGACATTCAATGAGTGCTGGATTCCTTATTTTAATTGAGTATCTTTGAGCCTTGCACCTACAAGAATTCACCCTTCCAAATTGGAGTGTTGCAGGTTTTCTGCTTCAGCAATCTTTGTTTCTTTCAATAGGAATTTAGCAAAAATACAGATTTCTCCATGGCACACACAAAAAGCAGTGCAAATGGCACTAGCATGCAGCCAATCAGGATCCTCTAAAATAAATCATGCACCCATAGAGGTTTTCACAGCAGTCCACTCCACATGGAACCTCTCCACCCTGCAGTCCCATGGGTGTCAACGGGGGCATGTGCTCTCTAGGGCTGGGTCTCAAACCGCAGTCCCATGGGTGTCAACGGGGGCATGTGCTCTCTAGGGCTGGGTCTCAAACCGCAGTCCCATGGGTGTCAACGGGGGCATGTGCTCTCTAGGGCTGGGTCTCAAACCGCAGTCCCATGGGTGTCAACGGGGGCATGTGCTCTCTAGGGCTGGGTCTCGAACCGGAGGAACCACAGTCTGTTCCATCACATTTTGAACCGTTTCTGGAACCGGTTTTATCTACACTGTCAGTGTTTTTTTAAACGTTTTAATTCCAAGGACCATCTTGAACTCTTAGAGTGTACAAATGGAACCAAATTGTGCCATAAGGGTCCATTTGGTTCCATTTTCTTGAGTTAACAGACCTGTGAGTGTCTTTTGGAACCCTGTATACCTCACTTTGAGAACCACTACAAACTACAATGATAGTATGTATGAAATATTGTGTATATGATTGAATGTGTTCATCAATAATGTTAATGGATTTCAAAATGATATTGATTACTGAGAAAAGAATGGCCTAAATTCAGCAGCATATGTAGCAGGTTTGTTGTTTAAACCTGTTTATTTTTTTGTTCTACATTCACAGCAGAGACTGTAGCAGATGAGGTAGAGGAGACCCCAGAGGCAGGTGGGTAACGCACATATAACTGTAACAATGGCCCATATATTCACTTATATTTGTGAGGGTGTTGAGCAAAACATCTTCTAATTCTATTTTCTGTGTGCGTTTCTGTCGATGTGTGTGCACGCAAAGCAGAGGAACAGATTCAGGATGAGCCAACAGGTAATTATATATTTTCATTATTATAATGATGCAGAGAGCAGATTGTAAAATTATTAATGTATTAACTAACTAAATTAAGGCGTTGCTTCGCACTGGTGCTGGCAATACCAAACACATTATGCATTGACAATTTTAAGTAATTTGTCTCTGTTAAAACAAGCAAAGTTCTACATTGTTTTATAAGATGTACATTTTAACTGAATGCATAAGGTATTGGGAAAAGTGTATTTTTCATTAAATAGACTAGACTTAGGTAAAGACTTAGGTTGCCACATGGTTTAAGTCATTTATATTCCTCATGAAGGCGAGGAAATTAATCAAAGCCTTTGGAAAAAGCAGTGAAATGTAATGTCAGGAAGGTGCACTTATTATTTTTGTACATAATATATATATTTGTTTTAACGTAACATGGCAGTAGTGAGTGAGTAGACAAAATCTGTCGACTTCAACAACTTACTTTTGTCAAGCCTTTGGGGCTTCGACAACCTTCACATTACGTAATTCTGCGTCGGTACAGTACAGCGTTTTGCAATAAAGATTGCCAGCTGTTAAAGTCTACATGACACCGATTGTCAGTCGTACTTTGGCTGCATTTACTCAGCGGTAGAAGATCTTATCTTGTGATAGCTGAATAAACAGAGACTCAGGTTAGATTACATATGGCTTCCATGTGTTCAGACAGGCATGGGAAGACCTGCTGGTCTGCTCTGTGTGTGTGTGTGTGTATGTATGACCTAGCCGTGTTCTGTAGAAACCGCTATCTCTGATAACATGTACCCACCTTTGACACCTCTGGCTGCTAGCACCCATTTAGACCTGAAGCCGATTCTACAAAATGTCGTCTAAACTAAAACAGTTGTCTGGAAAAAACGATAGCAGTGGTGTTCAAAACCTTTTTGTGTCGAGGACCCCCACATTGACACTTATTAGCCTACGGACCCCCATTTGAAAAGATATGCCAGGGACCCCCCCATAAGAGAAGATTGTTTATGGCTCTGGCAGTGATTCTCAACCATTTTCATTTCAAGCACCCGTCCCCAGTTTAACATGCATTAGTCTACAGACCCCCATTTAATGGCATCTCTATCTCTGGGACCCTAATTTATATTGTTAGATCAATGTTCGTTTAACTGAGAGTGTACACATGGAACCAAATGGACCCACTATAGGGTCCATTTGGTTCCATTTGTACACTCTGAGTTACAGACGCATAAGGGTCCATTTGGTTCCTATCTATCATTGGTCCATTTGGTTCCATTTGTACACTCTCAGAGTTACAGACACATAAGGGTCCATATTTGGTCCATAACTATCAATTAGCTGGGGACCTCCTGGAACTCCCTCAAGGACCCCATGGGGGTCCCTGGTCCCCACTTTGAGAACCACTGCTATAGTCTTGACGACGTGTACTTTGCTGCAGCAGGGAGCAGTCAGCGGTTAACATGCCCCGAGCACGCACACGCGCGCGTGCACACACACGCCCCGAGCACGTGTGTGCTAAGGCTGACGTGTGCTTCTTTAACATGCGTGTCATTCAGTGCAATGAAAAGGCTCTCTGTGAAGGCAGTTTTGTTCCACAAACGTCCCTTTTTTTTTATATAGAACCTTTGCAACAACATGTTAACACACGGTGACTTAAAAATACTAAGTGCGTTACTTTATAGACTTTAATCCCTTTTTTTTAAGTATTTATTTTATTCATTATTGTTACCACAGATTGCAGACAATGTTGAAAGAATACTACATGAATGCATACTATTGTGAATACTGCAACATACCAGTACCAACTGGCACATTTTTGTTTGCTTGCTTTTAAACACCACACTTTGTGCATTTGAATGACAAGACATGCAATTATGCTGTGAAATGAAATGTGAATGTTGGGGGAGGCTCTTGAGGCACTACTGTTGAGGCACATTGGTCAGTTTAATATTGCCATCTACAGCAGTGGTTCTCAATGCTGTTTCATGTCAAGGACCCCCAAATTGACACCAATTAGCCCACGGACCCCCATTTGAAAAGCTATTCCAGGGCCCCCCATAAGAGAAGATCTTTACAGCTGTAGCGGTGACTCAACCATTTTAATTTCAAGGACCCCAACTTAATGGCATTTCTATCTCTGGGACCCCAATTTATATGGTAAAGTCGATGTTAATTAACCCCCACTTTGAGAACCACTGATCGACAGCACCCAAAAAAAATGCTGATTAGAGGTCGGTTAATGCATTCATTACTTGTTCAGTTTGTATAAGCAAAAAGTTAGAAGCCATAGCTCATCCTGTCTGCTGAAACCAAAGCAGTTGCCTCCCTCTAGTGGTGAAGTGTAGAGATGCAATGTGCCATTCTCTGTGGCTTCCAGCAGTGGTGGTCCTATATGCAGCCTGAGGCCTATTTAATGGTGATTAGTTGTTGTACAGCTAAGAAATGAGTTACCCCAGCCTGGCCAGTAAAGACTATGACTTTCTCTATACACTTGTGGATTTATTAACTGAATTACTGAACTAAATTAAGGGCTTGATTCCCACTGTTGCCACCAATATACAAAACACATTGTGCATTGGGGGCGGCAGTGGCTCAGGGGTAGAGTGACCAGATAGGAACCGCAAGGTTCCCAGTTCGAACCCGGGTTCTCCCTGAGTTGGTGTCGAAGTGTCCTTGAGCAAGACTCTGGTGCCTTGCATGGTCTCCTCCGGCATCGGTGTGTGAATGGGTGAAAGTAATGCACAATCTCTGTAAAGCACCTTGGATAAAGGCCTTCTGCATAGGTCTCATTGGGCGGATTAAACTGGGTGCATTAGGTCTTGGGAAAGCGTGTGCTTTATATTAACTAATTTAGGCAATTGGTGAGAAAAAATGCATTAGGCCCATCCATCACTAAACGGCATCATCATCATGTGCGTGTGTGTGTGTTTTCCAACAGAAACGTAGAGCCTGCAGTCATTGCGGTGACGGAGCAAGTACCGACCGGCATCGCACCATCACCCCCCGAGTGAGCTCAGAGCGATGCGCCTCCACCTCCCGTGAAGCGGCAGTGGTCACGACGACAGCCGTCTCCCTCCCTCCCTCCCTCCCTCCCCCCTGTTTTCACACCCATTCTCCATGAAAAATACCCCCCCCCCCCACACACACACACCCTTTCCACACCCCTTTCTTTTCTAGTGTACGTTTTGTGTACGAGTGATGGATTGTTTGCTTTATGAATAACATGACCTCTTTTGTTTCCCTATCATTTGTTTTTGCTCAAAATCTTAATCCCATCAGTTTTTGTTTTTTTTCTTTTTCTTTTTTTAGTTTAGTTTGGATTTTATATATTTTTAGTTTTCTGAAAATGGATAATTCATTCTAACTTTCTTTCCCTCTGCTATTCCTTTTTTTTTAGGTGGTATAGAAATGTATTGTCTTTCGCCACATACTCAGGCCATGGAATCTCTCTCTATATGCTGTACTTCTGTGGTCAGTACCAGACCAGACTCTTGTATCTGAAAGAGTTGCAAAACTTCTGCCTGGAATGTCTAAAAATGCCTCCAGTTAATTGTTCCTCCTCTATTCTCAGTTCTAAACTTTGTTGCAAGGTAATGTTAGTCTCTAGACACTTGGCTCGCTGAGCTGGTATTGTAGTTTGTTGCCAAGCAATGTAAGGCTATTGAACATTGTATTCGGAAACAACTGGCGGGTATCCTTTTTTTGGCAGTTCCACTAGTAGTAGTAGTAGTAGTAGTAGTAGTAGTAGTAGTAGAACTCTTTCAGATAGAAGGTTACGGGGTCATTGAGGTTATCTTTTAACACGCTGGTTTCCTCTCTCCTTTTCCTGTGTGCAACCCCCAGCTAGAAGGTGCGAACATGTTGCTTTGTTGCTCCACTGTCCTCTCGTTGCGTTCGTAATCGCAACTCGACCGGAGCTTCCATTCCAAACCCAGACATTCTGCTCAGAACTTCATAGACCGGTTCCACTCAGGGCTGCGTGGTTTCCAACACCATCTTGACGCTGAAATGATTTTGAATTGTTATTTGCAACTCACTAGTAGGCAGACATCATATTATAGATGTTGGGTAATGAAGTTGAGGGAAGAGACAATTTTCTTGGTGCCGAGATGATTTTTAGGAAACATTGAAGTGGAAATCCGTTCAGCCCTGTTCTGTTTTGTTCTGTTCCAGTGTTGTAGGTAGTATGCAAAGCTGGTGTGATACCTTCGACTGCAATTTACTTATCAGTATATGTTGACTCCAACCTCTGCAAGGACGGAGCCATGTGCTAGCATGTAGATTCAGAGGGAAGGCAGACTGTGAGACAGTACGCATTGCCCACTTTTCACATCAGTTTGTGTACATGAGAGAGCAATGTGTGTGAGGCTGCTTCGTAGACATATCGCTTCACAAATCAGTCCCTTCTATGAGCTGTAGATTTCATCTCTTTGACGTTTTGGAGATTCAATCCTTTTCCTTTTTTTAACGTCTGCGACCTCATACTTCTCAGTACCTCTGACTGCCATAGTTCTATAGAATCTCTCCAACTGTCCTAGAAGCTTCTCTGTTTTAGTGTGCTGTAGAACTCTTGTTTTGTCTAATTCCTTTAACAGTGACCAGGGCCACATAACTAGCTTTCTGCGTGAAGTTTCATGTCTAAACTTTGTTTCATACTTTGACTTTGTAAGATATGATTTCTCACACTTGTACTGTGATGTAATGGAAGCCATTGCCTGTGCACCACTGTCCCCGCTATGGTTTTAAAGTCCCTTTTCAAGCACACCAGCAATATTAGTCTTGTGTATTCACGCCTAGCTGTCTGACTGACTGATGTGGCAGCCCTACCTGGCTAACCCAACGGTTAGCCAGGTAGCCAGCTAACATTTTAGCCAGCTAGAATTACCCACTCTTACAGAAAACCTGGCCTTTTAACCCCAAGTCATCCAGTTCTGATCTATTGCAGGTGCTGGTTCAACATGGACAAACTGTCCCGATATGGCTCAGATAGTTTTAGCATCACATCCTGTCTCTAACCCAGCCATAACTTGTGAACCATTAACTGTAGGCCTGCCGCTTAACCATCCCGTTGGTCAGTTCTAAAATGGTCATGAATACACGTACAGCTAACTCACCACTTGGACTGTTTTTTACTATTGCTGTTGTTGTTTTGTTGTCAGGGTTGTTTTAACGTTGAGGGTGAAGCTGCACTGGCTTGTTCTTTCCACTCGAGAAAAAAAAGAGAAAGGGATAGGCATATTTTCTTCTTTCTCCGAAGGAAACTCAGTGACGTGTTTTGTTTTATAGTTTGTGTTCCCTTTCCTCTTTGTGGATTCTAATTTTTTATATATATATATGTGTGTGATTTCCGCTTTTAATCTTTTCCATGGTAGCAGGCTCCCAAGATGCCCTAACATCTTAGCACGAACATCATCTTGGGCACAAACCGCCCGCCTCTTTGGCGCAATTAAATGATGGACACGACAAACACGAGGTTTCCTGATCCCTCGTGAATCCAGCGACAGCGTTTGTTCGGCAACGGAGAGAGACGATGGTCTTCCTGCTAAGATGGCTTTGGGCAAAAGGGCCTAATGTTCTCTATAGTGTGGTTCTATCGGGGGACCTGACGGGCTGCGCCGATAGAGTCGTGATACTGTAGGTATTTTCTGCAACACAAAACTACTTCAAGGGATAGAACACAAACAACGGGGTTGGGGTCAGTTCATGGTTGGATAGTTTAGTCTGTGTGTTTTATTAGTTGAATATATGGAACCTTTTTTCTTTCTTTTAAAGGTTCCTTGGTCTTTTATTTTTGAATGTTGTAAAGAATACATTCTGAACATGCAGCTTTCTCTTGATCATCATAACCCTGTTGTATGGCAGCCATTTTGCATCTCCCCTAATAAGATTTCGGGAGGCAGAATTGTTGTCATGGAGTTATTGACCCAGTGAGCTGAATTGCCCCCAGTCCCCCACGCAACAAATGGTTATTTCTATGGATGTGACACATTCCAGTGGTGTGCAGTAGATTTATTAAGTAAGATTACTGTCCTTTTTCTAAAACACTACTAGTCGCTATTTTCTACTCCCTAACTACTTTCTATGTCAATGTGAATTTTAAAACCTTGTTAATTTTACAGATTACAGCCTTTACAAAGAAGAAATCTTCTAGATTTTTTTTGTTTTAGTTTTTTAAAGGAAGAAATAAGGTTTCGGGGAAGAAAAAAAAACATTTTAGAAGAAAACATTAATATTTTTTTTTCTGAAAGTTCTTTAAAAGAAGTTATTTTATTTTCAAAGCCATATACTGTGCTGTTTGTGAACAGGCAGTTGTTATTTTTTCCATGCGGCTGTGCTAATTTGTTGTGTAAGAAGAAAGAAATGCAACATAACTAGCAATAAAATGACAGATCAAATCAACCACACCACAACCTGTACAGACAGGTGATTGTTCTTGTTGTTTTTCGTTGTTAATGAGGTTCATCTTTGAACAGAAGTCGTTTACATGCTGTAAAGGGCCATGATACACATGGGCAATGTTACTTCCAAAGGAGATGGCGGTTAGCCCAGTGGTTCCCAAACTTTTTCATGTCAAGGACCCCCAAATTGACATTTATTAGCCCCCATTTGTACGGCTCTAGCAGTCACTTTCAACCGTTTTCATTTCAAGGACCCCCAGTTTGACATGCATTAAAGGTACACAGCTGTACCAGAGATAGAAATGCCATTTTAACAGCATTTCTATCTCTGGGACCCCAATTTGTATTGTAAAATCAAAGTTAATTTAACTCTTGAGAGTTACAGACACATAAGGGTCCATTTGGTTCCTAACTATCATTTAGCTGGGGAACTCCCTCAAGGACCCCACTTTGGGAACCACTGGGTTAACCAACATACAGAATGTCGTACAACTTCTTAAAAAAATAAAAAACAAATGTCTCGGGCAAGAATTGTTGGCATGGTAACTAAATTAATGTAAATTGACTGGTCAGTGCATGGCCAATTGGGAAGGAACTTAGGAAGTAATTTGAAAGTGCTGTTTTCTTTTTTTTCTTCTGTCGCTGGAAGCTGCCCGTCTCCAGAGAGTTACAGTGTTGACTGTGTATCATGGCCTTTAAAGGTCTACAGGCATATTGCAGGTGATTAAATTATTATGAAAATGGTAATATGGATTCTGTGGAGGAGATTTGGACCGTCACAGTTCTCTGTAAATGTTCTGTTCTGTGAGCTGCAATAAAGGTTTGGGACAACACAGCAACGACTCCCGCCATTTCTTTCCTTGTTGGACATGTCATTTTAGCTATATATGTCATTTTAGCTATATCTATTGTGTTTTTCTTTGTGGTGGTTGACTGTGGTGCACCGACTGACTTTGTGCCGCAATTTAAACATGATAAAGGGAAATGAGGAATGACCAAATGTTTAAGTTTAGCTCAAAGGGTTTGAATGAATGAATGCCTTTATTGCAGACTCAGGGTCCATAGAAAAACAAACACAAAATACAATAGCCTATACATCCAATAAACAACAGTCCAAATGTACATGTTAGACAGGCATTTGTGACAGTTCTGAATAAAGGCTTAAGCCAATGTCTTCTAAGGCTAGAGGAGTATCTAGTGCAACTTTTGACAGGATTATTTATACTGACGATGATGCTATTCACAGACTCATCCAAGCAACACATGACTCTATGCATTAAGTTCCAGAGAACAGCTTGAAAAGTATTGACTTGCAGCCACAAACATTTCACTTGCACTGCACCATCTAGGCTTTTTGAGTAAAATTCTCATGGCATCATTATACGCTACTTGAAGTTTCTGAATACTGCTTTTTTGTAGCTTGACCTGACCACAAGTGGGCAGTGTAGAGTGGTGTACTGTAAGCTCTAAATAGAGAAATCTTAACTGCTTCTGAACACATACTGAACTTGCGTGCAATGGTGTTCGCCTGTGCATACATCCTACGTGCATACGTCTGTGTATATCATCCTCTGTCAACTGTTCTGTAATAAAATGTCCAAGACATTTGACTTTACTACAGACACCGTGTTAAAAGATAAATCAGGAAATGTTTGACTTTTATCGGTACATATGTCGAGCAGCTGCTGTAGTCCAGTCCTACTTGGGCTCAGTATGACTAAATCATCTGCATACATCAAATGATTGACAAGATCATTACCCAGCATACAACCAGTGTTACAAGCATTCAACTGTTTCAACAGATCATCCATATAAAAATTTAAAGAATAGTTGAAAAAATTCCTCCCTGTCTGACCCCATTGGTGACCCCAAATGGCCCTGATTCACTATTTCCTCACTTGACTCTCATGGTCTGGTTGGCATACCAATAGAGCGTCGCAGTCCCGCCCTCTTTCATGACGACGCCAGGCCCAGGAAATAGTTCCCATAGACATTTCAAAACGTATTTATTTAAAGACCTTATAAGCGTCGTACAAAGCCAACTCTTGTTGTGACAAATCATGACAACAAACACAATCTTTTGGACCAAACAAATAATTACAAAGAAGAAAAACAACAAAAAAAGTGTTGTAACCGGTTTCTTCTTTTTAATTAATTGTTCAGCCTGAAAAATTGTGTTTGTTGTCATGATTTGTCACAACAAGAGTTGGCTTTGTACGAGGCTTAAAAGGTCTTTAATCATGAAAAATGCCACCCTATAGTATGTGGTCCGAGGCACTGGGCAGACACTGGGGAGGCAGTGGGGGGACACTGGGGAGGCAGTGGGGGGACACTGGGGAGGCACTGGGGGGACACTGGGGAGGCACTGGGGAGGCACTGGGCAGACACTGGGGGGACACTGGGGAGGCATTGGGCAGACACTGTTTTCTTTTTACCCCAGCCCCCTTTTTGAAACTAGCTCCTCGCCACTCGCCCTACACACTTCCACTCGGTTTGAGCATAGATGTATAAATAATAGAGACGATACTGGAATTCCCCTCCCATCCAATTGCATTGCATTGCGTCTCTATTATTTATATATCTATGCTCAAACCGAGTGTTAGATAAATTCTGTTGTTTACACGTCATGTCAAGTTGGCCACTCCATCATATTCTGTTGGTCAACACTTTGGCCCAGACCGTGTTCCATATAGGTCATATCTTGCCCTTTTTATCATTTTACTCATAGCCTACTGCCTGTTTACACAGGGTTGCTCATCTAATCCTATTAAATGTCATGTCACCATCCACGCGCCTAATCATCTCAGCCCTATATTATCCTTTATATTATTTTATCATATTTATATTATGGATTTCCTGACGCAAGGTTCAGATTTAATATCTTATATCTTGTTGACTCCTTATTCGGTCTCCATACTGTCTGTCCCCAGTCAAGTTAACTTGCATACTGAGAGGCCTATTTTGATTTGAGACTACATGTATTTGACCTTGATGCCCAGTGAGAAAGTAGATAGCCGGGCATTTCTCTGTTAAGAGTTCACAGCTAGCAGGGAAAGAATGTTATCTTAAGGTTGCCATAGCAACGCCAGCCTCTGTGCTTTCCCGGTCTATGGCCCTCAATGACTGAACCAAGGAAGATGAATTCTACGTCACGATACCATCCATGTGCTGGTCCAATAAGTGCTCGACAACCAGCACCACCGTGGGATATGGCGGATATGAACTATCTCAAGCCAATGAACTTTAGATCAACAAATCTGACGTCAGATTGCAGTACTTAGCCTGGAACAAGACTGTGAAGAGGAGATTCAGCACTCGGACAATTGGACTATTTAGTCTAAATTATATGATGTAATTGTACTAGCTGAATTCCATTACATTTCTCTGTAAATTGACTTTATATCTATTAAAAATTCAAGTTAAAACCTGAAACTCCTCTCAGAACTTTGTTCATCTGCCTCCAAATTCTTTTTTAAGGTCTTTCTATTTTCTGTGGTACCGTGGCTGTCATTCAAGATTTAAAGGGCACTTCACTCATTTTTAAGGTAAAGACAGCACGGCATTTGGGTCTCCCTGCTGGGTTATTGAAGGTATATATTTACAGTCTTTTAAAACTATTACAATATTCGTATGGATTTTATTTCCATCAATTGGCCTTCGATCCTTGATTATTTTTATCCAGGACCCCCATCTGAACATGTGTTGTACAGGGACCCCCATCTGAACGTTAAGTTGTACCAGGGACCCCCATCTGAACATTATGTTGTACCAGGGACCCCCATCTGAACACTAGTATGTTGTACCAGGGACCCCCAGATCAGAGAAGAATTATTTTTAGAAATTCAATATTATTAAAACTTTTCCAAACCAAGTGCAGGATGAAGTGGTGTCATAATTTGTGACGCTATATTCAATCACTTTACTAATCTACAAGACCCCCTGGAACCTCCCCAAGGACCCCTGCCCTGCTGGGGACCCCCTGGAACCTCCCCAAGGACCCCCTGGAACCTCCCCAAAGACCCCTGCTTCATATTGACTCCATCATGTGTCCATTGATACTGGTTGTATGATGTCTGTCTGTCTGTCTGTCTGTCTGTCTGTCTGTCTGTCTGTCTATGCAGCTCAAAGTTCTTTACATAGCAATGGAGAAAACAAGAAAAGCAAGACATAAAACATTACAAATTATAAAATAATAGCAGTAGTGATATATTTTGAGTGCAGGGCAGGCTATTCCAAGTTCCACCAGTGCCGTGTGTGTGCGTGCGCGCGTGCCTGCCTGCGTGCGCGTGCATGCATGTGCATGCGTGTAACGCCACCCTGCAGGTGCAGCGGGTGTCCATGATCCAATCACTCTGAAGGACGGGGCTTTCATGTGACGTAGTTAATCCACGTACGGATCCATTGGGCGGGGCTTTAGATTTAAATAGGGACACGGAAATGCGCACAGAGCATGTTTGGGGCTGAGCTGCTGGAAGGTATGTCTGTCTGTTTGATAAAACACACCGTTTTATCCACCACTAACACTGCTATTATTTACACTTTAGTGTTTCTATAGGACTGTTGATTGATTGTTGTGGCAGGAAATGGACAACAATGTGAGGAATGATTGTCCTTTTAGAGAAGGAAGCAAACTAATTAGACAAACCCTCGTTTCAAACAGTGGTGGATGGTAAATCATTACATTTACTGCATTATAGTGTGAAATAACTACTAAATAATAATAACTTTTTGGCAGCAAATGTTTATTTTAGTTTTAGTCATAGGCAGTCTCTTGAATAGTTCATTTAGTTTCAGTCACCTGGAATGTTTTAGAGTTAGTCTAGTTTTAGTCTACTAAATCTACAGCTGCTTTAGTCGACTAAAATGTATTTTGGTGGGCCTTGATGCCGTCGTAATGACGGATTTTGCACTTGCTGAAAATGGCCGATCTACAAGCTCGCAACGCGTCGTGCAGCGATGCGTTGTGAGCTTGTAGATCGGCTATTTTCAGCATGCAGCCTAGTGTAAAATGACTTATAGGCTACTGGATCTCTTGTCCACTAGTCCCTTCCTAACATTTTAGTCTAGTTTTCATGTAGGCCTAGTACTCTACTATTATGTGGAAACTTAACTAGTTACTTTGTAGATTTGGTTTATTATTATAAAACATACTAGCCTACATTGTTCATTTACCACTACAGACATATTTTGGCCATTTGAAAATGGCTGATCTACAAGAACACAATCGCACAATACATTGTGATGTGACACATTGTGAGCTTGTAGATCTGCTATTTTCAAAACAAATTGAAATGGACATTCTGCATACTGTTGGTCATTTTGATGCCAATACCTTTTTACTTTGTATATGTATGTGTATATGAGAGAGTAGATGTCTTTCCCCCTTTTTAACATCTTAAAGGGATATTTCATTTCATCATCTACTCACGCTTATGTGAACACCCCAGACAGTGTTTAAGTTACTTGATTCAGTAATTGTACATGCCCCGCCCCCTTCCTATACTAACTTCAAAATCCATTTTAACCATGATCGAACACTCAACCCTTTCTCTGGTGACTGGTATCATTTACTGTTTATTTTTAATAATTTTGGAAAATAACCTCCAGGATTCCGGAAGACTAAAGCATCACAAATAATTATTACAAATAAATAAACGGTAAATGAGAAACCACGCCCCTCATGTATTAGAAGGACAATATCGGTCACCAGAAAAAAGGTTGGGTGTTTTCAATGAATCTATCATGGTTAAAATGGAGTTTGAAGTTACAATGCGTTTGTATATGAAGGGGCGGCTAAACATTTATATCAAATATCTAAATACTGAATCAAGCAACTTAAAAACTGTCTGTGGTGTTCACATAAGCCTGAGTAGACAATAAAATGACAGTGTTTTTGAAAGTGAAATATCTCTTAATATTATATGATTTCTACACTGTATAAAATCTGGATAAAGAGTAATGTTGGTTTTATGCATGTGTCTTGCAGGTTAATCATGTGACCTTGGATGCAGTCATCAGGAGATGGCTGGTATTGGTAATGGAGTGTCTACTCGGCTGGGCTGAAACGTATAACGGTGTCAACGAACGCTCTCCCTGAGATTACGAGGCGTACAACCTACGCGGCTCTATTAATACCGGCTATCTTCAACCGAGCGACGGAAGGCCCCCCACGGTACGTACCTGGATTACATGTGGCTGTAGTAGAGACTAGGGCTGTGTCACCATTACAACATGTTAAATTGACCATTCATTGTCACACAAATTATTGCGATTAACAATGTGAATTGTGTTTGACGTTGAACATATGAATACATACTGTACATTTCTTTATGGCTTTTAGGCTTCATTAAAAAATGTTGCATGAGGCAGATATCACTAATTGTATGCATTAATTACATGTATACTTTTCCAAAAATAATTTAAGGGGCACTTCAGAATCTTTTGCAACCAGATCTTTTAACCCATTTTGACCTGAGATCAGATTAAAAAAATGTCTTCTACATCCATGTCAGTTGTTGTTCGATTTTTCGAAAATAGCAGACCTACAAGCTCGTAGCGCGCACTCGGGGCGGGGCTGGCTGTCTTACTGAGACAACATGTAGTCCAAGGTTAATTAAATATGGTTAGGAAGCGAAGACCGTACGGTGAGTCATGGCAGGAAAGAAGACCGTACGGTGGACTCCATGTTGCTCCTGGAAGGAAAGAAACATGCGCAATTGAGACCAAGAAAGCTGAATATCGGAAGTGTTTGCTGCAAATAGCCCACTGCGCATGTTTCTTTCCTTTCATGGAGTCCACCGTACGGTCTTCGCCTCCTGTCCTCATTTAATAGTCCTTGATGTAGTCGGGAAGTAAATAAGCCCAGTGTCTATGACATCATGGACACTTTGAAATACTAAAATATCTAAAGACTTATTACCCAGGAAAGTGATTCTTGTCTCCCAAACATTAAAATAAGATCTGGTTGCAAAAGGGGTGAAGTGGCTTAATTTACCTTATTCAGACTGCAGCCATCTTGCCAGCAAGGTGCTAACTAGTTGCAACTTCCCATAGACAGCCCATTCATCCAAACAGAAAAGTCCTCATTGTATTAAACAAACTCTCCAACATTGCAGATAGAGGATAATTCAAGCTTTTCGTACAGCTGCAACGTGTTTATTTCGTAAAAATCCACCGTAGACATGTTAGGAGCTACTTTCTGTCAAGAAATGTTTTTCCCCCTAAGTTTTGGAGTTTTGAAGCGCTCGTTGAATATCACTCAACGGCCCATGCGTACCACCTGTTTTGACCGTGCACATCATGCAGGAGGCAGCAGGAGGTTGCTTTACTGATAACGAGTGCTTCCAAACTCTGAAACTCAGAAAATAATCATCTGCAAGGAATTTCTTGACAGGAAGTAGCTCATAACATGTCTATGGTGGATTTTCTTTTATGAAACAAACACTTTGCAGATGGAGTGTAATTCAAGGTTTTTGTACAGCTGCAATGAGTTTGATTAATACAATTGGATAGGACTTTTCTGTTTGGATGAATGGGCTGTCTATGGGAAGTTGCATCTACTTAGCACCTTGCTGGCAAGATGGCCACAGTCTGAATATAGTCAAATTAGCTGAGTGGAAATGGCCGGTGCATGGAGGTGTGAATTTGTAATCCAGGAAGCAAGTGAGACCACATTTTCATGACGGCTTTTTGGTCATGAACATGGCATCACGACAAAGTTAAACATATTGCACACATGAAACTCCCAGGAAAGTGTTTCTTGTGATCTAAACATCATTAAAATAAGCTCTGGTTGCAAAAGGGGTGAAGTGGCCCTTTAATGGGTTGAATCGTTAATCACAATTTATGTGAATACTGTAAAAATAATGGTGACACAGCCCTGTCAGTGACTGTTATGACTTCCAAAATGTTGTCCTGTAGGCCGACAACTAATTTTTTTCCCCCCTGTCATTTCAGAACATGAAGTTGACAGAGTTTGTACCTTAATCCTGATGTCTTCCTCTGCTGCTGCTGCTTACTGTTAGCAGTGAAGGTTAGTAATTTAACCTTTTGATTCCGGCTGCTTGTGTAAGTGGGCTACATGCTACCATACCATATGTTGTCATTCACGCCATGTATCGTTTCACACATTTGTGTGTATAATGCCAGTCCGATTCTAGTGTCTTTCATCTTTTCTACGCTATTCTTTGCTTTTAATAAAGTTATTTATTTTTGTTGTCTCAGAGTTTTTAATCGCATTTCACTTTATTTATTTTTTTGAAGTAATTTCTTTCTTCTTGCCCATCTATTTCCCTATTTCTTCACTAGTGGACTTTGTGTGATGTGGAGGTATGTGATTTATGTCTGGTATCATTATGGTAGCATGTAGCCTGCTTAACACTGTTTATTAGGGGTGTAACGATATAGTAACTGCATCGAAAAATCTATTTTAATTTCAAGAATCTAAGCATATCTAAATGAAAACTGCAACATTGACTATGTATCGTTTTACTATGCAATTAATTGATTGTATCAATACTACATTTTTGTGCGTGGTATTTACTTGATTTAAAAAAATGTTGATGTATTTTAAATAGTTGCTGTATTGATTTCAAATCATTGTATCGCCATAATGAACCAATATCGTCCATGTATCGTTACACCTCTACTGTTTACAGCCTTCTATGCTGTAGATCTCTGCAAACTAACAGAGGAAAAAAATGATGGCCGATGTGTCATTTTCTTTCTTGGTTAGTGTGTGTGTGTTTTGAGTTTAGTGGCTGATATTGAAGGTAAGTGGTGTAGTTTATTATCTTTGGCTGTCTGGCAGAAACCTTGTATCTCCATAGTTCAACCTTTTGTAAATGTCCTTACTTGGTCATGCTACAGTGTCACACACTAAAGTAGCAAAAATAGCCGATCTACAAGCTCACGATGCAAAGATAAGCCATTATTGAATATTGTGTTATTTAATATAACCTATGTTTTATTTAATATATTGAACCGGTGAAGTATCAACAAGAGCTTGTAACTAAATAATATTGATTATTATATTAATAATAAATAATATCGGATCACAGGTTCCTTTTTTTCATCCAGAAAAGTAACTGTTTTGGACATACAAGGTTTCTGCCTGACCTTCATCTTTTCTCTTTATTCTTTGCTTTAATAAAGTTATTTGTTTTTGTGGTCTCAGAGTTTTTAATCGCATTTCGCTTTATTTATTTTTTTGAAGTAATTTCTTCTTTCTTGCCTATCTATCGCACTGGTTCTTCACTAGTGTATGTGGTGCGTGATTCGGGTCGTGTCTCGTGTACAGTTTCTCATTTGATTGGAGCTGTACACGCTTCACGTCATTTGCGTTGTGTCATTTGCCGGTAAAGCGTCATCACGTCAGTTCACATCACATATGAAGACGGGCCCGGTATGTGATGTGCATTTATGTGTTTTTTTTTAATAATGTGATTATTTCACAGCAATGGCGAATAGCTCGTCATGTCGGTCGGCCTCATTTTATTTAGGTGAGGTACACACTGTTACGTTCAGAACAGGAAGTGATGTAGACGCATCATTTACGCATTACGAATTTTGTTTATTGCTGTTGTATATTGTGTTCTACTGTCATCCATAGTGTTGTATATTGTATTGCTGACAAATACTGGGGCGCAAAGAACATGAAGCAAAGAAGAATGCTGCTGCCATTGCATACTTTGCACCTTGTATATTATGTTTTAAATGTGTGAAATTCTTTTGAACACTTAATTTTAATATAAAACAGTCAGAAATAGACTATGTAGGAAACATGGACAACTGGCTGGAAAAAATACTCGTGCCACGAAAACCTGAGGCCAACTGCTTGGGCGGAGACCAAGAAAATCTATTTTGTTCATGTTCATAAAGTGCAGCAGCAAACATCTAGGTCATAAGACCATTGTCAGTGCTATATTATCAGATCTAATTTGAGTAAAGCTTCATTATGTAAGCCCACATCACATATGAACACAGGCCCGGTATGTGATGTGTGTTTGTCTCGTATCATTTCACATTTGTGAGTAAGGCTTCATCACGTCATCCCACATCACATAATGAGGTTAGGGTTAGGTTTAGGTTAGGTATGTGATGTGGATTGATGTGATGTCTGTCTTTTATAATATAAAACTTCATCATTCATGCCGGTCAGTAGGCGAGGCATTGACGATGGGCCTATGACCTAAACGTTTTCTGCTGCACTTTTCACTTTATGAGCATGAAAAAATATATTTTCTTAGTTTATGTCTGAGTGTGAGGGCTGTATTTGTGGAGTGAGTAAAACATAATCATGGCTATCATTCATAGTCTGTTATGATTTTAATTTCTAAGTAGGCTATTAAGGACTTTTCTTTTTTTTTAATGAATCATCAAATGATCTTGCCGTGGGAGGTCGGCAAGAGTAAGTTTAAACAAATATTTAGCAAATTTGAAATGTTAGCTTTTGCTTCTGTATTCTATACATTGCCTACATTGTGCAATGATTACTGTTGTAATGAATATGATTTGCTTTTGGACCTGTAAATTACAAAACAAAAATAAGGCACTGGTGTGGTACTACTGGTTTACCAGAACGGGGTTCAACTCCCTGCGGTGCCCTCAATTTGTATTTACAACATGGTTCATTTTCTTATTGTGTTTCCTTTTCATAGATGATAACCCCCAGGTCCTTTACTGCGTTTGTACTCCCTTACAGTTACAAGTCTATTTAGGGATCAAGCCCAAAGGGACTCTTGGTCCAAAAAATATAGCTGCAAGCAGCTAACGGGCACTTTTAACAGGCATAACTCATGTATGCCGTTCATGATTTTGGAGGGAAAAAAAAGAAGTCAGACAAATGACATACCGTAATATTTGTTTTTACTATATACTACAAACTGTAGTTCTGTCAGAACCTGGAAGGACCACAGTCAAGGGTTTTAAATATATAACGGGGCAATCTTTATTAAAGTAAATACTCAGTGGGTTATAGAACAATAGACTGAGGCAAAACGGTAAACTACAAGACAATTCATATATGCAAAGCTCTTAAACACAAAGTCCCTTCACATGATTAAAACCATCCCCCCCCCCCCCCCGTTCTGAGCTGTGACTCTGTCCAACTCCCTGGGGAATACTTGGCTGACCTGACAATATTCAAGTTAGTCTCTTGGTCAGCTGTCACCGTAGGTCGGCAGAGCGAGGTGGACGATCACACTAACTCCCCAGCCCTGTCTGTCTACAGGAGACCTCATGGGTAGTCTCCCCTCCTGCTATAATAACAGCTAACTCCCCCTGTCTGTCTACACAAGACCACATGGGTAGTCTCTCCTCCTGCTATATTAACAGCTAACTCCCCCTGTCTGTCTACAGGAGACCTCATGGGTAGTCTCCCCTCCTGCTATATTAACAGCTAACTCCCCCTGTCTGTCTACAGGAGACCTCATGGGTAGTCTCCCCTCCTGCTATAATAACAGCTAACTCCCCCTGTCTGTCTACACAAGACCACATGGGTAGTCTCTCCTCCTGCTATATTAACAGCTAACTCCCCCTGTCTGTCTACAGGAGACCTCATGGGTAGTCTCCCCTCCTGCTATATTAACAGCTAACTCCCCCTGTCTACAGGAGACCTCATGGGTAGTCTCCCCTCCTGCTATAATAACAGCTAACTCCCCCTGTCTACATGAGACCTCATGGGTAGTCTCCCCTCCTGCTATATTAACAGCTAACTCCCCCTGTCTGTCTACAGGAGACCACATGGGTAGTCTCCCCTCCTGCTATATTAACAGCTAACTCCCCAGCCCTGTCTGTCTACAGGAGACCGCATGGGTAGTCTCCCCTCCTGCTATATTATATTAACAGCTAACTCCACAGCCCTGTCTGTCTACAGGAGACCGCATGGGTAGTCTCCCCTCCTGCTATATTATATTAACAGCTAACTCCACAGCCCTGTCTGTCTACAGGAGACCTCATGGGTAGTCTCTCCTCCTGCTATATTAACAGCTAACTCCCCCTGTCTGTCTACAGGAGACCTCATGGGTAGTCTCCCCTCCTGCTATATTAACAGCTAACTCCCCCTGTCTGTCTACAGGAGACCTCATGGGTAGTCTCCCCTCCTGCTATAATAACAGCTAACTCCCCCTGTCTACATGAGACCTCATGGGTAGTCTCCCCTCCTGCTATATTAACAGCTAACTCCCCCTGTCTGTCTACAGGAGACCACATGGGTAGTCTCCCCTCCTGCTATATTAACAGCTAACTCCCCAGCCCTGTCTGTCTACAGGAGACCACATGGGTAGTCTCCCCTCCTGCTATATTAACAGCTAACTCCCCAGCCCTGTCTGTCTACAGGAGACCGCATGGGTAGTCTCCCCTCCTGCTATATTATATTAACAGCTAACTCCACAGCCCTGTCTGTCTACAAGAGACCTCATGGGTAGTCTCCCCTCCTGCTATAATAACACCTAACTCCCCCTGTCTACATGAGACCTCATGGGTAGTCTCCCCTCCTGCTATATTAACAGCTAACTCCCCCTGTCTGTCTACAGGAGACCACATGGGTAGTCTCCCCTCCTGCTATATTAACAGCTAACTCCCCAGCCCTGTCTGTCTACAGGAGACCGCATGGGTAGTCTCCCCTCCTGCTATAATATATTAACAGCTAACTCCACAGCCCTGTCTGTCTACAGGAGACCTCATGGGTAGTCTCCCCTCCTGCTATATTAACAGCTAACTCCCCCTGTCTGTCTACAGGAGACCTCATGGGTAGTCTCTCCTCCTGCTATATTAACAGCTAACTCCCCAGCCCTGTATGTCTACAGGAGACCTCATGGGTAGTCTCCCCTCCTGCTATAATAACAGCTAACTCCCCCTGTCTGTCTACACAAGACCACATGGGTAGTCTCTCCTCCTGCTATATTAACAGCTAACTCCCCCTGTGTCTACAGGAGACCTCATGGGTAGTCTCCCCTCCTGCTATATTAACAGCTAACTCCCCCTGTGTCTACAGGAGACCTCATGGGTAGTCTCCCCTCCTGCTTTATTAACAGCTAACTCCCCCTGTCTGTCTACAGGAGACCTCATGGGTAGTCTCCCCTCCTGCTTTATTAACAGCTAACTCCCCAGCCCTGTCTGTCTACAGGAGACCGCATGGGTAGTCTCCCCTCCTGCTATATTAACTGCTAACTCCCCCTCGCTGTCGGTCTTCGCCGCCGGCCCATGCAGCGAACGGCCCCTCCCGTCCCCAGGGTGCCGTGCCGCGAGACGCCGTGCTCTGATGCTGTACAAACATCCAATTTATACTGGCGTCCTACACCGCCTGAATTCAATCCAGTCAATCAGTGTGGCTCTCCGCTCATCTGCCCCTCCTGCATCAATAATCAGAGTCCAGGCTCTTTCACACAGTTTTATATTAGGACCGGTTTAAATTGGGACCAGGATTGTAGGGATCGATGAGTTCTTTGAGATATTGTGCTGCCTGACCATTGAGAGCTTTATAGGTGAGGAGGATTTAGAACTCTATTCTGTATTTAACCAGGAGCCAGTGATGGTTCTGATCACGTGGTTCTGTATTTAACCAGGAGCCAGTGATGGTTCTGATCACATGGTTCTGTATTTAACCAGGAGCCAGTGATGGTTCTGATCACATGGTTCTGTATTTAACCGGGAGCCAGTGATGGTTCTGATCACATGGTTCTGTATTTAACCAGGAGCCAGTGATGGTTCTGATCACATGGTTCTGTATTTAACAAGGAGCCAGTGATGGTTCTGATCACATGGTTCTGTATTTAACCAGGAGCCAGTGATGGTTCTGATCACATGGTACCTGGACCACTAGTCTAGGGCTTCCTCAGTGTTACTGCAGAGGAGTTTCAAATCTTTGTGATTGCAACTTTTTTCATATCGTTCATATCATTGATGTAATACATCCATCCATCCATTTTCACGACATGAACCCTAGAATCACTATTCTGAGGGGAACATTAAATCAGATCTACAACCTCATGATTTTGAAGGATTAGAAAAAAGATAAATCATGAAAAAATGACAGTCCTACTATAGTCCATGGTCTCGGCCGGCATACTATAGTATGCCGTTTTTTCATTTTTGGATGATTTGGAGGGAAAAAAAATGAATCACGAAAAAAGGGCATAGGCTACTGTAGTCCATGGTTTCGGACCGCATGCCGTTTTTCATGATTTTGCAGGATTTGAGAAAAAGATGAAAATAATTGACCTGTAAATTACAACAAAACAAACTAAGGCACTGGTGTGGCACTCCTGGTTTCCCAGAACGGGGTTCAAGTCCCTGCAGTGCTCTGCTCAATGTGTTGTATTTACATGGTTCAAGTCCCTGCAGTGCTCTGCTCAATGTGTTGTATTTACATAGATGATAACCCCCAGGTTCTCTACTGTTTGTACTCCCTACAGTTTGGTTACCAAGTCTATTTATTACTTATGAATTCTGTTCACTCAGAGACCATGGACGTCGCTTTTATGTGCTTTTATGTGATTTTCTCCTTTTTTTTTCAAATCCTCCGAAATCGTGAAAAACAACATACTATAGCATGCCCCCCGAGATCATGGACTATAGCCTTTCACTTTTTTCAAATCCTCAACAATGATGAAGAATCACGCACTATAGCGCATTGCTCAATGACCTTGACCAGTATCAATGACCTTGAGCAGTATAAATGACCTTCATAAGACTAGTAAATGAGTACCACAGACGAAAAAGTCCAAATTTCAGACTGACCCCTCCACAAAAAGGCCTCGTTGTCCTGACCCCTTATCTATCCTTTATACACCTTGACCTTGACCAGTATAAATTACCTTGAGAGTATAAACGACCTTGACTAGTAGAAATGACCTTCATAAGACTCATAAATGACCTTCACCAGTATAAATGACCTTGACCAGTTAGATGAGCTTGACCAGTATACATGACCTTGACCAGTATAGATGACCTTCATAAGACTAGTAAATGACCTTCACCAGTATAAATGAGAGGATTTTCACCTTTTCTTCAAGTCCTCCGAAAGCGTGAAAAATGGCACCCTATAGCATGCACTCCGAGACGATGGACTATAGCCTGTCACTTTCCGATATTTTCACCTTTTTTTTCAGATCCTCCGAAATCGTGAAAAATGGCACCCTATAGCATGCGCTCCGACACCATGGACTATAGCCTTTTGCTTTTCCACGATTTTCACCTTTTTTCAAATCCTCCGAAATCGTAAAAAACAACATACTATAGTATGCCCTCCGACACCATGGACTAGAGCCTTTCGCTTTTCCACGATTTTCACCTTTTTTCAAATCCTCCGAAATCGTAAAAAATGGCACCCTAGAGTATGCCCTCCGACAGCATGGACTATAGCCTGTCGCTTTTCAGTGATTTTCACCTTTTTTCAAATCCTCCGAAATCGTGAAAAACGACATACTAGTATGCCCTCCGACACCATGGACTATAGCCTTTCGCTTTTCCACGATTTTCACCTTTTTTCAAATCCTCCGAAATCGTAAAAAACATACTGTAGTATGCCTTCCGACACCATGGACTATAGCCTGTCGCTTTTCTGTGATTTTCACCTTTTTTCAAATCCTCCGAAATCGTGAAAAATGGCCCCCTAGAGTATGCCCTAAATGACCTTGACCAGTTTAAATGACCTTGACCAGTATGTGGTCCGTGACCATGGACTATAGCCTTTTGCTTTTCCACGATTTTCACCTTTTTTCAAATCCTCCGAAATCGTAAAAAACGACATACTATAGTATGCCCTCCGACACCATGGACTATAGCCTTTTGCTTTTCCCTGATTTTCACCTTTTTTCAAATCCTCCAAAATCGTGAAAAACGACATAATATAGTATGCCCTCCGACACCATGGAATTTTGCTTTTCCCTGATTTTCACCTTTTTTCAAATCCTCCAAAATCGTGAAAAACAACATACTATAGTATGCCCTAAATTACCTTGACCAGTATAAATGACCTTGACCAGTATGTGGTCCGTGACCATGGACTATAGCCTTTTGCTTTTCCACGATTTTCACCTTTTTTCAAATCCTCCGAAATCGTAAAAAACGACATACTATAGTATGCCCTCCGACACCATGGACTATAGCCTTTCGCTTTTCCACGATTTTCACCTTTTTTCAAATCCTCCAAAATCGTGAAAAATGGCCCCCTGAGGTATGCCCTCCGACACCATGGACTATAGCCTTTCGCTTTTCCCTGATTTTCACCTTTTTTCAAATCCTCCGAAATCGTGAAAAACTACATACTATAGTATGCCCTAAATGACCTTGACCAGTATAAATGACCTTGACCAGTATGTGGTCCGTGACCATGGACTATAGCCTTTTGCTTTTCCACGATTTTCACCTTTTTTCAAATCCTCCGAAATCGTGAAAAACGACATACTATAGTATGCCCTCCGACACCATGGACTATAGCCTGTCGCTTTTCTGTGATTTTAACCTTTTTTCAAATCCTCCGAAATCGTAAAAAACAACATACTATAGCATGCCCTCCGACACCATGGACTTTAGCCTTTTGCTTTTCTGTGATTTTAACCTTTTTTCAAATCCTCCGAAATCGTGAAAAATGGGACCCTAGAGTATGCCCTCCGACACCATGGACTATAGCCTGTCGCTTTTATGTGATTTTCTCCTTTTTTTCAAATCCTCCGAAATCGTAAAAAACGACATACTATAGTATGCCCTCCGACACCATGGACTATAGCCTTTTGCTTTTCCACGATTTTCACCTTTTTTCAATTCCTCCGAAATCGTAAAAAACAACATACTATAGTATGCCCTCCGACACCATGGACTATAGTCTGTCGCTTTTCCACGATTTCACCTTTTTTCAAATCCTCCGAAATCGTGAAAAATGGCCCCCTAGAGTATGCCCTAAATGACCTTGACCAGTATAAATGACCTTGACCAGTATGTGGTCCGTGACCATGGACTATAGCCTTTTTCTTTTCCACGATTTTCACCTTTTTTCAAATCCTCCGAAATCGTAAAAAACGACATACTATAGTATGCCCTCCGACACCATGGACTATAGCCTTTTGCTTTTCCACGATTTTCACCTTTTTTCAAATCCTCCGGAATCGTGAAAAATGGCACCCTAGAGTATGCCCTCCGACACCATGGACTATAGCCTTTCTCTTTTCCCTGATTTTCACCTTTTTCCAAATCCTCCGAAATCGTGAAAAACGACATACTATAGTATGCCCTCCGACACCATGGACTATAGCCTGTCGCTTTTATGTGATTTTCTCCTTTTTTTCAAATCCTCCGAAATCGTGAAAAACGACATACTATAGTATGCCCTCCGACACCATGGACTATAGCCTTTCGCTTTTCCCTGATTTTCACCTTTTTTCAAATCCTCCGAAATCGTGAAAAATGGCACCCTAGAGTATGCCCTCTGACACCATGGACTATAGCCTTTCGCTTTTCCCTGATTTTCACCTTTTTTCAAATCTATAGACTATAGCCTGTCGCTTTTATGTGATTTCTCCTTTTTTCAAATCCTCCGGAATCGTGAAAAATGGCACCCTAGAGTATGCCCTCCGACACCATGGACTATAGCCTTTCGCTTTTCCACGATTTTCACCTTTTTTCAAATCCTCCGAAATCGTAAAAAACGACATACTATAGTATGCCCTCCGACACCATGGACTATAGCCTGTCGCTTTTCCACGATTTTAACCTTTTTTCAAATCCTCCTGAAATCGTAAAAAACAACATACTATAGCATGCCCTCCGACACCATGGACTATAGCCTGTCGCTTTTCTGTGATTTTCACCTTTTTTCAAATCCTCCGAAATCGTGAAAAATGGGACCCTAGAGTATGCCCTCCGACACCATGGACTTTAGCCTTTCTTTTTTCCCTGATTTTCACCTTTTTTCAAATCCTCCGAAATCGTGAAAAACATACTATAGTATGCCCTAAATGACCTTGACCAGTATAAATGACCTTGACCAGTATGTGGTCCGTGACCATGGACTATAGCCTTTTGCTTTTCCACGATTTTCACCTTTTTTCAAATCCTCCGAAATCGTAAAAAACGACATACTATAGTATGCCCTCCGACACCATGGACTATAGCCTTTTGCTTTTCCACGATTTTCACCTTTTTTCAAATCCTCCGGAATCGTGAAAAATGGCACCCTAGAGTATGCCCTCCGACACCATGGACTATAGCCTTTCTCTTTTCCCTGATTTTCACCTTTTTCCAAATCCTCCGAAATCGTGAAAAACGACATACTATAGTATGCCCTCCGACACCATGGACTATAGCCTGTCGCTTTTATGTGATTTTCTCCTTTTTTTCAAATCCTCCGAAATCGTGAAAAACGACATACTATAGTATGCCCTCCGACACCATGGACTATAGCCTGTCGCTTTTCTGTGATTTTAACCTTTTTTCAAATCCTCCGAAATCGTAAAAAACAACATACTATAGCATGCCCTCCGACACCATGGACTTTAGCCTTTTGCTTTTCTGTGATTTTAACCTTTTTTCAAATCCTCCGAAATCGTGAAAAATGGGACCCTAGAGTATGCCCTCCGACACCATGGACTATAGCCTGTCGCTTTTATGTGATTTTCTCCTTTTTTTCAAATCCTCCGAAATCGTAAAAAACGACATACTATAGTATGCCCTCCGACACCATGGACTATAGCCTTTTGCTTTTCCACGATTTTCACCTTTTTTCAATTCCTCCGAAATCGTAAAAAACAACATACTATAGTATGCCCTCCGACACCATGGACTATAGTCTGTCGCTTTTCCACGATTTCACCTTTTTTCAAATCCTCCGGAATCGTGAAAAATGGCACCCTAGAGTATGCCCTCCGACACCATGGACTATAGCCTGTCGCTTTTCAACGATTTTAACCTTTTTTTAAATCCTCCGGAATCGTGAAAAATGGCACCCTAGAGTATGCCCTCCGACACCATGGACTATAGCCTTTCGCTTTTCCCTGATTTTCACCTTTTTCAAATCCTCCGAAATCGTGAAAAACGACATACTATAGTATGCCCTCCGACACCATGGACTATAGCCTGTCGCTTTTCTGTGATTTTCACCTTTTTTCAAATCCTCCGAAATCGTGAAGAATGGCCCCCTAGAGTATGCCCTGCGACACCATGAACTATAGCCTTTCGCTTTTCCCTGATTTTCACCTTTTTTCAAATCCTCCGAAATCGTGAAAAACAACATACTATAGTATGCCCTAAATGACCTTGACCAGTATAAATGACCTTGACCAGTATGTCCTCCGACACCATGGACTATAGCCTTTTGCTTTTCCACGATTTTCACCTTTTTTCAAATCCTCCGAAATCGTAAAAAACGACATACTATAGTATGCCTTCCGACACCATGGACTATAGCCTTTCGCTTTTCCCTGATTTTCACCTTTTTTCAAATCCTCCGAAATCGTGAAAAATGGCACCCTAGAGTATGCCCTCTGACACCATGGACTATAGCCTTTCGCTTTTCCCTGATTTTCACCTTTTTTCAAATCCTCCGAAATCGTAAAAAACGACATACTATAGTATGCCCTCCGACACCATGGACTATAGCCTGTCGCTTTTCCACGATTTTAACCTTTTTTCAAATCCTCCTGAAATCGTAAAAAACAACATACTATAGCATGCCCTCCGACACCATGGACTATAGCCTGTCGCTTTTCTGTGATTTTCACCTTTTTTCAAATCCTCCGAAATCGTGAAAAATGGGACCCTAGAGTATGCCCTCCGACACCATGGACTATAGCCTTTCGCTTTTCCCTGATTTTCACCTTTTTCAAATCCTCCGAAATCGTGAAAAACGACATACTATAGTATGCCCTCCGACACCATGGACTATAGCCTGTCGCTTTTCTGTGATTTTCACCTTTTTTCAAATCCTCCGAAATCGTGAAAAATGGCCCCCTAGAGTATGCCCTGCGACACCATGAACTATAGCCTTTCGCTTTTCCCTGATTTTCACCTTTTTTCAAATCCTCCGAAATCGTGAAAAACAACATACTATAGTATGCCCTAAATGACCTTGACCAGTATAAATGACCTTGACCAGTATGTCCTCCGACACCATGGACTATAGCCTTTTGCTTTTCCACGATTTTCACCTTTTTCCAAATCCTCCGAAATCGTGAAAAACGACATACTATAGTATGCCCTCCGACACCATGGACTATAGCCTGTCGCTTTTATGTGATTTTCTCCTTTTTTTCAAATCCTCCGAAATCGTGAAAAACGACATACTATAGTATGCCCTCCGACACCATGGACTATAGCCTTTCGCTTTTCCCTGATTTTCACCTTTTTTCAAATCCTCCGAAATCGTGAAAAATGGCACCCTAGAGTATGCCCTCTGACACCATGGACTATAGCCTTTCGCTTTTCCCTGATTTTCACCTTTTTTCAAATCTATAGACTATAGCCTGTCGCTTTTATGTGATTTCTCCTTTTTTCAAATCCTCCGGAATCGTGAAAAATGGCACCCTAGAGTATGCCCTCCGACACCATGGACTATAGCCTTTCGCTTTTCCACGATTTTCACCTTTTTTCAAATCCTCCGAAATCGTAAAAAACGACATACTATAGTATGCCCTCCGACACCATGGACTATAGCCTGTCGCTTTTCCACGATTTTAACCTTTTTTCAAATCCTCCTGAAATCGTAAAAAACAACATACTATAGCATGCCCTCCGACACCATGGACTATAGCCTGTCGCTTTTCTGTGATTTTCACCTTTTTTCAAATCCTCCGAAATCGTGAAAAATGGGACCCTAGAGTATGCCCTCCGACACCATGGACTTTAGCCTTTCTTTTTTCCCTGATTTTCACCTTTTTTCAAATCCTCCGAAATCGTGAAAAACATACTATAGTATGCCCTAAATGACCTTGACCAGTATAAATGACCTTGACCAATATGTGGTCCGTGACCATGGACTATAGCCTTTTGCTTTTCCACGATTTTCACCTTTTTTCAAATCCTCCGAAATCGTAAAAAACGACATACTATAGTATGCCCTCCGACACCATGGACTATAGCCTTTTGCTTTTCCACGATTTTCACCTTTTTTCAAATCCTCCGGAATCGTGAAAAATGGCACCCTAGAGTATGCCCTCCGACACCATGGACTATAGCCTTTCTCTTTTCCCTGATTTTCACCTTTTTCCAAATCCTCCGAAATCGTGAAAAACGACATACTATAGTATGCCCTCCGACACCATGGACTATAGCCTGTCGCTTTTATGTGATTTTCTCCTTTTTTTCAAATCCTCCGAAATCGTGAAAAACGACATACTATAGTATGCCCTCCGACACCATGGACTATAGCCTGTCGCTTTTCTGTGATTTTAACCTTTTTTCAAATCCTCCGAAATCGTGAAAAATGGGACCCTAGAGTATGCCCTCCGACACCATGGACTATAGCCTGTCGCTTTTATGTGATTTTCTCCTTTTTTTCAAATCCTCCGAAATCGTAAAAAACGACATACTATAGTATGCCCTCCGACACCATGGACTATAGCCTTTTGCTTTTCCACGATTTTCACCTTTTTTCAATTCCTCCGAAATCGTAAAAAACAACATACTATAGTATGCCCTCCGACACCATGGACTATAGTCTGTCGCTTTTCCACGATTTCACCTTTTTTCAAATCCTCCGGAATCGTGAAAAATGGCACCCTAGAGTATGCCCTCCGACACCATGGACTATAGCCTGTCGCTTTTCAACGATTTTAACCTTTTTTAAAATCCTCCGGAATCGTGAAAAATGGCACCCTAGAGTATGCCCTCCGACACCATGGACTATAGCCTTTCGCTTTTCCCTGATTTTCACCTTTTTCAAATCCTCCGAAATCGTGAAAAACGACATACTATAGTATGCCCTCCGACACCATGGACTATAGCCTGTCGCTTTTCTGTGATTTTCACCTTTTTTCAAATCCTCCGAAATCGTGAAAAATGGCCCCCTAGAGTATGCCCTGCGACACCATGAACTATAGCCTTTCGCTTTTCCCTGATTTTCACCTTTTTTCAAATCCTCCGAAATCGTGAAAAACAACATACTATAGTATGCCCTAAATGACCTTGACCAGTATAAATGACCTTGACCAGTATGTCCTCCGACACCATGGACTATAGCCTTTCGCTTTTCCACGATTTTCACCTTTTTTCAAATCCTCCGAAATCGTAAAAAACGACATACTATAGTATGCCCTCCGACACCATGGACTATAGCCTGTCGCTTTTCCACGATTTTAACCTTTTTTCAAATCCTCCTGAAATCGTAAAAAACAACATACTATAGCATGCCCTCCGACACCATGGACTATAGCCTGTCGCTTTTCTGTGATTTTCACCTTTTTTCAAATCCTCCGAAATCGTGAAAAATGGGACCCTAGAGTATGCCCTCCGACACCATGGACTATAGCCTTTCGCTTTTCCCTGATTTTCACCTTTTTCAAATCCTCCGAAATCGTGAAAAACGACATACTATAGTATGCCCTCCGACACCATGGACTATAGCCTGTCGCTTTTCTGTGATTTTCACCTTTTTTCAAATCCTCCGAAATCGTGAAAAATGGCCCCCTAGAGTATGCCCTGCGACACCATGAACTATAGCCTTTCGCTTTTCCCTGATTTTCACCTTTTTTCAAATCCTCCGAAATCGTGAAAAACAACATACTATAGTATGCCCTAAATGACCTTGACCAGTATAAATGACCTTGACCAGTATGTCCTCCGACACCATGGACTATAGCCTTTTGCTTTTCCACGATTTTCACCTTTTTTCAAATCCTCCGAAATCGTAAAAAACGACATACTATAGTATGCCTTCCGACACCATGGACTATAGCCTTTCGCTTTTCCCTGATTTTCACCTTTTTTCAAATCCTCCGAAATCGTGAAAAATGGCACCCTAGAGTATGCCCTCTGACACCATGGACTATAGCCTTTCGCTTTTCCCTGATTTTCACCTTTTTTCAAATCTATAGACTATAGCCTGTCGCTTTTATGTGATTTTCTCCTTTTTTCAAATCCTCCGGAATCGTGAAAAATGGCACCCTAGAGTATGCCCTCCGACACCATGGACTATAGCCTTTCGCTTTTCCACGATTTTCACCTTTTTTCAAATCCTCCGAAATCGTAAAAAACGACATACTATAGTATGCCCTCCGACACCATGGACTATAGCCTGTCGCTTTTCCACGATTTTAACCTTTTTTCAAATCCTCCTGAAATCGTAAAAAACAACATACTATAGCATGCCCTCCGACACCATGGACTATAGCCTGTCGCTTTTCTGTGATTTTCACCTTTTTTCAAATCCTCCGAAATCGTGAAAAATGGGACCCTAGAGTATGCCCTCCGACACCATGGACTTTAGCCTTTCGCTTTTCCCTGATTTTCACCTTTTTTCAAATCCTCCGAAATCGTGAAAAACAACATACTATAGTATGCCCTAAATGACCTTGACCAGTATAAATGACCTTGACCAGTATGTGGTCCGTGACCATGGACTATAGCCTTTTGCTTTTCCACGATTTTCACCTTTTTTCAAATCCTCCGAAATCGTAAAAAACGACATACTATAGTATGCCCTCCGACACCATGGACTATAGCCTTTTGCTTTTCCCTGATTTTCACCTTTTTCCAAATCCTCCGAAATCGTGAAAAACGACATACTATAGTATGCCCTCCGACACCATGGACTATAGGCTGTCGCTTTTATGTGATTTTCTCCTTTTTTTTTAAATCCTCCGAAATCGTAAAAAACGACATACTATAGTATGCCCTCCGACACCATGGACTATAGCCTTTTGCTTTTCCACGATTTTCACCTTTTTTCAATTCCTCCGAAATCGTAAAAAACAACATACTATAGTATGCCCTCCGACACCATGGACTATAGTCTGTCGCTTTTCCACGATTTCACCTTTTTTCAAATCCTCCGGAATCGTGAAAAATGGCACCCTAGAGTATGCCCTCCGACACCATGGACTATAGCCTGTCGCTTTTCAACGATTTTAACCTTTTTTAAAATCCTCCGGAATCGTGAAAAATGGCACCCTAGAGTATGCCCTCCGACACCATGGACTATAGCCTTTCGCTTTTCCCTGATTTTCACCTTTTTCAAATCCTCCGAAATCGTGAAAAACGACATACTATAGTATGCCCTCCGACACCATGGACTATAGCCTGTCGCTTTTCTGTGATTTTCACCTTTTTTCAAATCCTCCGAAATCGTGAAAAATGGCCCCCTAGAGTATGCCCTGCGACACCATGAACTATAGCCTTTCGCTTTTCCCTGATTTTCACCTTTTTTCAAATCCTCCGAAATCGTGAAAAACAACATACTATAGTATGCCCTAAATGACCTTGACCAGTATAAATGACCTTGACCAGTATGTCCTCCGACACCATGGACTATAGCCTTTTGCTTTTCCACGATTTTCACCTTTTTTCAAATCCTCCGAAATCGTAAAAAACGACATACTATAGTATGCCTTCCGACACCATGGACTATAGCCTTTCGCTTTTCCCTGATTTTCACCTTTTTTCAAATCCTCCGAAATCGTGAAAAATGGCACCCTAGAGTATGCCCTCTGACACCATGGACTATAGCCTTTCGCTTTTCCCTGATTTTCACCTTTTTTCAAATCTATAGACTATAGCCTGTCGCTTTTATGTGATTTTCTCCTTTTTTCAAATCCTCCAGAATCGTGAAAAATGGCACCCTAGAGTATGCCCTCCGACACCATGGACTATAGCCTTTCGCTTTTCCACGATTTTCACCTTTTTTCAAATCCTCCGAAATCGTAAAAAACGACATACTATAGTATGCCCTCCGACACCATGGACTATAGCCTGTCGCTTTTCCACGATTTTAACCTTTTTTCAAATCCTCCTGAAATCGTAAAAAACAACATACTATAGCATGCCCTCCGACACCATGGACTATAGCCTGTCGCTTTTCTGTGATTTTCACCTTTTTTCAAATCCTCCGAAATCGTGAAAAATGGGACCCTAGAGTATGCCCTCCGACACCATGGACTATAGCCTTTCGCTTTTCCCTGATTTTCACCTTTTTCAAATCCTCCGAAATCGTGAAAAACGACATACTATAGTATGCCCTCCGACACCATGGACTATAGCCTGTCGCTTTTCTGTGATTTTCACCTTTTTTCAAATCCTCCGAAATCGTGAAAAATGGCCCCCTAGAGTATGCCCTGCGACACCATGAACTATAGCCTTTCGCTTTTCCCTGATTTTCACCTTTTTTCAAATCCTCCGAAATCGTGAAAAACAACATACTATAGTATGCCCTAAATGACCTTGACCAGTATAAATGACCTTGACCAGTATGTCCTCCGACACCATGGACTATAGCCTTTTGCTTTTCCACGATTTTCACCTTTTTTCAAATCCTCCGAAATCGTAAAAAACGACATACTATAGTATGCCTTCCGACACCATGGACTATAGCCTTTCGCTTTTCCCTGATTTTCACCTTTTTTCAAATCTATAGACTATAGCCTGTCGCTTTTATGTGATTTTCTCCTTTTTTCAAATCCTCCGGAATCGTGAAAAATGACATACTATAGTATGCCCTCCGACACCATGGACTATAGCCTGTCGCTTTTCTGTGATTTTAACCTTTTTTCAAATCCTCCGAAATCGTAAAAAACAACATACTATAGCATGCCCTCCGACACCATGGACTATAGCCTGTCGCTTTTCTGTGATTTTCACCTTTTTTCAAATCCTCCGAAATCGTGAAAAATGGGACCCTAGAGTATGCCCTCCGACACCATGGACTTTAGCCTTTCGCTTTTCCCTGATTTTCACCTTTTTTCAAATCCTCCGAAATCGTGAAAAACAACATACTATAGTATGCCCTAAATGACCTTGACCAGTATAAATGACCTTGACCAGTATGTGGTCCGTGACCATGGACTATAGCCTTTTGCTTTTTCACGATTTTCACCTTTTTTCAAATCCTCCGAAATCGTAAAAAACGACATACTATAGTATGCCCTCCGACACCATGGACTATAGCCTTTTGCTTTTCCACGATTTTCACCTTTTTTCAATTCCTCCGAAATCGTAAAAAACAACATACTATAGTATGCCCTCCGACACCATGGACTATAGTCTGTCGCTTTTCCACGATTTCACCTTTTTTCAAATCCTCCGGAATCGTGAAAAATGGCACCCTAGAGTATGCCCTCCGACACCATGGACTATGGCCTGTCGCTTTTCAACGATTTTAACCTTTTTTAAAATCCTCCGGAATCGTGAAAAATGGCACCCTAGAGTATGCCCTCCGACACCATGGACTATAGCCTTTCGCTTTCCCCTGATTTTCACCTTTTTCAAATCCTCCGAAATCGTGAAAAACGACATACTATAGTATGCCCTCCGACACCATGGACTATAGCCTGTCGCTTTTCTGTGATTTTCACCTTTTTTCAAATCCTCCGAAATCGTGAAAAATGGGACCCTAGAGTATGCCCTCCGACACCATGGACTTTAGCCTTTCGCTTTTCCCTGATTTTCACCTTTTTTCAAATCCTCCGAAATCGTGAAAAACAACATACTATAGTATGCCCTAAATGACCTTGACCAGTATAAATGACCTTGACCAGTATGTCCTCCGACACCATGGACTATAGCCTTTTGCTTTTCCACGATTTTCACCTTTTTTCAAATCCTCCGAAATCGTAAAAAACGACATACTATAGTATGCCCTCCGACACCATGGACTATAGCCTTTTGCTTTTCCACGATTTTCACCTTTTTTCAAATCTATAGACTATAGCCTGTCGCTTTTATGTGATTTTCTCCTTTTTTCAAATCCTCCGGAATCGTGAAAAATGACATACTATAGTATGCCCTCCGACACCATGGACTATAGCCTGTCGCTTTTCTGTGATTTTCACCTTTTTTCAAATCCTCCGAAATCGTGAAAAATGGGACCCTAGAGTATGCCCTCCGACACCATGGACTTTAGCCTTTCGCTTTTCCCTGATTTTCACCTTTTTTCAAATCCTCCGAAATCGTGAAAAACAACATACTATAGTATGCCCTAAATGACCTTGACCAGTATAAATGACCTTGACCAGTATGTGGTCCGTGACCATGGACTATAGCCTTTTGCTTTTTCACGATTTTCACCTTTTTTCAAATCCTCCGAAATCGTAAAAAACGACATACTATAGTATGCCCTCCGACACCATGGACTATAGCCTTTTGCTTTTCCACGATTTTCACCTTTTTTCAATTCCTCCGAAATCGTAAAAAACAACATACTATAGTATGCCCTCCGACACCATGGACTATAGTCTGTCGCTTTTCCACGATTTCACCTTTTTTCAAATCCTCCGGAATCGTGAAAAATGGCACCCTAGAGTATGCCCTCCGACACCATGGACTATGGCCTGTCGCTTTTCAACGATTTTAACCTTTTTTAAAATCCTCCGGAATCGTGAAAAATGGCACCCTAGAGTATGCCCTCCGACACCATGGACTATAGCCTTTCGCTTTTCCCTGATTTTCACCTTTTTCAAATCCTCCGAAATCGTGAAAAACGACATACTATAGTATGCCCTCCGACACCATGGACTATAGCCTGTCGCTTTTCTGTGATTTTCACCTTTTTTCAAATCCTCCGAAATCGTGAAAAATGGCCCCCTAGAGTATGCCCTGCGACACCATGAACTATAGCCTTTCGCTTTTCCCTGATTTTCACCTTTTTTCAAATCCTCCGAAATCGTGAAAAACAACATACTATAGTATGCCCTAAATGACCTTGACCAGTATAAATGACCTTGACCAGTATGTCCTCCGACACCATGGACTATAGCCTTTTGCTTTTCCACGATTTTCACCTTTTTTCAAATCCTCCGAAATCGTAAAAAACGACATACTATAGTATGCCCTCCGACACCATGGACTATAGCCTTTTGCTTTTCCACGATTTTCACCTTTTTTCAAATCCTCCGGAATCGTGAAAAATGGCACCCTAGAGTATGCCCTCCGACACCATGGACTATAGCCTTTCTCTTTTCCCTGATTTTCACCTTTTTCCAAATCCTCCGAAATCGTGAAAAACGACATACTATAGTATGCCCTCCAACACCATGGACTATAGCCTGTCGCTTTTATGTGATTTTCTCCTTTTTTTCAAATCCTCCGAAATCGTGAAAAACGACATACTATAGTATGCCCTCCGACACCATGGACTATAGCCTGTCGCTTTTCTGTGATTTTAACCTTTTTTCAAATCCTCCGAAATCGTAAAAAACAACATACTATAGCATGCCCTCCGACACCATGGACTATAGCCTGTCGCTTTTCTGTGATTTTCACCTTTTTTCAAATCCTCCGAAATCGTGAAAAATGGGACCCTAGAGTATGCCCTCCGACACCATGGACTATAGCCTTTCGCTTTTCCCTGATTTTCACCTTTTTTCAAATCCTCCGAAATCGTGAAAAACAACATACTATAGTATGCCCTAAATGACCTTGACCAGTAAAAATGACCTTGACCAGTATGTGGTCCGTGACCATGGACTATAGCCTTTTGCTTTTCCACGATTTTCACCTTTTTTCAAATCCTCCGAAATCGTAAAAAACGACATACTATAGTATGCCCTCCGACACCATGGACTATAACCTTTTGCTTTTCCACGATTTTCACCTTTTTTCAATTCCTCCGAAATCGTAAAAAACGACATACTATAGTATGCCCTCCGACACCATGGACTATAACCTTTTGCTTTTCCACGATTTTCACCTTTTTTCAATTCCTCCGAAATCGTAAAAAACAACATACTATAGTATGCCCTCCGACACCATGGATGCCGTTTTCCATCATTTTTGAGGATTTGAAAAAGAGACGAAAATCACTCCGAGACCATGGGCTATAGCCCATCGTCTCGGAGTCATTTTCGTCTTTTTTTCAAATCCTTGTTTTTCATAATTTATGACCATGGCGATGGGCTATAACCCATGGTCTCGAACGGCATACTATAGCATGCCGTTTTGCATCATTTTTGAGGATTTGAAAAAAAGACGAAAATCACTCCGAGACCATGGGCTATAGCCCATCGTCTCGGAGTCATTTTCGACTTTTTTTTTAATCCTCGTTTTTCATAATTTATGACCATGGCGATGGGCTATAGCCCATGGTCTCGAACGGCATACTATAGCAAGCCGTTTTCCATCATTTTTGAGGATTTGAAAAAAAGACGAAAATCACTCCGAGACCATGGGCTATAGCCCATCGTCTCGGAGTAATTTTCGTCTTTTTTTCAAATCCTTGTTTTTCATCATTTATGACCATGGCGATGGGCTATAGCCCATGGTCTCAAACGGCATACTATAGCAAGCCGTTTTCCATCATTTTTGAGGATTTGAAAAAAAGACGAAAATCACTCCGAGTCGAGACCATGGGCTATAGCCCATCGTCTCGGAGCCATTTTCGTCTTTTTTTCAAATCCTCGTTTTTCATCATTTATGACCATGGCGATGGGCTATAGCCCATGGTCTCGAACGGCATACTATAGCATGCCGTTTTCCATCATTTTTGAGGATTTGAAAAAAATACGAAAATCACTCCGAGACCATGGGCTATAGCCCATCGTCTCGGAGTCATTTTCGTTTTTTTTTTTAAATCCTTGTTTTTCATCATTTATGACCATGGCGATGGGCTATAGCCCATCGTCTCGAACGGCATACTATCGCATGCCGTTTTCCATAATTTTTGAGGATTTGAAAAAAAGACGAAAATCACTCCGAGACCATGGGCTATAGCCCATCGTCTCGGGGTCATTTTCGTCTTTTTTTTTTATCCTCGTTTTTCATCATTTATGACCATGGCGATGGGCTATAGCCCATGGTCTCGAACGGGATACTATAGCATGCCGTTTTCCATCATTTTTGAGGATTTGAAAAAAAGACGAAAATCACTCCGAGACCATGGGCTATAGCCCATCGTCTCGGAGCCATTTTCGTCTTTTTTTCAAATCCTTGTTTTTCATCATTTATGACCATGGCGATGGGCTATAGCCCATGGTCTCGAACGGCATACTATAGCATGCCGTTTTCCATCATTTTTGAGGATTTGAAAAAAAGACGAAAATCACTCCGAGACCATGGGCTATAGCCCATCGTCTCGGAGTCATTTTCGTCTTTTTTTTAAATCCTTGTTTTTCATCATTTATAACCATGGCGACGGGCTATAGCCCATGGTCTCGAACGGCATACTATAGAATGCCGTTTTGCATCATTTTTGAGGATTTGAAAAAAAGACGAAAATCACTCCGAGACCATGGGCTATAGCCCATCGTCTCGCAGTCATTTTCGTCTTTTTTTAAAATCCTCGTTTTTCATCATTTATGACCATGGCGATGGGCTATAACCCATGGTCTCGAACGGCTTACTATAGCATGCCGTTTTGCATCATTTTTGAGGATTTGAAAAAAAGACGAAAATCACTCCGAGACCATGGGCTATAGCCCATCGTCTCGGAGTCATTTTCGTCTTTTTTTTAAATCCTCGTTTTTCATCATTTATGACCATGGCGATGGGCTATAGCCCATCGTCTCGAACGGCATACTATCGCATGCCGTTTTCCATCATTTTTGAGGATTTGAAAAAAAGACGAAAATCACTCCGAGACCATGGGCTATAGCCCATCGTCTCGGAGTCATTTTCGTCTTTTTTTCTTATCCTCGTTTTTCATAATTTATGACCATGGCGATGGGCTATAGCCCATGGTCTCGAACGGCATACTATAGCATGCCGTTTTCCATCATTTTTGAGGATTTGAAAAAAAGACGAAAATAACTCCGAGACCATGAGCTATAGCCCATTGTCTCGGAGTCATTTTCGTCTTTTTTTCAAATCCTTGTTTTTCATCATTTATGACCATGGCGATGGGCTATAGCCCATGGTCTCAAACGGCATACTATAGCAAGCCGTTTTCCATCATTTTTGAGGATTTGAAAAAAAGACGAAAATCACTCCGAGTCGAGACCATGGGCTATAGCCCATCGTCTCGGAGTCATTTTCGTCTTTTTTTCAAATCCTCGTTTTTCATCATTTATGACCATGGCGATGGGCTATAGCCCATGGTCTCAAACGGCATACTATAGCAAGCCGTTTTCCATCATTTTTGAGGATTTGAAAAAAGACGAAAATCACTCCGAGACCATGGTCTCGGAGTCATTTTCGTCTTTTTTTTATATCCTCGTTTTTCATAATTTATGACCATGGCGATGGGCTATAGCCCATGGTCTCGAACGGCATACTATAGCATGCCGTTTTCCATCATTTTTGAGGATTTGAAAAAAAGACGAAAATAACTCCGAGACCATGAGCTATAGCCCATTGTCTCGGAGTCATTTTCGTCTTTTTTTCAAATCCTTGTTTTTCATCATTTATGACCATGGCGATGGGCTATAGCCCATGGTCTCAAACGGCATACTATAGCAAGCCGTTTTCCATCATTTTTGAGGATTTGAAAAAAAGACGAAAATCACTCCGAGTCGAGACCATGGGCTATAGCCCATCGTCTCGGAGTCATTTTCGTCTTTTTTTCAAATCCTCGTTTTTCATCATTTATGACCATGGCGATGGGCTATAGCCCATGGTCTCGAACGGCATACTATAGCATGCCGTTTTCCATCATTTTTGAGGATTTGAAAAAAATACGAAAATCACTCCGAGACCATGGGCTATAGCCCATCGTCTCTGAGTCATTTTCGTCTTTTTTTCAAATCCTTGTTTTTCATCATTTATGACCATGGCGATGGGCTATAGCCCATGGTCTCGAACGGCATACTATCGCATGCCGTTTTGCATCATTTTTGAGGATTTGAAAAAAAGACGAAAATCACTCCGAGACCATGGGCTATAGCCCATCGTCTCGGAGTCATTTTCGCCTTTTTTTAAAATCCTCGTTTTTCATAATTTATGACCATGGCGATGGGCTATAACCCATGGTCTCGAACGGCTTACTATAGCATGCCGTTTTGCATCATTTTTGAGGATTTGAAAAAAAGACGAAAATCACTCCGAGACCATGGGCTATAGCCCCTCGTCTCGGAGTCATTTTCGTCTTTTTTTCAAATCCTTGTTTTTCATCATTTATGACCATGGCGATGGGCTATAGCCCATGGTCTCGAACGGCATACTATAGCATGCCGTTTTCCATCATTTTTGAGGATTTGAAAAAAATACGAAAATCACTCCGAGACCATGGGCTATAGCCCATCGTCTCAGAGTCATTTTCGTCTTTTTTTCAAATCCTTGTTTTTCATCATTTATGACCATGGCGATGGGCTATAGCCCATGGTCTCGAACGGCATACTATCGCATGCCGTTTTGCATCATTTTTGAGGATTTGAAAAAAAGACGAAAATCACTCCGAGACCATGGGCTATAGCCCATCGTCTCGGAGTCATTTTCGCCTTTTTTTAAAATCCTCGTTTTTCATCATTTATGACCATGGCGATGGGCTATAACCCATGGTCTCGAACGGCTTACTATAGCATGCCGTTTTGCATCATTTTTGAGGATTTGAAAAAAAGACGAAAATCACTCCGAGACCATGGGCTATAGCCCATCGTCTCGGAGTCATTTTTGACTTTTTTTTTATCCTCGTTTTTCATAATTTATGACCATGGCGATGGGCTATAGCCCATGGTCTCGAACGGCATACTATAGCAAGCCGTTTTCCATCATTTTTGAGGATTTGAAAAAAAGACGAAAATCACTCCGAGACCATGGGCTATAGCCCATCGTCTCGGAGTCATTTTCGTCTTTTTTTCAAATCCTTGTTTTTCATCATTTATGACCATGGCGATGGGCTATAGCCCATGGTCTCAAACGGCATACTATAGCATGCCGTTTTGCATCATTTTTGAGGATTTGAAAAAAAGACGAAAATCACTCCGAGACCATGGGCTATAGCCCATCGTCTCGGAGTCATTTTCGTCTTTTTTTTTAATCCTCGTTTTTCATCATTTATGACCATGGCGATGGGCTATAGCCCATGGTTTCGAACGGCATACTATCGCATGCCGTTTTCCATCATTTTTGAGGATTTGAAAAAAAGACGAAAATCACTCCGAGACCATGGGCTATAGCCCATCGTCTCGGAGTCATTTTCGTCTTTTTTCTTTATCCTCGTTTTTCATAATTTATGACCGAGGCGATGGGCTATAGCCCATGGTCTCGAACGGCATACTATAGCATGCCGTTTTCCATCATTTTTGAGGATTTGAAAAAAAGACGAAAATCACTCCGAGACCATGGGCTATAGCCCATTGTCTCGGAGTCATTTTCGTCTTTTTTTCAAATCCTTGTTTTTCATCATTTATGACCATGGCGATGGGCTATAGCCCATGGTCTCAAACGGCATACTATAGCAAGCCGTTTTCCATCATTTTTGAGGATTTGAAAAAAAGACGAAAATCACTCCGAGACCATGGGCTATAGCCCATCGTCTCGGAGTCATTTTCGACTTTTTTTTTATCCTCGTTTTTCATAATTTATGACCATGGCGATGGGCTATAGCCCATGGTCTCGAACGGCATACTATAGCAAGCCGTTTTCCATCATTTTTGAGGATTTGAAAAAAAGACGAAAATCACTCCGAGACCATGGGCTATAGCCCATCGTCTCGGAGTAATTTTCGTCTTTTTTTCAAATCCTTGTTTTTCATCATTTATGACCATGGCGATGGGCTATAGCCCATGGTCTCAAACGGCATACTATAGCAAGCCGTTTTCCATCATTTTTGAGGATTTGAAAAAAAGACGAAAATCACTCCGAGTCGAGACCATGGGCTATAGCCCATCGTCTCGGAGCCATTTTCGTCTTTTTTTCAAATCCTCGTTTTTCATCATTTATGACCATGGCGATGGGCTATAGCCCATGGTCTCGAACGGCATACTATAGCATGCCGTTTTCCATCATTTTTGAGGATTTGAAAAAAAGACGAAAATCACTCCGAGACCATGGGCTATAGCCCATCGTCTCGGGGTCATTTTCGTCTTTTTTTTTTATCCTCGTTTTTCATCATTTATGACCATGGCGATGGGCTATAGCCCATGGTCTCGAACGGCATACTATAGCATGCCGTTTTCCATCATTTTTGAGGATTTGAAAAAAAGACGAAAATCACTCCGAGACCATGGGCTATAGCCCATCGTCTCGGAGCCATTTTCGTCTTTTTTTCAAATCCTTGTTTTTCATCATTTATGACCATGGCGATGGGCTATAGCCCATGGTCTCGAACGGCATAATATAGCATGCCATTTCCATCATTTTTGAGGATTTGAAAAAGAGACGAAAATCACTCCGAGACCATGGGCTATAGCCCATCGTCTCGGGGTCATTTTCGTCTTTTTTTTAATCCTCGTTTTTCATCATTTATGACCATGGCGATGGGCTATAGCCCATGGTCTCGAACGGGATACTATAGCATGCCGTTTTCCATCATTTTTGAGGATTTGAAAAAAATACGAAAATCACTCCGAGACCATGGGCTATAGCCCATCGTCTCGGAGCCATTTTCGTCTTTTTTTCAAATCCTTGTTTTTCATCATTTATGACCATGGCGATGGGCTATAGCCCATAGTCTCGAACGGCATACTATAGCATGCCGTTTTCCATCATTTTTGAGGATTTGAAAAAAAGACGAAAATCACTCCGAGACCATGGGCTATAGCCCATTGTCTCGGAGTCATTTTCGCCTTTTTTCAAATCCTTGTTTTTCATCATTTATGACCATGGCGATTAGCTTTAACCCATGGTCTCGAACGGCATACTATAGCATGCCGTTTTGCATCATTTTTGAGGATTTGAAAAAAAGACGAAAATCACTCCGAGACCATGGGCTATAGCCCATCGTCTCGGAGTCATTTTCGTCTTTTTTTTAAATCCTTGTTTTTCATCATTTATAACCATGGCGACGGGCTATAGCCCATGGTCTCGAACGGCATACTATAGAATGCCGTTTTGCATCATTTTTGAGGATTTGAAAAAAAGACGAAAATCACTCCGAGACCATGGGCTATAGCCCATCGTCTCGGAGTCATTTTCGTCTTTTTTTAAAATCCTCGTTTTTCATCATTTATGACCATGGCGATGGGCTATAACCCATGGTCTCGAACGGCTTACTATAGCATGCCGTTTTGCATCATTTTTGAGGATTTGAAAAAAAGACGAAAATCACTCCGAGACCATGGGCTATAGCCCCTCGTCTCGGAGTCATTTTCGTCTTTTTTTTAAATCCTTGTTTTTCATCATTTATAACCATGGCGACGGGCTATAGCCCTAGGTCTCGAACGGCATACTATAGAATGCCGTTTTGCATCATTTTTGAGGATTTGAAAAAAAGACGAAAATCACTCCGAGACCATGGGCTATAGCCCATCGTCTCGGAGTCATTTTCGTCTTTTTTTCTTATCCTCGTTTTTCATAATTTATGACCATGGCGATGGGCTATAGCCCATGGTCTCGAACGGCATACTATAGCATGCCGTTTTCCATCATTTTTGAGGATTTGCAAAAAAGACGAAAATAACTCCGAGACCATGAGCTATAGCCCATTTTCTCGGAGTCATTTTCGTCTTTTTTTCAAATCCTTGTTTTTCATCATTTATGACCATGGCGATGGGCTATAGCCCATGGTCTCAAACGGCATACTATAGCAAGCCGTTTTCCATCATTTTTGAGGATTTGAAAAAAAGACGAAAATCACTCCGAGTCGAGACCATGGGCTATAGCCCATCGTCTCGGAGTCATTTTCGTCTTTTTTTCAAATCCTCGTTTTTCATCATTTATGACCATGGCGATGGGCTATAGCCCATGGTCTCGAACGGCATACTATAGCATGCCGTTTTCCATCATTTTTGAGGATTTGAAAAAAATACGAAAATCACTCCGAGACCATGGGCTATAGCCCATCGTCTCGGAGTCATTTTCGTCTTTTTTTCAAATCCTTGTTTTTCATCATTTATGACCATGGCGATGGGCTATAGCCCATGGTCTCGAACGGCATACTATCGCATGCCGTTTTGCATCATTTTTGAGGATTTGAAAAAAAGACGAAAATCACTCCGAGACCATGGGCTATAGCCCATCGTCTCGGAGTCATTTTCGCCTTTTTTTAAAATCCTCGTTTTTCATAATTTATGACCATGGCGATGGGCTATAACCCATGGTCTCGAACGGCTTACTATAGCATGCCGTTTTGCATCATTTTTGAGGATTTGAAAAAAAGACGAAAATCACTCCGAGACCATGGGCTATAGCCCCTCGTCTCGGAGTCATTTTCGTCTTTTTTTCAAATCCTTGTTTTTCATCATTTATGACCATGGCGATGGGCTATAGCCCATGGTCTCGAACGGCATACTATAGCATGCCGTTTTCCATCATTTTTGAGGATTTGAAAAAAATACGAAAATCACTCCGAGACCATGGGCTATAGCCCATCGTCTCAGAGTCATTTTCGTCTTTTTTTCAAATCCTTGTTTTTCATCATTTATGACCATGGCGATGGGCTATAGCCCATGGTCTCGAACGGCATACTATCGCATGCCGTTTTGCATCATTTTTGAGGATTTGAAAAAAAGACGAAAATCACTCCGAGACCATGGGCTATAGCCCATCGTCTCGGAGTCATTTTCGCCTTTTTTTAAAATCCTCGTTTTTCATCATTTATGACCATGGCGATGGGCTATAACCCATGGTCTCGAACGGCTTACTATAGCATGCCGTTTTGCATCATTTTTGAGGATTTGAAAAAAAGACGAAAATCACTCCGAGACCATGGGCTATAGCCCATCGTCTCGGAGTCATTTTTGACTTTTTTTTTATCCTCGTTTTTCATAATTTATGACCATGGCGATGGGCTATAGCCCATGGTCTCGAACGGCATACTATAGCAAGCCGTTTTCCATCATTTTTGAGGATTTGAAAAAAAGACGAAAATCACTCCGAGACCATGGGCTATAGCCCATCGTCTCGGAGTCATTTTCGTCTTTTTTTCAAATCCTTGTTTTTCATCATTTATGACCATGGCGATGGGCTATAGCCCATGGTCTCAAACGGCATACTATAGCATGCCGTTTTGCATCATTTTTGAGGATTTGAAAAAAAGACGAAAATCACTCCGAGACCATGGGCTATAGCCCATCGTCTCGGAGTCATTTTCGTCTTTTTTTTTAATCCTCGTTTTTCATCATTTATGACCATGGCGATGGGCTATAGCCCATGGTTTCGAACGGCATACTATCGCATGCCGTTTTCCATCATTTTTGAGGATTTGAAAAAAAGACGAAAATCACTCCGAGACCATGGGCTATAGCCCATCGTCTCGGAGTCATTTTCGTCTTTTTTCTTTATCCTCGTTTTTCATAATTTATGACCGAGGCGATGGGCTATAGCCCATGGTCTCGAACGGCATACTATAGCATGCCGTTTTCCATCATTTTTGAGGATTTGAAAAAAAGACGAAAATCACTCCGAGACCATGGGCTATAGCCCATTGTCTCGGAGTCATTTTCGTCTTTTTTTCAAATCCTTGTTTTTCATCATTTATGACCATGGCGATGGGCTATAGCCCATGGTCTCAAACGGCATACTATAGCAAGCCGTTTTCCATCATTTTTGAGGATTTGAAAAAAAGACGAAAATCACTCCGAGACCATGGGCTATAGCCCATCGTCTCGGAGTCATTTTCGACTTTTTTTGTATCCTCGTTTTTCATAATTTATGACCATGGCGATGGGCTATAGCCCATGGTCTCGAACGGCATACTATAGCAAGCCGTTTTCCATCATTTTTGAGGATTTGAAAAAAAGACGAAAATCACTCCGAGACCATGGGCTATAGCCCATCGTCTCGGAGTAATTTTCGTCTTTTTTTCAAATCCTTGTTTTTCATCATTTATGACCATGGCGATGGGCTATAGCCCATGGTCTCAAACGGCATACTATAGCAAGCCGTTTTCCATCATTTTTGAGGATTTGAAAAAAAGACGAAAATCACTCCGAGTCGAGACCATGGGCTATAGCCCATCGTCTCGGAGCCATTTTCGTCTTTTTTTCAAATCCTCGTTTTTCATCATTTATGACCATGGCGATGGGCTATAGCCCATGGTCTCGAACGGCATACTATAGCATGCCGTTTTCCATCATTTTTGAGGATTTGAAAAAAAGACGAAAATCACTCCGAGACCATGGGCTATAGCCCATCGTCTCGGGGTCATTTTCGTCTTTTTTTTTTATCCTCGTTTTTCATCATTTATGACCATGGCGATGGGCTATAGCCCATGGTCTCGAACGGCATACTATAGCATGCCGTTTTCCATCATTTTTGAGGATTTGAAAAAAAGACGAAAATCACTCCGAGACCATGGGCTATAGCCCATCGTCTCGGAGCCATTTTCGTCTTTTTTTCAAATCCTTGTTTTTCATCATTTATGACCATGGCGATGGGCTATAGCCCATGGTCTCGAACGGCATAATATAGCATGCCATTTCCATCATTTTTGAGGATTTGAAAAAGAGACGAAAATCACTCCGAGACCATGGGCTATAGCCCATCGTCTCGGGGTCATTTTCGTCTTTTTTTTAATCCTCGTTTTTCATCATTTATGACCATGGCGATGGGCTATAGCCCATGGTCTCGAACGGGATACTATAGCATGCCGTTTTCCATCATTTTTGAGGATTTGAAAAAAAGACGAAAATCACTCCGAGACCATGGGCTATAGCCCATCGTCTCGGAGCCATTTTCGTCTTTTTTTCAAATCCTTGTTTTTCATCATTTATGACCATGGCGATGGGCTATAGCCCATAGTCTCGAACGGCATACTATAGCATGCCGTTTTCCATCATTTTTGAGGATTTGAAAAAAAGACGAAAATCACTCCGAGACCATGGGCTATAGCCCATTGTCTCGGAGTCATTTTCGCCTTTTTTCAAATCCTTGTTTTTCATCATTTATGACCATGGCGATTAGCTTTAACCCATGGTCTCGAACGGCATACTATAGCATGCCGTTTTGCATCATTTTTGAGGATTTGAAAAAAAGACGAAAATCACTCCGAGACCATGGGCTATAGCCCATCGTCTCGGAGTCATTTTCGTCTTTTTTTTAAATCCTTGTTTTTCATCATTTATGACCATGGCGATGGGCTATAACCCATGGTCTCGAACGGCTTACTATAGCATGCCGTTTTGCATCATTTTTGAGGATTTGAAAAAAAGACGAAAATCACTCCGAGACCATGGGCTATAGCCCATTGTCTCGGAGTCATTTTCGCCTTTTTTCAAATCCTTGTTTTTCATCATTTATGACCATGGCGATTAGCTTTAACCCATGGTCTCGAACGGCATACTATAGCATGCCGTTTTGCATCATTTTTGAGGATTTGAAAAAAAGACGAAAATCACTCCGAGACCATGGGCTATAGCCCATCGTCTCGGAGTCATTTTCGTCTTTTTTTAAAATCCTCGTTTTTCATCATTTATGACCATGGCGATGGGCTATAACCCATGGTCTCGAACGGCTTACTATAGCATGCCGTTTTGCATCATTTTTGAGGATTTGAAAAAAAGACGAAAATCACTCCGAGACCATGGGCTATAGCCCCTCGTCTCGGAGTCATTTTCGTCTTTTTTTTAAATCCTTGTTTTTCATCATTTATAACCATGGCGACGGGCTATAGCCCTAGGTCTCGAACGGCATACTATAGAATGCCGTTTTGCATCATTTTTGAGGATTTGAAAAAAAGACGAAAATCACTCCGAGACCATGGGCTATAGCCCATCGTCTCGGAGTCATTTTCGTCTTTTTTTCTTATCCTCGTTTTTCATAATTTATGACCATGGCGATGGGCTATAGCCCATGGTCTCGAACGGCATACTATAGCATGCCGTTTTCCATCATTTTTGAGGATTTGCAAAAAAGACGAAAATCACTCCGAGACCATGGGCTATAGCCCATTGTCTCGGAGTCATTTTCGTCTTTTTTTCAAATCCTTGTTTTTCATCATTTATGACCATGGCGATGGGCTATAGCCCATGGTCTCAAACGGCATACTATAGCAAGCCGTTTTCCATCATTTTTGAGGATTTGAAAAAAAGACGAAAATCACTCCGAGACCATGGTCTCGGAGTCATTTTCGTCTTTTTTTTTATCCTCGTTTTTCATAATTTATGACCATGGCGATGGGCTATAGCCCATGGTCTCGAACGGCATACTATCGCATGCCGTTTTCCATCATTTTTGAGGATTTGAAAAAAAGACGAAAATCACTCCGAGACCATGGGCTATAGCCCATTGTCTCGGAGTCATTTTCGTCTTTTTTTCAAATCCTTGTTTTTCATCATTTATGACCATGGCGATGGGCTATAGCCCATGGTCTCAAACGGCATACTATAGCAAGCCGTTTTCCATCATTTTTGAGGATTTGAAAAAAAGACGAAAATCACTCCGAGTCGAGACCATGGGCTATAGCCCATCGTCTCGGAGTCATTTTCGTCTTTTTTTCAAATCCTCGTTTTTCATCATTTATGACCATGGCGATGGGCTATAGCCCATGGTCTCGAACGGCATACTATAGCATGCCGTTTTCCATCATTTTTGAGGATTTGAAAAAAATACGAAAATCACTCCGAGACCATGGGCTATAGCCCATCGTCTCGGAGTCATTTTCGGTTTTTTTTTAATCCTTGTTTTTCATCATTTATGACCATGGCGATGGGCTATAGCCCATCGTCTCGAACGGCATACTATCGCATGCCGTTTTCCATCATTTTTGAGGATTTGAAAAAAAGACGAAAATCACCATGGGCTATAGCCCATCGTCTCGGAGTCATTTTCGTCTTTTTTTCAAATCCTCGTTTTTCATCATTTATAGCCCATGGTCTCGAACGGCATACTATAGCATGCCGTTTTCCATCATTTTTGAGGATTTGAAAAAAATACGAAAATCATTCCGAGACCATGGGCTATAGCCCATCGTCTCGGAGTCATTTTCGTTTTTTTTTTAATCCTTGTTTTTCATCATTTATGACCATGGCGATGGGCTATAGCCCTAGCCTGGCTTGGCCAGCCTCATAGCGGAGATTCACTGAAGATTCTTCCCCGCATATGAGTCTGGACTTCGGCCATAGGCAGCTTGAAAAGTGGGCGTTAGTAGTTGCCTTGACAGACAGATCCATCTAGCCAATCAGCGTAACAAAAAGCTGACGTCACCACACAGTGCGCTGGTCCGCTCCTCATACCACGGCAACCACGCTAAAAACAACAAGGTCTGTTTAATAGTTTCTACTTTATACGTGAGCGAGATATGTCGGATATATGTCAGAGTCTATATCTGAAATAACTGCTGTTCTTATCGTTTCTGTGTAAACTTTTAAACTTGTTGCGTTGAGGGCAGCCATTGTTGTTTTGAAAGTCCTGCAGCATGAATGTTACGTCACCATATACACATGAACCAATCAGAGGCTGCTTTTCACTGTTGTACGGACAGCCGTTGAAACGCAGTCACTGATTGGCCCGATTGGCCCCGGTCATTTTCTGATTTCTCCAGCTTCCGCATACACTCTGTCAATGAGCCCGAGTCCAGACTCATATGCGGGGAGGAAACATCAGTGAACCCTCGCTATGAGTCTGGCCGCGCCAGGCTACTATAGCCCATCGTCTCGAACGGCATACTATCGCATGCCGTTTTCCATCATTTTTGAGGATTTGAAAAAAAGACGAAAATCACTCCGAGACCATGGGCTATAGCCCATCGTCTCGGGGTCATTTTCGTCTTTTTTTTTTATCCTCGTTTTTCATCATTTATGACCATGGCGATGGGCTATAGCCCATGGTCTCGAACGGCATACTATAGCATGCCGTTTTCCATCATTTTTGAGGATTTGAAAAAAATACGAAAATCACTCCGAGACCATGGGCTATAGCCCATCGTCTCGGAGTCATTTTCGTCTTTTTTTCAAATCCTTGTTTTTCATCATTTATGACCATGGCGATGGGCTATAGCCCATGGTCTCGAACGGCATACTATCGCATGCCGTTTTGCATCATTTTTGAGGATTTGAAAAAAAGACGAAAATCACTCCGAGACCATGGGCTATAGCCCATCGTCTCGGAGTCATTTTCGCCTTTTTTTTAAATCCTCGTTTTTCATCATTTATGACCATGGCGATGGGCTAGAACCCATGGTCTCGAACGGCTTACTATCGCATGCCGTTTTCCATCATTTTTGAGGATTTGAAAAAAAGACGAAAATCACTCCGAGACCATGGGCTATAGCCCCTCGTCTCGGAGTCATTTTCGTCTTTTTTTCAAATCCTTGTTTTTCATCATTTATGACCATGGCGATGGGCTATAGCCCATGGTCTCGAACGGCATACTATAGCATGCCGTTTTCCATCATTTTTGAGGATTTGAAAAAAATACGAAAATCACTCCGAGACCATGGGCTATAGCCCATCGTCTCGGAGTCATTTTCGTCTTTTTTCTTTATCCTCGTTTTTCATAATTTATGACCATGGCGATGGGCTATAGCCCATGGTCTCAAACGGCATACTATAGCAAGCCGTTTTCCATCATTTTTGAGGATTTGAAAAAAGACGAAAATCACTCCGAGACCATGGGCTATAGCCCATCGTCTCGGAGTCATTTTCGACTTTTTTTTTATCCTCGTTTTTCATAATTTATGACCATGGCGATGGGCTATAGCCCATGGTCTCGAACGGCATACTATAGCAAGCCGTTTTCCATCATTTTTGAGGATTTGAAAAAAAGACGAAAATCACTCCGAGACCATGGGCTATAGCCCATCGTCTCGGAGTCATTTTCGACTTTTTTTTTATCCTCGTTTTTCATAATTTATGACCATGGCGATGGGCTATAGCCCATGGTCTCGAACGGCATACTATAGCAAGCCGTTTTCCATCATTTTTGAGGATTTGAAAAAAAGACGAAAATCACTCCGAGACCATGGGCTATAGCCCATCGTCTCGGAGTAATTTTCGTCTTTTTTTCAAATCCTTGTTTTTCATCATTTATGACCATGGCGATGGGCTATAGCCCATGGTCTCAAACGGCATACTATAGCAATCCGTTTTCCATCATTTTTGAGGATTTGAAAAAAAGACGAAAATCACTCCGAGACCATGGGCTATAGCCCATCGTCTCGGAGTCATTTTCGACTTTTTTTTTATCCTCGTTTTTCATAATTTATGACCATGGCGATGGGCTATAGCCCATGGTCTCGAACGGCATACTATAGCAATCCGTTTTCCATCATTTTTGAGGATTTGAAAAAAAGACGAAAATCACTCCGAGATCATGGGCTATAGCCCATCGTCTCGGAGTAATTTTCGTCTTTTTTTCAAATCCTTGTTTTTCATCATTTATGACCATGGCGATGGGCTATAGCCCATGGTCTCAAACGGCATACTATAGCAAGCCGTTTTCCATCATTTTTGAGGATTTGAAAAAAAGACGAAAATCACTCCGAGTCGAGACCATGGGCTATAGCCCATCGTCTCGGAGCCATTTTCGTCTTTTTTTCAAATCCTCGTTTTTCATCATTTATGACCATGGCGATGGGCTATAGCCCATGGTCTCGAACGGCATACTATAGCAAGCCGTTTTCCATCATTTTTGAGGATTTTAAAAAAATACGAAAATCACTCCGAGACCATGGGCTATAGCCCATCGTCTCGGAGTCATTTTCGTTTTTTTTAAAAATCCTTGTTTTTCATCATTTATGACCATGGCGATGGGCTATAGCCCATCGTCTCGAACGGCATACTATCGCATGCCTTTTTCCATAATTTTTGAGGATTTGAAAAAAAGACGAAAATCACTCCGAGACCATGGGCTATAGCCCATCGTCTCGGGGTCATTTTCGTCTTTTTTTTTTATCCTCGGTTTTTATCATTTATGACCATGGCGATGGGCTATAGCCCATGGTCTCGAACGGCATACTATAGCATGCCGTTTTCCATCATTTTTGAGGATTTGCAAAAAAGACGAAAATCACTCCGAGACCATGGGCTATAGCCCATTGTCTCGGAGTCATTTTCGTCTTTTTTTCAAATCCTTGTTTTTCATCATTTATGACCATGGCGATGGGCTATAGCCCATGGTCTCAAACGGCATACTATAGCAAGCCGTTTTCCATCATTTTTGAGGATTTGAAAAAAAGACGAAAATCACTCCGAGACCATGGTCTCGGAGTCATTTTCGTCTTTTTTTTATATCCTCGTTTTTCATAATTTATGACCATGGCGATGGGCTATAGCCCATGGTCTCGAACGGCATACTATAGCATGCCGTTTTCCATCATTTTTGAGGATTTGAAAAAAAGACGAAAATCACTCCGAGACCATGGGCTATAGCCCATTGTCTCGGAGTCATTTTCGTCTTTTTTTCAAATCCTCGTTTTTCATCATTTATGACCATGGCGATGGGCTATAGCCCATGGTCTCGAACGGCATACTATAGCATGCCGTTTTCCATCATTTTTGAGGATTTGAAAAAAATACGAAAATCACTCCGAGTCGAGACCATGGGCTATAGCCCATCGTCTCGGAGTCATTTTCGTCTTTTTTTCAAATCCTTGTTTTTCATCATTTATGACCATGGCGATGGGCTATAGCCCATGGTCTCAAACGGCATACTATAGCAAGCCGTTTTCCATCATTTTTGAGGATTTGAAAAAAAGACGAAAATCACTCCGAGTCGAGACCATGGGCTATAGCCCATCGTCTCGGAGTCATTTTCGTCTTTTTTTCAAATCCTCGTTTTTCATCATTTATGACCATGGCGATGGGCTATAGCCCATGGTCTCGAACGGCATACTATAGCATGCCGTTTTCCATCATTTTTGAGGATTTGAAAAAAATACGAAAATCACTCCGAGACCATGGGCTATAGCCCATCGTCTCGGAGTCATTTTCGTCTTTTTTTCAAATCCTTGTTTTTCATCATTTATGACCATGGCGATGGGCTATAGCCCATGGTCTCGAACGGCATACTATCGCATGCCGTTTTGCATCATTTTTGAGGATTTGAAAAAAAGACGAAAATCACTCCGAGACCATGGGCTATAGCCCATCGTCTCGGAGTCATTTTCGCCTTTTTTTTAAATCCTCGTTTTTCATCATTTATGACCATGGCGATGGGCTAGAACCCATGGTCTCGAACGGCTTACTATCGCATGCCGTTTTCCATCATTTTTGAGGATTTGAAAAAAAGACGAAAATCACTCCGAGACCATGGGCTATAGCCCATCGTCTCGGAGTCATTTTCGTCTTTTTTTTTTTATCCTCGTTTTTCATAATTTATGACCATGGCGATGGGCTATAGCCCATGGTCTCGAATGGCATACTATAGCATGCCGTTTTCCATCATTTTTGAGGTTTTGAAAAAAAGACGAAAATCACTCCGAGACCATGGGCTATAGCCCCTCGTCTCGGAGTCATTTTCGTCTTTTTTTCAAATCCTTGTTTTTCATCATTTATGACCATGGCGATGGGCTATAGCCCATGGTCTCGAACGGCATACTATAGCATGCCGTTTTCCATCATTTTTGAGGATTTGAAAAAAATACGAAAATCACTCCGAGACCATGGGCTATAGCCCATCGTCTCGGAGTCATTTTCGTCTTTTTTCTTTATCCTCGTTTTTCATAATTTATGACCATGGCGATGGGCTATAGCCCATGGTCTCAAACGGCATACTATAGCAAGCCGTTTTCCATCATTTTTGAGGATTTGAAAAAAGACGAAAATCACTCCGAGACCATGGGCTATAGCCCATCGTCTCGGAGTCATTTTCGACTTTTTTTTTATCCTCGTTTTTCATAATTTATGACCATGGCGATGGGCTATAGCCCATGGTCTCGAACGGCATACTATAGCAAGCCGTTTTCCATCATTTTTGAGGATTTGAAAAAAAGACGAAAATCACTCCGAGACCATGGGCTATAGCCCATCGTCTCGGAGTCATTTTCGACTTTTTTTTTATCCTCGTTTTTCATAATTTATGACCATGGCGATGGGCTATAGCCCATGGTCTCGAACGGCATACTATAGCAAGCCGTTTTCCATCATTTTTGAGGATTTGAAAAAAAGACGAAAATCACTCCGAGACCATGGGCTATAGCCCATCGTCTCGGAGTAATTTTCGTCTTTTTTTCAAATCCTTGTTTTTCATCATTTATGACCATGGCGATGGGCTATAGCCCATGGTCTCAAACGGCATACTATAGCAATCCGTTTTCCATCATTTTTGAGGATTTGAAAAAAAGACGAAAATCACTCCGAGACCATGGGCTATAGCCCATCGTCTCGGAGTCATTTTCGACTTTTTTTTTATCCTCGTTTTTCATAATTTATGACCATGGCGATGGGCTATAGCCCATGGTCTCGAACGGCATACTATAGCAATCCGTTTTCCATCATTTTTGAGGATTTGAAAAAAAGACGAAAATCACTCCGAGATCATGGGCTATAGCCCATCGTCTCGGAGTAATTTTCGTCTTTTTTTCAAATCCTTGTTTTTCATCATTTATGACCATGGCGATGGGCTATAGCCCATGGTCTCAAACGGCATACTATAGCAAGCCGTTTTCCATCATTTTTGAGGATTTGAAAAAAAGACGAAAATCACTCCGAGTCGAGACCATGGGCTATAGCCCATCGTCTCGGAGCCATTTTCGTCTTTTTTTCAAATCCTCGTTTTTCATCATTTATGACCATGGCGATGGGCTATAGCCCATGGTCTCGAACGGCATACTATAGCAAGCCGTTTTCCATCATTTTTGAGGATTTTAAAAAAATACGAAAATCACTCCGAGACCATGGGCTATAGCCCATCGTCTCGGAGTCATTTTCGTTTTTTTTAAAAATCCTTGTTTTTCATCATTTATGACCATGGCGATGGGCTATAGCCCATCGTCTCGAACGGCATACTATCGCATGCCTTTTTCCATAATTTTTGAGGATTTGAAAAAAAGACGAAAATCACTCCGAGACCATGGGCTATAGCCCATCGTCTCGGGGTCATTTTCGTCTTTTTTTTTTATCCTCGGTTTTTATCATTTATGACCATGGCGATGGGCTATAGCCCATGGTCTCGAACGGCATACTATAGCATGCCGTTTTCCATCATTTTTGAGGATTTGCAAAAAAGACGAAAATCACTCCGAGACCATGGGCTATAGCCCATTGTCTCGGAGTCATTTTCGTCTTTTTTTCAAATCCTTGTTTTTCATCATTTATGACCATGGCGATGGGCTATAGCCCATGGTCTCAAACGGCATACTATAGCAAGCCGTTTTCCATCATTTTTGAGGATTTGAAAAAAAGACGAAAATCACTCCGAGACCATGGTCTCGTGTAACATGATTAATAGTGCTTCCACTTGCCCAGGCATTATATTGTATTGTGATACAGTGTTCTGTGACTTTAAGAGTACAGGCGGTTGCCTTTAAGGAAATGACGTAACCTACCGCACTTCCTATTTCATATGGGCTTTGAAAGCGGTAGGTTGTGTTTATTTTGCGCTGCAGATTATTTTATTATTTTCCTTTACAATTGTGTAATATATTGATACATATATGTACCCAAAGTTGTTAAGACACATACTGTGTTCTCATGGTACTGCATCTGCTTTATTTCCAGCAAATACTATTGTGGAAACGTATACAAGTCAGAGCAGAGCAGTGATTGCCTCGTTGTCTTTTGTACAGGTACATATTGTATTTATTGTCATGCTACTTCCTATTTCATATGGGCTTTGAAAGCGAATAAATCTACTCACTGCTGAGATCCTGGTCTATGGTGCTTCATAACACAACGCAAGATCACGTCTGTTACACTGGTGCCGTGACGGTCTTCTTGTTCTACTGGGCGTTGGAAGGAGACATCTACCGACGCTACGGACGAGAAACACCGGGGCTGTCATTCCACGCGGTACACTGGTAGTCATGTTATGCAACTGCACGTCGCCAATTGCAGTTTCCATTTTGGCCACACGGTGGTAGTAGGACACTGCATTTAATGCTACACTGTGCCGTTTTCTGACGGGGGTTTATTTAGCGTGGAACAGTATTACTATTCTGCCATATTGTCAGTCCAAATGAGATGGGTTCTTTATGTGTGATCATTTAAACTTCTTTACAAGGGAATAACATCACGTTGTGGTGGATTGTACATGTTTTATTTTGTGTATTCTTTTTGTTTTCACTATTTTGTTGGGATATTTTTTGCTGTATAGCACATGGTCAATTGCACATTGATATTTTTGTTTTATTTTTACCAAGTACTTAATTTGTACATTGGTTAATAATGGATAATTCCTTTGGGTTGGGAGGTATTGGCAGAGGGATGGGTTTTTCTATGCTTGGTTTACCTGGCAGGGGGAGGGGCGTTCATACAACTGCTTCTCCTGGCGGAGGCAGGGGTGTTAGTTTTCGGTCCCTTGGGCCAGCAAATAGGGTCCCACTACTCGAGCCCATCACTTCTACGCCAATGCCAAGGTTCAACATTACACATTCTGACACCACTGGTGGGTTTGAATCCCAAAATGTTCCTGAGTCAGCTTTACCTTCGGGGAACGGGGAGGTGTCAGCTAATATATTGGCAGGAATTGTTGAGCGGGTGGGTAAATCCATTGGTGAAAGCATAGCATCATGCTTGGAAGCGACAAAGTCAGTGAGTACTGGGGGTCTTCACAACAATAGTGGGATGGGGGGACTTACCATTGGTGACATTTCTCATATGGGGCTGGTGTTAAGATCTGATGTAAAAGAACCAAGCTGTTTCAGGGGGGATGGTTCTGAGAAGTGCACAGTACAGGAGTGGGAGGAGGTTATGTTGGGTTACATGCGAAAGAAGGGTTTCAATGCACAAGAACAGTCTGATGAAGTAATGAGTAAGCTTATGGGACGGGCACGAGATGTTGTCCGAGTTGGATTGCGCAGTGATCCCAAAACCGACTTGAGCAAAGGTCCAGACCCCATGTTTCACATCTTGAGACAACATTTTAGTGATGCAGTATACTCTGATATGCCGTTAGCAGATTTTTATGCAACTTTACCCATGACTGGTGAGAGCTCATTCGACTATTGGATCAGACTGAACAGGGCCATTGATGTGGCTGAGGAGGGCATGAAAAGACAAGGCAAAAGGTTGGAAGATCCTACTCGTGAGGTGACTGTCATGTTTATCAGGCACTGCCCTGATCCTGAATTATGTCTGATTTTCAAGTGCAAACCTCTTCATCAGTGGACTGCTGGGGATGTCCACGAGAGGCTGGAGGAACAACAGAGGGAGAGAAAAGCCAGACAGCTCTCACGATCGAGTGTGATGGTCTCCACTTTGAGGCAGGAGGTGTCCTCTCCAGTGCTTTTGCCCATGGCTAAGCCCTCACCAGCAGCTAGGCCAGAGGCCGTTGAACACACATCTGCTTTGTCACCAGCACATGTACTCACCTCGTCAGAACCGCTGGCCCAAGTTATCGCTTTGTTGGAGCGTGTGTTGGAGCAAGGCTCCCTGACAGTGAACAATTCTGGGTTTCGTCCGCAGCAACGGCCCAGGAGAAGGATGGCCCCATGCTCAGTGTGTGGTGATGCTAACCACAATACAGTGGAACACTGTAGAACTGATCGTTTATGCTTCCTCTGCTATGCTCCTGGACATACACGCATGTCGTGCCCTCAAGCCTCGTCACAGGGTCAGGTTCCCCAGCCAGCGGCGCTCCCACAGCAGGGCTCAAGCAACCAGCAGGGAAACTAGATGGCCCACGCGGGGAGGGGGCAAGTGTTGGGCCTGTAAAAGCCCCCCTAATTGACTGTGATGAGGATGTGGAGTCTGTATATTCACATGCCCGTGATTCTGTGGAACCTGGTGTGGAAGTAATCTATCAGAATATACAGAGGCTGGCTTCAACTGACAAATTGTTCTATACAAGTGTTGCTGTAAATGATGTGATGGAATTGAAAGCGTTAGTTGATAGTGGTTCTATGGCATGTTCGCTGAGCTCAGAAATGTTGCCACGTCTGCAGCAAGCAGGAGTGTTATCGGACAGCTCACTCAACCCAGTTAATGTGGTGCTGGTTGGGTGTGGAGGTTTGAAGACCAGACCTGTGGGAATGTGTGAGTTGATGCTCACAGCGTATGGACATAAAGCCTCTGTCCCTGTCTTGGTTGTGGATGGTCAGGTCGACGAACTGATTATTGGCAGCAACTTCATCAAACACCTCCTGCGTTTGATGAGGAAAAGCAATTTCTCTGAGACACAGTCGACAGAGTGTAATGATGATGACGAGCAGCTCTTCTCCCTTCTGGCCAATGTGGAGAGGTGGCGAGGAAGTGATGTGCCGGACAAAGTGGGGACGCTAAGGCTGAAGCAGGCAGTCACTTTGGAGCCAATGCAGGAGCATTTGGTGTGGACGCGACTGAAGAATGCTCAAAACATTTCTGCTGGAAGTGCTGTTGTCATTGAACCCACTAGTGCACGTTCAAGGCCTAGAAACATTCTCATTGGAAGGACCGTGGCACTTCTGAGAAATGATGGATGGCTTCCAGTGAAGATTATAAACCCGCTTCTTCAGTCGGTGACACTGCGACGAAATGCTAAGGTGGCTGATGCATTCCCTTGTATGGCGTTGCAGGACTTTGACATTGATGAGCCGGTGGTGTCAGGCACCCCTCTGACTCTGCAGCAGCAGATGCTGAAGGTGGATGGTGGACCTGAGGCTGACAATAAGAGTGCTGATAGCTTGACCATTGACAGTGCATCCGAGTGCAAAGGCGAGGGTAATGAGGTGCTGCGAAGGCTGGGGCTTGGGGACGTGGATGTTGACTCCCCCCAATTGTCGCCTGAGGGCAGAGCCACGTTGGTACAACTGATAGCCCGCTATGAGTCCATCTTTTCGAGGCACAAGTTGGACTGTGGAAAGGCAACGGGATTTGTGCATAGAATCAGGCTGAGTGATGACAAACCTTTCAGATTGCCTTATCGGAGGTTGTCTCCAAATCAGTACGACAAACTCAGACAGACATTGGATGAGATGGAGGAGTGCGAGATAATTAGGAAGAGCAACAGCGAGTTTGCCTCTCCGCTTGTTCTCATCTGGAAGAAGTCGGGTGACTTGCGCCTGTGCACGGATTTCAGGTGGCTCAACGCGCGCACGATAAAAGACGCTCATCCTCTGCCACACCAAGCAGATGCTCTGGCAGCTTTGGGCGGGAATGCCTATTTCTCAACAATGGATTTGACATCTGGCTATTACAATGTGGAGGTGCAAGAGGAGGACCGGAAGTTCACGGCTTTCACCTCGCCGTTTGGACTCTATGAGTACAATAGACTTCCTCAAGGCCTATGCAATAGCCCGGCCACGTTTATGAGAATGATGTTGAGCATATTTGGTGACCAGAATTTCCTAAGTCTTCTCTGTTACCTCGATGATATTTTGATTTTCGCTCCCAGTGAGGAGGTGGGGCTGCAACGTCTGGAGATGGTTTTCGGTCGTCTGAAGCAGCACAATCTCAAATTGGCACAGAAGAAATGCCACTTCCTGGAAAAGTCTGTGAGATTCTTGGGCCATGTAATCAGCGAAGCTGGTATTTCCACAGATCCTGAAAAGGTCCGGGCCATCGCCGAAATGACAGAAGAGGATCTCATGGAAGACAATTCAAGTGTGCCCTCTCAGTCCAAAATCAGGTCCTTTCTGGGAATGGTGGTCTACTATCAAGGATTTATAGAAGGCTGCTCAGCCATTGCTAAGCCTTTGTTCATGTTGACCACTGGACCCAAGGCTCCGCGCCATGGAAAAGGGAGAGCGAAGCGAAAGGTTACGAGAAAGCTCTCTGCTTCGGATTGGACGGATGACTGCAAATTGGCCTTCAATCTTCTGAAGCAAGCCCTTCTGGACCAGGTCCTCCTGGCCCACCCGGACTTTGAGAGGCCGTTCTTGTTGTCTGTGGATGCGTCAAGCAATGGTTTGGGTGCCGTTCTCTCTCAGGTGCCTGAAGATGGAGGCAAGGCCAGGCCAGTGGCTTTCGCAAGTAAATCGCTAAACTATGCACAGTCTAAGTATCCTGCTCATAGGCTGGAATTCTTTGCCCTGCGCTGGGCAGTCTGTGATAAGTTTGGCCACTGGCTAAGAGGGCGGCCATTCACAGTCTGGACAGATAATAACCCACTGACTTACATCCTGTCTAAGCCCAAACTCGATGCATGCGAGCAGAGGTGGGTTGCAAAGTTGGCCCCATTTGAGTTCGACATCAAGTACATCCCAGGGCCCAGGAATGTGGTGGCGGATGCATTGAGCAGGCAGCCGTTTGTGAAACCTAGTGCCCTCCACAAGCTCACAAGGGTCCCTTACAAGGAGCTGTTGGAGGAGGCTGCTGGAGTCCAGGCTGAGAAGGTGCAGGACGTGTTCCGCTGGTCCAACCATCCATGTGGGGCAGAGCTGGAGAGATGTTCGACTGCGGTGAGCGAGGAGGTTGTCTTGGGTGTCAATAGCCAATCCGTCTGTGTGTCCTTGTCGGGTGATGAGGTGTCTGCTATTCTGGCTTCCCATTCTTCTGGAGAGTCTGGGATTACGAGTCATGCGTTCCTGCTGCCACAATTGACTCAGTCATTGGTGCCTGCTGAAGTGGCTACAGTTGGTGCGCTGTCACAGGAGGACTTGATGTCAGCGCAAAGGCAAGATGATGCGTTGTCCAGAGTGATCTTCTATGTGGAGAGGGGTCGGAGGCCCTCCAGGAGGGAACGTCTTCATGAGCCATTGGAGACTGTGAGGCTGCTTAAGGCATGGGAGAAGTTGTCTCTGCGAATGGGGGTACTGTATCGTGTATCCAGGAACCCTGTGTCCAAGAAAAAGTCTTATCGATATGTTGTGCCCGCCTCACTCAAGTCAGTGGTCCTGAACGGTGTCCATGATGAGGCTGGACATCAAGGTCAACAAAGGACACTGTGGTTGACAAGGCAGAGGTTCTTCTGGCAAGGACAGGAAACTGATGTTAAGGAGTATGTTAAGTGCTGTAGGAGGTGCGTGTTCAGCAAAGCCCCTGAACCTGAGGCTAGAGCACCGTTGGAGAGCATCATCACCAGCGAACCCCTCGAACTGGTCTGCATTGATTTTTGGTGTGCTGAAGATGCTTCTAACAAGTCACTTGATGTCCTCGTTGTCACAGACCATTTTACCAAGCTGGCACATGCCTTCTTGTGTCCCAATCAGTCAGCAAAAGCTGTTGCCCGCCAACTGTGGAACAACATATTCTGTGTGTATGGCTTTCCCCGTCGCATTCATTCTGACCAGGGGGCCAATTTTGAGAGTAACTTGATTGCGGAACTTCTCAGTGTGGCAGGGGTGAAGAAGTCTCACACAACGCCCTACCACCCCATGGGTAATGGTGGCGTTGAGAGATTCAATAGGACTTTGGGCAATATGATACGTGCCTTGCCAGCTAGGGCTAAACACAGGTGGCCCCAGTCGCTGAAATCTCTGACCTTTGCCTATAATTGTACGATCCATGAGACCACTGGACACGCCCCATTCCACCTGATGTTTGGGAGGACACCTCGCTTGCCTGTTGACATGATGTTCGGGGAAGTGCTGCATGATCCAGAGGTTGTGGACTATGATGTCTTTGTCCAGTCTCTCAGGAGGGATCTGAAGGAGGCCATGGTGGCTGCCCAGACGTCGGCTTCTAAGCAGCTGAAGAGACATGCAGACCTGTACAACAGGAAAGTCAGAGGGTCCCCTGTGGAGGTCGGGGATCGTGTGCTGCTTGCAAATAAAGGGGAACGTGGCAAGAGGAAACTCGCGGACAGATGGGAGAATACACTTTATGTTGTTGTGGAGGAGAACACTGACATCCATACATTTAAGATCTGCGATACTACCACTGGCCGTGAGAAGACTGTGCACCGAAATCTCATCATGCCAGTTAACTTCCTGCCGTTGCTTGATACAGCTGAGCAGGCGTTGGATGATGTTACCAGTTCTGATGAAAGCGATGCACCTACTGAGGAGATGGGTGTTGAGGAGAGAACAAGTGTGTGGGTGTCGGAGCTGATGAGCAATCTCTCATATGATGGGGGGACGGCTTCCGTGGAAGAGGAGGACGGACCGAGTGAGGGACAGGAGTTTGAGCCTGATTCCGGCCAGCTGGCTGATGTTACTGTGGGGAACGGTGTGGACGATGGCTCTGAGACCGTGGATACGACTGCCGCGCACGGTGCCATGGCAAGAGCTAGGTCTAGAGCCGGGCGTTTCATAAAACCTGTTCAGAGACTCATTGAAACTATGCAGACACAGAGAGTTTTGGGTGATGAGTTTCGGAGAATAGCTGTATGGGTGTAGAAAAAAAAAAAAAAAAAAAAAAAAAAAAGAACCAAGGTTCAGTATTTATTTTTGTTTTATTTTATTTTTCTCCATTGGGGGCCCATTTTCGAAGTGTTGCCAAGTGTACTTAACATGTAATAGGCATGTTTACCTGGGGACTTAGTCCTTCATTCTGGTATGGAATGGTTCTGTAAAACAGGGATGTTTGGTGACACGTAATTGCAAGGCTTTGCACGCCTCAAATGGTATTTTGTTTGATTGTAAGGGCAAGTGGAATTCATTGGGGGAGAGTGTAACATGATTAATAGTGCTTCCACTTGCCCAGGCATTATATTGTATTGTGATACAGTGTTCTGTGACTTTAAGAGTACAGGCGGTTGCCTTTAAGGAAATGACGTAACCTACCGCACTTCCTATTTCATATGGGCTTTGAAAGCGGTAGGTTGTGTTTATTTTGCGCTGCAGATTATTTTATTATTTTCCTTTACAATTGTGTAATATATTGATACATATATGTACCCAAAGTTGTTAAGACACATACTGTGTTCTCATGGTACTGCATCTGCTTTATTTCCAGCAAATACTATTGTGGAAACGTATACAAGTCAGAGCAGAGCAGTGATTGCCTCGTTGTCTTTTGTACAGGTACATATTGTATTTATTGTCATGCTACTTCCTATTTCATATGGGCTTTGAAAGCGAATAAATCTACTCACTGCTGAGATCCTGGTCTATGGTGCTTCATAACACAACGCAAGATCACGTCTGTTACATCTCGGAGTCATTTTCGTCTTTTTTTTTATCCTCGTTTTTCATAATTTATGACCATGGCGATGGGCTATAGCCCATGGTCTCGAACGGCATACTATAGCATGCCGTTTTCCATCATTTTTGAGGATTTGAAAAAAAGACGAAAATCACTCCGAGACCATGGGCTATAGCCCATTGTCTCGGAGTCATTTTCGTCTTTTTTTCAAATCCTCGTTTTTCATCATTTATGACCATGGCGATGGGCTATAGCCCATGGTCTCGAACGGCATACTATAGCATGCCGTTTTCCATCATTTTTGAGGATTTGAAAAAAATACGAAAATCACTCCGAGTCGAGACCATGGGCTATAGCCCATCGTCTCGGAGTCATTTTCGTCTTTTTTTCAAATCCTTGTTTTTCATCATTTATGACCATGGCGATGGGCTATAGCCCATGGTCTCAAACGGCATACTATAGCAAGCCGTTTTCCATCATTTTTGAGGATTTGAAAAAAAGACGAAAATCACTCCGAGTCGAGACCATGGGCTATAGCCCATCGTCTCGGAGTCATTTTCGTCTTTTTTTCAAATCCTCGTTTTTCATCATTTATGACCATGGCGATGGGCTATAGCCCATGGTCTCGAACGGCATACTATAGCATGCCGTTTTCCATCATTTTTGAGGATTTGAAAAAAATACGAAAATCACTCCGAGACCATGGGCTATAGCCCATCGTCTCGGAGTCATTTTCGTTTTTTTTTAAATCCTTGTTTTTCATCATTTATGACCATGGCGATGGGCTATAGCCCATCGTCTCGAACGGCATACTATCGCATGCCGTTTTCCATCATTTTTGAGGATTTGAAAAAAAGACGAAAATCACCATGGGCTATAGCCCATCGTCTCGGAGTCATTTTCGACTTTTTTTCAAATCCTCGTTTTTCATCATTTATAGCCCATGGTCTCGAACGGCATACTATAGCATGCCGTTTTCCATCATTTTTGAGGATTTGAAAAAAATACGAAAATCATTCCGAGACCATGGGCTATAGCCCATCGTCTCGGAGTCATTTTCGTTTTTTTTAAAATCCTTGTTTTTCATCATTTATGACCATGGCGATGGGCTATAGCCCATCGTCTCGAACGGCATACTATCGCATGCCGTTTTCCATCATTTTTGAGGATTTGAAAAAAAGACGAAAATCACTCCGAGACCATGGGCTATAGCCCATCGTCTCGGAGTCATTTTCGTCTTTTTTTCAAATCCTTGTTTTTCATCATTTATGACCATGGCGATGGGCTATAGCCCATGGTCTCAAACGGCATACTATAGCAAGCCGTTTTCCATCATTTTTGAGGATTTGAAAAAAAGACGAAAATCACTCCGAGACCATGGTCTCGGAGTCATTTTCGTCTTTTTTTTTATCCTCGTTTTTCATAATTTATGACCATGGCGATGGGCTATAGCCCATGGTCTCGAACGGCATACTATAGCATGCCGTTTTCCATCATTTTTGAGGATTTGAAAAAAAGACGAAAATCACTCCGAGACCATGGGCTATAGCCCATTGTCTCGGAGTCATTTTCGTCTTTTTTTCAAATCCTTGTTTTTCATCATTTATGACCATGGCGATGGGCTATAGCCCATGGTCTCAAACGGCATACTATAGCAAGCCGTTTTCCATCATTTTTGAGGATTTGAAAAAAAGACGAAAATCACTCCGAGTCGAGACCATGGGCTATAGCCCATCGTCTCGGAGTCATTTTCGTTTTTTTTTAAATCCTTGTTTTTCATCATTTATGACCATGGCGATGGGCTATAGCCCATCGTCTCGAACGGCATACTATCGCATGCCGTTTTCCATCATTTTTGAGGATTTGAAAAAAAGACGAAAATCACCATGGGCTATAGCCCATCGTCTCGGAGTCATTTTCGTCTTTTTTTCAAATCCTCGTTTTTCATCATTTATAGCCCATGGTCTCGAACGGCATACTATAGCATGCCGTTTTCCATCATTTTTGAGGATTTGAAAAAAATACGAAAATCATTCCGAGACCATGGGCTATAGCCCATCGTCTCGGAGTCATTTTCGTTTTTTTTTAAATCCTTGTTTTTCATCATTTATGACCATGGCGATGGGCTATAGCCCATCGTCTCGAACGGCATACTATCGCATGCCGTTTTCCATCATTTTTGAGGATTTGAAAAAAAGACGAAAATCACTCCGAGACCATGGGCTATAGCCCATCGTCTCGGGGTCATTTTCGTCTTTTTTTTTTATCCTCGTTTTTCATCATTTATGACCATGGCGATGGGCTATAGCCCATGGTCTCGAACGGCATACTATAGCATGCCGTTTTCCATCATTTTTGAGGATTTGAAAAAAAGACGAAAATCACTCCGAGACCATGGGCTATAGCCCCTCGTCTCGGAGTCATTTTCGTCTTTTTTTCAAATCCTTGTTTTTCATCATTTATGACCATGGCGATGGGCTATAGCCCATGGTCTCGAACGGCATACTATAGCATGCCGTTTTCCATCATTTTTGAGGATTTGAAAAAAAGACGAAAATCACTCCGAGACCATGGGCTATAGCCCCTCGTCTCGGAGTCATTTTCGTCTTTTTTTCAAATCCTTGTTTTTCATCATTTATGACCATGGCGATGGGCTATAGCCCATGGTCTCGAACGGCATACTATCGCATGCCGTTTTGCATCATTTTTGAGGATTTGAAAAAAAGACGAAAATCACTCCGAGACCATGGGCTATAGCCCATCGTCTCGGAGTCATTTTCGCCTTTTTTTTAAATCCTCGTTTTTCATCATTTATGACCATGGCGATGGGCTATAACCCATGGTCTCGAACGGCTTACTATCGCATGCCGTTTTCCATCATTTTTGAGGATTTGAAAAAAAGACGAAAATCACTCCGAGACCATGGGCTATAGCCCATCGTCTCGGAGTCATTTTCGTCTTTTTTTTTTTATCCTCGTTTTTCATAATTTATGACCATGGCGATGGGCTATAGCCCATGGTCTCGAATGGCATACTATAGCATGCCGTTTTCCATCATTTTTGAGGTTTTGAAAAAAAGACGAAAATCACTCCGAGACCATGGGCTATAGCCCCTCGTCTCGGAGTCATTTTCGTCTTTTTTTCAAATCCTTGTTTTTCATCATTTATGACCATGGCGATGGGCTATAGCCCATGGTCTCGAACGGCATACTATCGCATGCCGTTTTGCATCATTTTTGAGGATTTGAAAAAAAGACGAAAATCACTCCGAGACCATGGGCTATAGCCCATCGTCTCGGAGTCATTTTCGCCTTTTTTTTAAATCCTCGTTTTTCATCATTTATGACCATGGCGATGGGCTATAACCCATGGTCTCGAACGGCTTACTATAGCATGCCGTTTTGCATCATTTTTGAGGATTTGAAAAAAAGACGAAAATCACTCCGAGACCATGGGCTATAGCCCATCGTCTCGGAGTCATTTTCGTCTTTTTTCTTTATCCTCGTTTTTCATAATTTATGACCATGGCGATGGGCTATAGCCCATGGTCTCGAACGGCATACTATAGCATGCCGTTTTCCATCATTTTTGAGGATTTGAAAAAAAGACGAAAATCACTCCGAGACCATGGGCTATAGCCCATTGTCTCGGAGTCATTTTCGTCTTTTTTTCAAATCCTTGTTTTTCATCATTTATGACCATGGCGATGGGCTATAGCCCATGGTCTCAAACGGCATACTATAGCAAGCCGTTTTCCATCATTTTTGAGGATTTGAAAAAAAGACGAAAATCACTCCGAGACCATGGGCTATAGCCCATCGTCTGAGTCATTTTCGACTTTTTTTTTATCCTCGTTTTTCATAATTTATGACCATGGCGATGGGCTATAGCCCATGGTCTCGAACGGCATACTATAGCAAGCCGTTTTCCATCATTTTTGAGGATTTGAAAAAAAGACGAAAATCACTCCGAGACCATGGGCTATAGCCCATCGTCTCGGAGTCATTTTCGTCTTTTTTCTTTATCCTCGTTTTTCATAATTTATGACCATGGCGATGGGCTATAGCCCATGGTCTCGAACGGCATACTATAGCATGCCGTTTTCCATCATTTTTGAGGATTTGAAAAAAAGACGAAAATCACTCCGAGACCATGGGCTATAGCCCATTGTCTCGGAGTCATTTTCGTCTTTTTTTCAAATCCTTGTTTTTCATCATTTATGACCATGGCGATGGGCTATAGCCCATGGTCTCAAACGGCATACTATAGCAAGCCGTTTTCCATCATTTTTGAGGATTTGAAAAAAAGACGAAAATCACTCCGAGACCATGGGCTATAGCCCATCGTCTCGGAGTCATTTTCGACTTTTTTTTTATCCTCGTTTTTCATAATTTATGACCATGGCGATGGGCTATAGCCCATGGCCTCGAACGGCATACTATAGCAAGCCGTTTTCCATCATTTTTGAGGATTTGAAAAAAAGACGAAAATCACTCCGAGACCATGGGCTATAGCCCATCGTCTCGGAGTAATTTTCGTCTTTTTTTCAAATCCTTGTTTTTCATCATTTATGACCATGGCGATGGGCTATAGCCCATGGTCTCAAACGGCATACTATAGCAATCCGTTTTCCATCATTTTTGAGGATTTGAAAAAAAGACGAAAATCACTCCGAGACCATGGGCTATAGCCCATCGTCTCGGAGTCATTTTCGACTTTTTTTTCAAATCCTCGTTTTTCATCATTTATGACCATGGCGATGGGCTATAGCCCATGGTCTCGAACGGCATACTATAGCAAGCCGTTTTCCATCATTTTTGAGGATTTTAAAAAAATACGAAAATCACTCCGAGACCATGGGCTATAGCCCATCGTCTCGGGGTCATTTTCGTCTTTTTTTTTTATCCTCGGTTTTTATCATTTATGACCATGGCGATGGGCTATAGCCCATGGTCTCGAACGGCATACTATAGCATGCCGTTTTCCATCATTTTTGAGGATTTGCAAAAAAGACGAAAATCACTCCGAGACCATGGTCTCGGAGTCATTTTCGTCTTTTTTTTTTATCCTCGTTTTTCATCATTTATGACCATGGCGATGGGCTATAGCCCATGGTCTCGAACGGCATACTATAGCATGCCGTTTTCCATCATTTTTGAGGATTTGAAAAAAATACGAAAATCACTCCGAGACCATGGGCTATAGCCCATCGTCTCGGAGTCATTTTCGTCTTTTTTTCAAATCCTTGTTTTTCATCATTTATGACCATGGCGATGGGCTATAGCCCATGGTCTCGAACGGCATACTATCGCATGCCGTTTTGCATCATTTTTGAGGATTTGAAAAAAAGACGAAAATCACTCCGAGACCATGGGCTATAGCCCATCGTCTCGGAGTCATTTTCGCCTTTTTTTTAAATCCTCGTTTTTCATCATTTATGACCATGGCGATGGGCTAGAACCCATGGTCTCGAACGGCTTACTATCGCATGCCGTTTTCCATCATTTTTGAGGATTTGAAAAAAAGACGAAAATCACTCCGAGACCATGGGCTATAGCCCATCGTCTCGGAGTCATTTTCGTCTTTTTTTTTTTATCCTCGTTTTTCATAATTTATGACCATGGCGATGGGCTATAGCCCATGGTCTCGAATGGCATACTATAGCATGCCGTTTTCCATCATTTTTGAGGTTTTGAAAAAAAGACGAAAATCACTCCGAGACCATGGGCTATAGCCCCTCGTCTCGGAGTCATTTTCGTCTTTTTTTCAAATCCTTGTTTTTCATCATTTATGACCATGGCGATGGGCTATAGCCCATGGTCTCGAACGGCATACTATAGCATGCCGTTTTGCATCATTTTTGAGGATTTGAAAAAAATACGAAAATCACTCCGAGACCATGGGCTATAGCCCATCGTCTCGGAGTCATTTTCGTCTTTTTTTAAAATCCTCGTTTTTCATCATTTATGACCATGGCGATGGGCTATAGCCCATGGTCTCGAACGGCATACTATCGCATGCCGTTTTCCATCATTTTTGAGGATTTGAAAAAAAGACGAAAATCACTCCGAGACCATGGGCTATAGCCCATCGTCTCGGAGTCATTTTCGTCTTTTTTCTTTATCCTCGTTTTTCATAATTTATGACCATGGCGATGGGCTATAGCCCATGGTCTCAAACGGCATACTATAGCAAGCCGTTTTCCATCATTTTTGAGGATTTGAAAAAAGACGAAAATCACTCCGAGACCATGGGCTATAGCCCATCGTCTCGGAGTCATTTTCGACTTTTTTTTTATCCTCGTTTTTCATAATTTATGACCATGGCGATGGGCTATAGCCCATGGTCTCGAACGGCATACTATAGCAAGCCGTTTTCCATCATTTTTGAGGATTTGAAAAAAAGACGAAAATCACTCCGAGACCATGGGCTATAGCCCATCGTCTCGGAGTCATTTTCGACTTTTTTTTTATCCTCGTTTTTCATAATTTATGACCATGGCGATGGGCTATAGCCCATGGTCTCGAACGGCATACTATAGCAAGCCGTTTTCCATCATTTTTGAGGATTTGAAAAAAAGACGAAAATCACTCCGAGACCATGGGCTATAGCCCATCGTCTCGGAGTAATTTTCGTCTTTTTTTCAAATCCTTGTTTTTCATCATTTATGACCATGGCGATGGGCTATAGCCCATGGTCTCAAACGGCATACTATAGCAATCCGTTTTCCATCATTTTTGAGGATTTGAAAAAAAGACGAAAATCACTCCGAGACCATGGGCTATAGCCCATCGTCTCGGAGTCATTTTCGACTTTTTTTTTATCCTCGTTTTTCATAATTTATGACCATGGCGATGGGCTATAGCCCATGGTCTCGAACGGCATACTATAGCAATCCGTTTTCCATCATTTTTGAGGATTTGAAAAAAAGACGAAAATCACTCCGAGATCATGGGCTATAGCCCATCGTCTCGGAGTAATTTTCGTCTTTTTTTCAAATCCTTGTTTTTCATCATTTATGACCATGGCGATGGGCTATAGCCCATGGTCTCAAACGGCATACTATAGCAAGCCGTTTTCCATCATTTTTGAGGATTTGAAAAAAAGACGAAAATCACTCCGAGTCGAGACCATGGGCTATAGCCCATCGTCTCGGAGCCATTTTCGTCTTTTTTTCAAATCCTCGTTTTTCATCATTTATGACCATGGCGATGGGCTATAGCCCATGGTCTCGAACGGCATACTATAGCAAGCCGTTTTCCATCATTTTTGAGGATTTAAAAAAAATACGAAAATCACTCCGAGACCATGGGCTATAGCCCATCGTCTCGGAGTCATTTTCGTTTTTTTTAAAAATCCTTGTTTTTCATCATTTATGACCATGGCGATGGGCTATAGCCCATCGTCTCGAACGGCATACTATCGCATGCCTTTTTCCATAATTTTTGAGGATTTGAAAAAAAGACGAAAATCACTCCGAGACCATGGGCTATAGCCCATCGTCTCGGGGTCATTTTCGTCTTTTTTTTTTATCCTCGGTTTTTATCATTTATGACCATGGCGATGGGCTATAGCCCATGGTCTCGAACGGCATACTATAGCATGCCGTTTTCCATCATTTTTGAGGATTTGCAAAAAAGACGAAAATCACTCCGAGACCATGGGCTATAGCCCATTGTCTCGGAGTCATTTTCGTCTTTTTTTCAAATCCTTGTTTTTCATCATTTATGACCATGGCGATGGGCTATAGCCCATGGTCTCAAACGGCATACTATAGCAAGCCGTTTTCCATCATTTTTGAGGATTTGAAAAAAAGACGAAAATCACTCCGAGACCATGGTCTCGGAGTCATTTTCGTCTTTTTTTTTATCCTCGTTTTTCATAATTTATGACCATGGCGATGGGCTATAGCCCATGGTCTCGAACGGCATACTATAGCATGCCGTTTTCCATCATTTTTGAGGATTTGAAAAAAAGACGAAAATCACTCCGAGACCATGGGCTATAGCCCATTGTCTCGGAGTCATTTTCGTCTTTTTTTCAAATCCTTGTTTTTCATCATTTATGACCATGGCGATGGGCTATAGCCCATGGTCTCAAACGGCATACTATAGCAAGCCGTTTTCCATCATTTTTGAGGATTTGAAAAAAAGACGAAAATCACTCCGAGTCGAGACCATGGGCTATAGCCCATCGTCTCGGAGTCATTTTCGTCTTTTTTTCAAATCCTCGTTTTTCATCATTTATGACCATGGCGATGGGCTATAGCCCATGGTCTCGAACGGCATACTATAGCATGCCGTTTTCCATCATTTTTGAGGATTTGAAAAAAATACGAAAATCACTCCGAGACCATGGGCTATAGCCCATCGTCTCGGAGTCATTTTCGTTTTTTTTTTAAATCCTTGTTTTTCATCATTTATGACCATGGCGATGGGCTATAGCCCATCGTCTCGAACGGCATACTATCGCATGCCGTTTTCCATCATTTTTGAGGATTTGAAAAAAAGACGAAAATCACCATGGGCTATAGCCCATCGTCTCGGAGTCATTTTCGTCTTTTTTTCAAATCCTCGTTTTTCATCATTTATAGCCCATGGTCTCGAACGGCATACTATAGCATGCCGTTTTCCATCATTTTTGAGGATTTGAAAAAAATACGAAAATCATTCCGAGACCATGGGCTATAGCCCATCGTCTCGGAGTCATTTTCGTTTTTTTTTAAATCCTTGTTTTTCATCATTTATGACCATGGCGATGGGCTATAGCCCATCGTCTCGAACGGCATACTATCGCATGCCGTTTTCCATCATTTTTGAGGATTTGAAAAAAAGACGAAAATCACTCCGAGACCATGGGCTATAGCCCATCGTCTCGGAGTCATTTTCGTCTTTTTTTCAAATCCTTGTTTTTCATCATTTATGACCATGGCGATGGGCTATAGCCCATGGTCTCAAACGGCATACTATAGCAAGCCGTTTTCCATCATTTTTGAGGATTTGAAAAAAAGACGAAAATCACTCCGAGACCATGGTCTCGGAGTCATTTTCGTCTTTTTTTTTATCCTCGTTTTTCATAATTTATGACCATGGCGATGGGCTATAGCCCATGGTCTCGAACGGCATACTATAGCATGCCGTTTTCCATCATTTTTGAGGATTTGAAAAAAAGACGAAAATCACTCCGAGACCATGGGCTATAGCCCATTGTCTCGGAGTCATTTTCGTCTTTTTTTCAAATCCTTGTTTTTCATCATTTATGACCATGGCGATGGGCTATAGCCCATGGTCTCAAACGGCATACTATAGCAAGCCGTTTTCCATCATTTTTGAGGATTTGAAAAAAAGACGAAAATCACTCCGAGTCGAGACCATGGGCTATAGCCCATCGTCTCGGAGTCATTTTCGTCTTTTTTTCAAATCCTCGTTTTTCATCATTTATGACCATGGCGATGGGCTATAGCCCATGGTCTCGAACGGCATACTATAGCATGCCGTTTTCCATCATTTTTGAGGATTTGAAAAAAATACGAAAATCACTCCGAGACCATGGGCTATAGCCCATCGTCTCGGAGTCATTTTCGTTTTTTTTTAAATCCTTGTTTTTCATCATTTATGACCATGGCGATGGGCTATAGCCCATCGTCTCGAACGGCATACTATCGCATGCCGTTTTCCATCATTTTTGAGGATTTGAAAAAAAGACGAAAATCACCATGGGCTATAGCCCATCGTCTCGGAGTCATTTTCGTCTTTTTTTCAAATCCTCGTTTTTCATCATTTATAGCCCATGGTCTCGAACGGCATACTATAGCATGCCGTTTTCCATCATTTTTGAGGATTTGAAAAAAATACGAAAATCATTCCGAGACCATGGGCTATAGCCCATCGTCTCGGAGTCATTTTCGTTTTTTTTTAAATCCTTGTTTTTCATCATTTATGACCATGGCGATGGGCTATAGCCCATCGTCTCGAACGGCATACTATCGCATGCCGTTTTCCATCATTTTTGAGGATTTGAAAAAAAGACGAAAATCACTCCGAGACCATGGGCTATAGCCCATCGTCTCGGGGTCATTTTCGTCTTTTTTTTTTATCCTCGTTTTTCATCATTTATGACCATGGCGATGGGCTATAGCCCATGGTCTCGAACGGCATACTATAGCATGCCGTTTTCCATCATTTTTGAGGATTTGAAAAAAAGACGAAAATCACTCCGAGACCATGGGCTATAGCCCCTCGTCTCGGAGTCATTTTCGTCTTTTTTTCAAATCCTTGTTTTTCATCATTTATGACCATGGCGATGGGCAATAGCCCATGGTCTCGAACGGCATACTATAGCATGCCGTTTTCCATCATTTTTGAGGATTTGAAAAAAAGACGAAAATCACTCCGAGACCATGGGCTATAGCCCCTCGTCTCGGAGTCATTTTCGTCTTTTTTTCAAATCCTTGTTTTTCATCATTTATGACCATGGCGATGGGCTATAGCCCATGGTCTCGAACGGCATACTATCGCATGCCGTTTTGCATCATTTTTGAGGATTTGAAAAAAAGACGAAAATCACTCCGAGACCATGGGCTATAGCCCATCGTCTCGGAGTCATTTTCGCCTTTTTTTTAAATCCTCGTTTTTCATCATTTATGACCATGGCGATGGGCTATAACCCATGGTCTCGAACGGCTTACTATCGCATGCCGTTTTCCATCATTTTTGAGGATTTGAAAAAAAGACGAAAATCACTCCGAGACCATGGGCTATAGCCCATCGTCTCGGAGTCATTTTCGTCTTTTTTTTTTTATCCTCGTTTTTCATAATTTATGACCATGGCGATGGGCTATAGCCCATGGTCTCGAATGGCATACTATAGCATGCCGTTTTCCATCATTTTTGAGGTTTTGAAAAAAAGACGAAAATCACTCCGAGACCATGGGCTATAGCCCCTCGTCTCGGAGTCATTTTCGCCTTTTTTTTAAATCCTCGTTTTTCATCATTTATGACCATGGCGATGGGCTATAACCCATGGTCTCGAACGGCTTACTATAGCATGCCGTTTTGCATCATTTTTGAGGATTTGAAAAAAAGACGAAAATCACTCCGAGACCATGGGCTATAGCCCATCGTCTCGGAGTCATTTTCGTCTTTTTTCTTTATCCTCGTTTTTCATAATTTATGACCATGGCGATGGGCTATAGCCCATGGTCTCGAACGGCATACTATAGCATGCCGTTTTCCATCATTTTTGAGGATTTGAAAAAAAGACGAAAATCACTCCGAGACCATGGGCTATAGCCCATTGTCTCGGAGTCATTTTCGTCTTTTTTTCAAATCCTTGTTTTTCATCATTTATGACCATGGCGATGGGCTATAGCCCATGGTCTCAAACGGCATACTATAGCAAGCCGTTTTCCATCATTTTTGAGGATTTGAAAAAAAGACGAAAATCACTCCGAGACCATGGGCTATAGCCCATCGTCTCGGAGTCATTTTCGACTTTTTTTTTATCCTCGTTTTTCATAATTTATGACCATGGCGATGGGCTATAGCCCATGGTCTCGAACGGCATACTATAGCAAGCCGTTTTCCATCATTTTTGAGGATTTGAAAAAAAGACGAAAATCACTCCGAGACCATGGGCTATAGCCCATCGTCTCGGAGTCATTTTCGTCTTTTTTCTTTATCCTCGTTTTTCATAATTTATGACCATGGCGATGGGCTATAGCCCATGGTCTCGAACGGCATACTATAGCATGCCGTTTTCCATCATTTTTGAGGATTTGAAAAAAAGACGAAAATCACTCCGAGACCATGGGCTATAGCCCATTGTCTCGGAGTCATTTTCGTCTTTTTTTCAAATCCTTGTTTTTCATCATTTATGACCATGGCGATGGGCTATAGCCCATGGTCTCAAACGGCATACTATAGCAAGCCGTTTTCCATCATTTTTGAGGATTTGAAAAAAAGACGAAAATCACTCCGAGACCATGGGCTATAGCCCATCGTCTCGGAGTCATTTTCGACTTTTTTTTTATCCTCGTTTTTCATAATTTATGACCATGGCGATGGGCTATAGCCCATGGCCTCGAACGGCATACTATAGCAAGCCGTTTTCCATCATTTTTGAGGATTTGAAAAAAAGACGAAAATCACTCCGAGACCATGGGCTATAGCCCATCGTCTCGGAGTAATTTTCGTCTTTTTTTCAAATCCTTGTTTTTCATCATTTATGACCATGGCGATGGGCTATAGCCCATGGTCTCAAACGGCATACTATAGCAATCCGTTTTCCATCATTTTTGAGGATTTGAAAAAAAGACGAAAATCACTCCGAGACCATGGGCTATAGCCCATCGTCTCGGAGTCATTTTCGACTTTTTTTTCAAATCCTCGTTTTTCATCATTTATGACCATGGCGATGGGCTATAGCCCATGGTCTCGAACGGCATACTATAGCAAGCCGTTTTCCATCATTTTTGAGGATTTTAAAAAAATACGAAAATCACTCCGAGACCATGGGCTATAGCCCATCGTCTCGGGGTCATTTTCGTCTTTTTTTTTTATCCTCGGTTTTTATCATTTATGACCATGGCGATGGGCTATAGCCCATGGTCTCGAACGGCATACTATAGCATGCCGTTTTCCATCATTTTTGAGGATTTGCAAAAAAGACGAAAATCACTCCGAGACCATGGTCTCGGAGTCATTTTCGTCTTTTTTTTTTATCCTCGTTTTTCATAATTTATGACCATGGCGATGGGCTATAGCCCATGGTCTCGAACGGCATACTATCGCATGCCTTTTTCCATAATTTTTGAGGATTTGAAAAAAAGACGAAAATCACTCCGAGACCATGGGCTATAGCCCATCGTCTCGGGGTCATTTTCGTCTTTTTTTTTTATCCTCGGTTTTTATCATTTATGACCATGGCGATGGGCTATAGCCCATGGTCTCGAACGGCATACTATAGCATGCCGTTTTCCATCATTTTTGAGGATTTGCAAAAAAGACGAAAATCACTCCGAGACCATGGGCTATAGCCCATTGTCTCGGAGTCATTTTCGTCTTTTTTTCAAATCCTTGTTTTTCATCATTTATGACCATGGCGATGGGCTATAGCCCATGGTCTCAAACGGCATACTATAGCAAGCCGTTTTCCATCATTTTTGAGGATTTGAAAAAAAGACGAAAATCACTCCGAGACCATGGTCTCGGAGTCATTTTCGTCTTTTTTTTTATCCTCGTTTTTCATAATTTATGACCATGGCGATGGGCTATAGCCCATGGTCTCGAACGGCATACTATAGCATGCCGTTTTCCATCATTTTTGAGGATTTGAAAAAAAGACGAAAATCACTCCGAGACCATGGGCTATAGCCCATTGTCTCGGAGTCATTTTCGTCTTTTTTTCAAATCCTTGTTTTTCATCATTTATGACCATGGCGATGGGCTATAGCCCATGGTCTCAAACGGCATACTATAGCAAGCCGTTTTCCATCATTTTTGAGGATTTGAAAAAAAGACGAAAATCACTCCGAGTCGAGACCATGGGCTATAGCCCATCGTCTCGGAGTCATTTTCGTCTTTTTTTCAAATCCTCGTTTTTCATCATTTATGACCATGGCGATGGGCTATAGCCCATGGTCTCGAACGGCATACTATAGCATGCCGTTTTCCATCATTTTTGAGGATTTGAAAAAAATACGAAAATCACTCCGAGACCATGGGCTATAGCCCATCGTCTCGGAGTCATTTTCGTTTTTTTTTAAATCCTTGTTTTTCATCATTTATGACCATGGCGATGGGCTATAGCCCATCGTCTCGAACGGCATACTATCGCATGCCGTTTTCCATCATTTTTGAGGATTTGAAAAAAAGACGAAAATCACCATGGGCTATAGCCCATCGTCTCGGAGTCATTTTCGTCTTTTTTTCAAATCCTCGTTTTTCATCATTTATAGCCCATGGTCTCGAACGGCATACTATAGCATGCCGTTTTCCATCATTTTTGAGGATTTGAAAAAAATACGAAAATCATTCCGAGACCATGGGCTATAGCCCATCGTCTCGGAGTCATTTTCGTTTTTTTTTAAATCCTTGTTTTTCATCATTTATGACCATGGCGATGGGCTATAGCCCATCGTCTCGAACGGCATACTATCGCATGCCGTTTTCCATCATTTTTGAGGATTTGAAAAAAAGACGAAAATCACTCCGAGACCATGGGCTATAGCCCATCGTCTCGGAGTCATTTTCGTCTTTTTTTCAAATCCTTGTTTTTCATCATTTATGACCATGGCGATGGGCTATAGCCCATGGTCTCAAACGGCATACTATAGCAAGCCGTTTTCCATCATTTTTGAGGATTTGAAAAAAAGACGAAAATCACTCCGAGACCATGGTCTCGGAGTCATTTTCGTCTTTTTTTTTATCCTCGTTTTTCATAATTTATGACCATGGCGATGGGCTATAGCCCATGGTCTCGAACGGCATACTATAGCATGCCGTTTTCCATCATTTTTGAGGATTTGAAAAAAAGACGAAAATCACTCCGAGACCATGGGCTATAGCCCATTGTCTCGGAGTCATTTTCGTCTTTTTTTCAAATCCTTGTTTTTCATCATTTATGACCATGGCGATGGGCTATAGCCCATGGTCTCAAACGGCATACTATAGCAAGCCGTTTTCCATCATTTTTGAGGATTTGAAAAAAAGACGAAAATCACTCCGAGTCGAGACCATGGGCTATAGCCCATCGTCTCGGAGTCATTTTCGTCTTTTTTTCAAATCCTCGTTTTTCATCATTTATGACCATGGCGATGGGCTATAGCCCATGGTCTCGAACGGCATACTATAGCATGCCGTTTTCCATCATTTTTGAGGATTTGAAAAAAATACGAAAATCACTCCGAGACCATGGGCTATAGCCCATCGTCTCGGAGTCATTTTCGTTTTTTTTTAAATCCTTGTTTTTCATCATTTATGACCATGGCGATGGGCTATAGCCCATCGTCTCGAACGGCATACTATCGCATGCCGTTTTCCATCATTTTTGAGGATTTGAAAAAAAGACGAAAATCACCATGGGCTATAGCCCATCGTCTCGGAGTCATTTTCGTCTTTTTTTCAAATCCTCGTTTTTCATCATTTATAGCCCATGGTCTCGAACGGCATACTATAGCATGCCGTTTTCCATCATTTTTGAGGATTTGAAAAAAATACGAAAATCATTCCGAGACCATGGGCTATAGCCCATCGTCTCGGAGTCATTTTCGTTTTTTTTTAAATCCTTGTTTTTCATCATTTATGACCATGGCGATGGGCTATAGCCCATCGTCTCGAACGGCATACTATCGCATGCCGTTTTCCATCATTTTTGAGGATTTGAAAAAAAGACGAAAATCACTCCGAGACCATGGGCTATAGCCCATCGTCTCGGGGTCATTTTCGTCTTTTTTTTTTATCCTCGTTTTTCATCATTTATGACCATGGCGATGGGCTATAGCCCATGGTCTCGAACGGCATACTATAGCATGCCGTTTTCCATCATTTTTGAGGATTTGAAAAAAAGACGAAAATCACTCCGAGACCATGGGCTATAGCCCCTCGTCTCGGAGTCATTTTCGTCTTTTTTTCAAATCCTTGTTTTTCATCATTTATGACCATGGCGATGGGCTATAGCCCATGGTCTCGAACGGCATACTATAGCATGCCGTTTTCCATCATTTTTGAGGATTTGAAAAAAAGACGAAAATCACTCCGAGACCATGGGCTATAGCCCCTCGTCTCGGAGTCATTTTCGTCTTTTTTTCAAATCCTTGTTTTTCATCATTTATGACCATGGCGATGGGCTATAGCCCATGGTCTCGAACGGCATACTATCGCATGCCGTTTTGCATCATTTTTGAGGATTTGAAAAAAAGACGAAAATCACTCCGAGACCATGGGCTATAGCCCATCGTCTCGGAGTCATTTTCGCCTTTTTTTTAAATCCTCGTTTTTCATCATTTATGACCATGGCGATGGGCTATAACCCATGGTCTCGAACGGCTTACTATCGCATGCCGTTTTCCATCATTTTTGAGGATTTGAAAAAAAGACGAAAATCACTCCGAGACCATGGGCTATAGCCCATCGTCTCGGAGTCATTTTCGTCTTTTTTTTTTTATCCTCGTTTTTCATAATTTATGACCATGGCGATGGGCTATAGCCCATGGTCTCGAATGGCATACTATAGCATGCCGTTTTCCATCATTTTTGAGGTTTTGAAAAAAAGACGAAAATCACTCCGAGACCATGGGCTATAGCCCCTCGTCTCGGAGTCATTTTCGCCTTTTTTTTAAATCCTCGTTTTTCATCATTTATGACCATGGCGATGGGCTATAACCCATGGTCTCGAACGGCTTACTATAGCATGCCGTTTTGCATCATTTTTGAGGATTTGAAAAAAAGACGAAAATCACTCCGAGACCATGGGCTATAGCCCATCGTCTCGGAGTCATTTTCGTCTTTTTTCTTTATCCTCGTTTTTCATAATTTATGACCATGGCGATGGGCTATAGCCCATGGTCTCGAACGGCATACTATAGCATGCCGTTTTCCATCATTTTTGAGGATTTGAAAAAAAGACGAAAATCACTCCGAGACCATGGGCTATAGCCCATTGTCTCGGAGTCATTTTCGTCTTTTTTTCAAATCCTTGTTTTTCATCATTTATGACCATGGCGATGGGCTATAGCCCATGGTCTCAAACGGCATACTATAGCAAGCCGTTTTCCATCATTTTTGAGGATTTGAAAAAAAGACGAAAATCACTCCGAGACCATGGGCTATAGCCCATCGTCTCGGAGTCATTTTCGACTTTTTTTTTATCCTCGTTTTTCATAATTTATGACCATGGCGATGGGCTATAGCCCATGGTCTCGAACGGCATACTATAGCAAGCCGTTTTCCATCATTTTTGAGGATTTGAAAAAAAGACGAAAATCACTCCGAGACCATGGGCTATAGCCCATCGTCTCGGAGTCATTTTCGTCTTTTTTCTTTATCCTCGTTTTTCATAATTTATGACCATGGCGATGGGCTATAGCCCATGGTCTCGAACGGCATACTATAGCATGCCGTTTTCCATCATTTTTGAGGATTTGAAAAAAAGACGAAAATCACTCCGAGACCATGGGCTATAGCCCATTGTCTCGGAGTCATTTTCGTCTTTTTTTCAAATCCTTGTTTTTCATCATTTATGACCATGGCGATGGGCTATAGCCCATGGTCTCAAACGGCATACTATAGCAAGCCGTTTTCCATCATTTTTGAGGATTTGAAAAAAAGACGAAAATCACTCCGAGACCATGGGCTATAGCCCATCGTCTCGGAGTCATTTTCGACTTTTTTTTTATCCTCGTTTTTCATAATTTATGACCATGGCGATGGGCTATAGCCCATGGCCTCGAACGGCATACTATAGCAAGCCGTTTTCCATCATTTTTGAGGATTTGAAAAAAAGACGAAAATCACTCCGAGACCATGGGCTATAGCCCATCGTCTCGGAGTAATTTTCGTCTTTTTTTCAAATCCTTGTTTTTCATCATTTATGACCATGGCGATGGGCTATAGCCCATGGTCTCAAACGGCATACTATAGCAATCCGTTTTCCATCATTTTTGAGGATTTGAAAAAAAGACGAAAATCACTCCGAGACCATGGGCTATAGCCCATCGTCTCGGAGTCATTTTCGACTTTTTTTTCAAATCCTCGTTTTTCATCATTTATGACCATGGCGATGGGCTATAGCCCATGGTCTCGAACGGCATACTATAGCAAGCCGTTTTCCATCATTTTTGAGGATTTTAAAAAAATACGAAAATCACTCCGAGACCATGGGCTATAGCCCATCGTCTCGGGGTCATTTTCGTCTTTTTTTTTTATCCTCGGTTTTTATCATTTATGACCATGGCGATGGGCTATAGCCCATGGTCTCGAACGGCATACTATAGCATGCCGTTTTCCATCATTTTTGAGGATTTGCAAAAAAGACGAAAATCACTCCGAGACCATGGTCTCGGAGTCATTTTCGTCTTTTTTTTTTATCCTCGTTTTTCATAATTTATGACCATGGCGATGGGCTATAGCCCATGGTCTCGAACGGCATACTATAGCATGCCGTTTTCCATCATTTTTGAGGATTTGAAAAAAAAAACGAAAATCACTCCGAGACCATGGGCTATAGCCCATTGTCTCGGAGTCATTTTCGTCTTTTTTTCAAATCCTCGTTTTTCATCATTTATGACCATGGCGATGGGCTATAGCCCATGGTCTCGAACGGCATACTATAGCATGCCGTTTTCCATCATTTTTGAGGATTTGAAAAAAATACGAAAATCACTCCGAGACCATGGGCTATAGCCCATCGTCTCGGAGTCATTTTCGTTTTTTTTTAAATCCTTGTTTTTCATCATTTATGACCATGGCGATGGGCTATAGCCCATCGTCTCGAACGGCATACTATCGCATGCCGTTTTCCCACATTTTTGAGGATTTGAAAAAAAGACGAAAATCACTCCGAGACCATGGGCTATAGCCCATCGTCTCGGGGTCATTTTCGTCTTTTTTTTTTATCCTCGTTTTTCATCATTTATGACCATGGCGATGGGCTATAGCCCATGGTCTCGAACGGCATACTATAGCATGCCGTTTTCCATCATTTTTGAGGATTTGAAAAAAAGACGAAAATCACTCCGAGACCATGGGCTATAGCCCCTCGTCTCGAAGTCATTTTCGTCTTTTTTTTAAATCCTTGTTTTTCATCATTTATGACCATGGCGATGGGCTATAGCCCATGGTCTCGAACGGCATACTATAGCATGCCGTTTTCCATCATTTTTGAGGATTTGAAAAAAATACGAAAATCACTCCGAGACCATGGGCTATAGCCCATCGTCTCGGGGTCATTTTCGTCTTTTTTTTTTATCCTCGTTTTTCATCATTTATGACCATGGCGATGGGCTATAGCCCATGGTCTCGAACGGCATACTATAGCATGCCGTTTTCCATCATTTTTGAGGATTTGAAAAAAAGACGAAAATCACTCCGAGACCATGGGCTATAGCCCCTCGTCTCGGAGTCATTTTCGTCTTTTTTTCAAATCCTTGTTTTTCATCATTTATGACCATGGCGATGGGCTATAGCCCATGGTCTCGAACGGCATACTATAGCATGCCGTTTTCCATCATTTTTGAGGATTTGAAAAAAATACGAAAATCACTCCGAGACCATGGGCTATAGCCCATCGTCTCGGAGTCATTTTCGTCTTTTTTTCAAATCCTTGTTTTTCATCATTTATGACCATGGCGATGGGCTATAGCCCATGGTCTCGAACGGCATACTATCGCATGCCGTTTTGCATCATTTTTGAGGATTTGAAAAAAAGACGAAAATCACTCCGAGACCATGGGCTATAGCCCATCGTCTCGGAGTCATTTTCGTCTTTTTTTCAAATCCTTGTTTTTCATCATTTATGACCATGGCGATGGGCTATAGCCCATGGTCTCGAACGGCATACTATCGCATGCCGTTTTGCCACATTTTTGAGGATTTGAAAAAAAGACGAAAATCACTCCGAGACCATGGGCTATAGCCCATCGTCTCGGGGTCATTTTCGTCTTTTTTTTTTATCCTCGTTTTTCATCATTTATGACCATGGCGATGGGCTATAGCCCATGGTCTCGAACGGCATACTATAGCATGCCGTTTTCCATCATTTTTGAGGATTTGAAAAAAAGACGAAAATCACTCCGAGACCATGGGCTATAGCCCCTCGTCTCGGAGTCATTTTCGTCTTTTTTTCAAATCCTTGTTTTTCATCATTTATGACCATGGCGATGGGCTATAGCCCATGGTCTCGAACGGCATACTATAGCATGCCGTTTTCCATCATTTTTGAGGATTTGAAAAAAATACGAAAATCACTCCGAGACCATGGGCTATAGCCCATCGTCTCGGAGTCATTTTCGTCTTTTTTTCAAATCCTTGTTTTTCATCATTTATGACCATGGCGATGGGCTATAGCCCATGGTCTCGAACGGCATACTATCGCATGCCGTTTTGCATCATTTTTGAGGATTTGAAAAAAAGACGAAAATCACTCCGAGACCATGGGCTATAGCCCATCGTCTCGGAGTCATTTTCGCCTTTTTTTAAAATCCTCGTTTTTCATCATTTATGACCATGGCGATGGGCTATAACCCATGGTCTCGAACGGCTTACTATAGCATGCCGTTTTGCATCATTTTTGAGGATTTGAAAAAAAAAAGAAAATCACTCCGAGACCATGGGCTATAGCCCATCGTCTCGGAGTCATTTTCGTCTTTTTTTAAAATCCTCGTTTTTCATCATTTATGACCATGGCGATGGGCTATAGCCCATGGTCTCGAACGGCATACTATCGCATGCCGTTTTCCATCATTTTTGAGGATTTGAAAAAAAGACGAAAATCACTCCGAGACCATGGGCTATAGCCCATCGTCTCGGAGTCATTTTCGTCTTTTTTCTTTATCCTCGTTTTTCATAATTTATGACCATGGCGATGGGCTATAGCCCATGGTCTCGAACGGCATACTATAGCATGCCGTTTTCCATCATTTTTGAGGATTTGAAAAAAAAGACGAAAATCACTCCGAGACCATGGGCTATAGCCCATTGTCTCGGAGTCATTTTCGTCTTTTTTTCAAATCCTTGTTTTTCATCATTTATGACCATGGCGATGGGCTATAGCCCATGGTCTCAAACGGCATACTATAGCAAGCCGTTTTCCATCATTTTTGAGGATTTGAAAAAAAGACGAAAATCACTCCGAGACCATGGGCTATAGCCCATCGTCTCGGAGTCATTTTCGACTTTTTTTTTATCCTCGTTTTTCATAATTTATGACCATGGCGATGGGCTTTAGCCCATGGTCTCGAACGGCATACTATAGCAAGCCGTTTTCCATCATTTTTGAGGATTTGAAAAAAAGACGAAAATCACTCCGAGACCATGGGCTATAGCCCATCGTCTCGGAGTAATTTTCGTCTTTTTTTCAAATCCTTGTTTTTCATCATTTATGACCATGGCGATGGGCTATAGCCCATGGTCTCAAACGGCATACTATAGCAAGCCGTTTTCCATCATTTTTGAGGATTTGAAAAAAAGACGAAAATCACTCCGAGACCATGGGCTATAGCCCATCGTCTCGGAGTCATTTTCGACTTTTTTTTTATCCTCGTTTTTCATAATTTATGACCATGGCGATGGGCTATAGCCCATGGTCTCGAACGGCATACTATAGCAAGCCGTTTTCCATCATTTTTGAGGATTTGAAAAAAAGACGAAAATCACTCCGAGACCATGGGCTATAGCCCATCGTCTCGGAGTAATTTTCGTCTTTTTTTCAAATCCTTGTTTTTCATCATTTATGACCATGGCGATGGGCTATAGCCCATGGTCTCAAACGGCATACTATAGCAAGCCGTTTTCCATCATTTTTGAGGATTTGAAAAAAAGACGAAAATCACTCCGAGTCGAGACCATGGGCTATAGCCCATCGTCTCGGAGCCATTTTCGTCTTTTTTTCAAATCCTCGTTTTTCATCATTTATGACCATGGCGATGGGCTATAGCCCACGGTCTCGAACGGCATACTATAGCATGCCGTTTTCCATCATTTTTGAGGATTTTAAAAAAATACGAAAATCACTCCGAGACCATGGGCTATAGCCCATCGTCTCGGAGTCATTTTCGGGTTTTTTTAAAATCCTTGTTTTTCATCATTTATGACCATGGCGATGGGCTATAGCCCATCGTCTCGAACGGCATACTATCGCATGCCGTTTTCCATAATTTTTGAGGATTTGAAAAAAAGACGAAAATCACTCCGAGACCATGGGCTATATATAGCCCATCGTCTCGGGGTCATTTTCGTCTTTTTTTTTTATCCTCGTTTTTCATAATTTATGACCATGGCGATGGGCTATAGCCCATGGTCTCGAACGGCATACTATAGCAAGCCGTTTTCCATCATTTTTGAGGATTTGAAAAAAAGACGAAAATCACTCCGAGACCATGGGCTATAGCCCATCGTCTCGGAGTAATTTTCGTCTTTTTTTCAAATCCTTGTTTTTCATCATTTATGACCATGGCGATGGGCTATAGCCCATGGTCTCAAACGGCATACTATAGCAAGCCGTTTTCCATCATTTTTGAGGATTTGAAAAAAAGACGAAAATCACTCCGAGTCGAGACCATGGGCTATAGCCCATCGTCTCGGAGCCATTTTCGTCTTTTTTTCAAATCCTCGTTTTTCATCATTTATGACCATGGCGATGGGCTATAGCCCATGGTCTCGAACGGCATACTATAGCATGCCGTTTTCCATCATTTTTGAGGATTTGAAAAAAAGACGAAAATCACTCCGAGACCATGGGCTATAGCCCATCGTCTCGGAGCCATTTTCGTCTTTTTTTCAAATCCTTGTTTTTCATCATTTATGACCATGGCGATGGGCTATAGCCCATGGTCTCGAACGGCATACTATAGCATGCCATTTCCATCATTTTTGAGGATTTGAAAAAGAGACGAAAATCACTCCGAGACCATGGGCTATAGCCCATCGTCTCGGGGTCATTTTCGTCTTTTTTTTTTATCCTCGTTTTTCATCATTTATGACCATGGCGATGGGCTATAGCCCATGGTCTCGAACGGGATACTATAGCATGCCGTTTTCCATCATTTTTGAGGATTTGAAAAAAAGACGAAAATCACTCCGAGACCATGGGCTATAGCCCATCGTCTCGGAGCCATTTTCGTCTTTTTTTCAAATCCTTGTTTTTCATCATTTATGACCATGGCGATGGGCTATAGCCCATGGTCTCGAACGGCATACTATAGCATGCCATTTCCATAATTTTTGAGGATTTGAAAAAGAGACGAAAATCACTCCGAGACCATGGGCTATAGCCCATCGTCTCGGAGTCATTTTCGTCTTTTTTTCAAATCCTTGTTTTTCATCATTTATGACCATGGCGATGGGCTATAGCCCATGGTCCCGAACGGCATACTATAGCATGCCGTTTTCCATAATTTGAGGATTTGAAATAAAGACGAAGATCACTCCGAGACCATGGGCTATAGCCCATCGTCTCGGAGTCATTTTCGACTTTTTTTTTATCCTCGTTTTTCATAATTTATGACCATGGCGATGGGCTATAGCCCATGGTCTCGAACGGCATACTATAGCAAGCCGTTTTCCATCATTTTTGAGGATTTGAAAAAAAGACGAAAATCACTCCGAGACCATCGGCTATAGCCCATCGTCTCGGAGTAATTTTCGTCTTTTTTTCAAATCCTTGTTTTTCATCATTTATGACCATGGCGATGGGCTATAGCCCATGGTCTCAAACGGCATACTATAGCAAGCCGTTTTCCATCATTTTTGAGGATTTGAAAAAAAGACGAAAATCACTCCGAGTCGAGACCATGGGCTATAGCCCATCGTCTCGGAGCCATTTTCGTCTTTTTTTCAAATCCTCGTTTTTCATCATTTATGACCATGGCGATGGGCTATAGCCCACGGTCTCGAACGGCATACTATAGCATGCCGTTTTCCATCATTTTTGAGGATTTTAAAAAAAATACGAAAATCACTCCGAGACCATGGGCTATAGCCCATCGTCTCGGGGTCATTTTCGTCTTTTTTTTTATCCTCGTTTTTCATAATTTATGACCATGGCGATGGGCTATAGCCCATGGTCTCGAACGGCATACTATAGCAAGCCGTTTTCCATCATTTTTGAGGATTTGAAAAAAAGACGAAAATCACTCCGAGACCATGGGCTATAGCCCATCGTCTCGGAGTCATTTTCGACTTTTTTTTTATCCTCGTTTTTCATAATTTATGACCATGGCGATGGGCTATAGCCCATGGTCTCGAACGGCATACTATAGCAAGCCGTTTTCCATCATTTTTGAGGATTTGAAAAAAAGACGAAAATCACTCCGAGACCATGGGCTATAGCCCATCGTCTCGGAGTAATTTTCGTCTTTTTTTCAAATCCTTGTTTTTCATCATTTATGACCATGGCGATGGGCTATAGCCCATGGTCTCAAACGGCATACTATAGCAAGCCGTTTTCCATCATTTTTGAGGATTTGAAAAAAAGACGAAAATCACTCCGAGACCATGGGCTATAGCCCATCGTCTCGGGGTCATTTTCGTCTTTTTTTTTTATCCTCGTTTTTCATCATTTATGACCATGGCGATGGGCTATAGCCCATGGTCTCGAACGGCATACTATAGCATGCCGTTTTCCATCATTTTTGATAAATTATGAAAAACGAGGATAAGAAAAAACGGCGAAAATGACTCCGAGACGATGGGCTATAGCCCATGGTCTCGGAGTGATTTTCGTCTTTTTTTCAAATCCTCAAAAATGATGGAAAACGGCATGCGATAGTATGCCGTTCGAGACGATGGGCTATAGCCCATCGCCATGGTCATAAATGATGAAAAACGAGGATTTAAAAAAAAGACGAAAATGACTCCGAGACGATGGGCTATAGCCCATGGTCTCGGAGTGATTTTCGTCTTTTTTAAAAATCCTCAAAAATGATGCAAAACGGCATTCTATAGTATGCCGTTCGAGACCATGGGCTATAGCCCGTCGCCATGGTTATAAATGATGAAAAACAAGGATTTAAAAAAAAGACGAAAATGACTCCGAGACGATGGGCTATAGCCCATGGTCTCGGAGTGATTTTCGTCTTTTTTTCAAATCCTCAAAAATGATGCAAAACGGCATGCTTTAGTATGCCGTTCGAGACCATGGGTTAAAGCTAATCGCCATGGTCATAAATGATGAAAAACAAGGATTTGAAAAAAGGCGAAAATGACTCAGAGACGATGGGCTATAGCCCATGGTCTCGGAGTGATTTTCGTCTTTTTTTCAAATCCTCAAAAATGATGGAAAACGGCATGCTATAGTATGCCGTTCGAGACCATGGGCTATAGCCCATCGCCATGGTCATAAATGATGAAAAACAAGGATAAAGAAAAAAGACGAAAATGACTCCGAGACGATGGGCTATAGCCCATGGTCTCGGAGTGATCTTCGTCTTTATTTCAAATCCTCAAATGATGGAAAACGGCATGCTATAGTATGCCGTTCGAGACCATGGGCTATAGCCCATCGCCATGGTCATAAATGATGAAAAACAAGGATTTGAAAAAAAGACGAAAATGACTCCGAGACGATGGGCTATAGCCCATGGTCTCGGAGTGATTTTCGTCTCTTTTTCAAATCCTCAAAAATGATGGAAATGGCATGCTATAGTATGCCGTTCGAGACCATGGGCTATAGCCCATCGCCATGGTCATAAATGATGAAAAACAAGGATTTGAAAAAAAGACGAAAATGGCTCCGAGACGATGGGCTATAGCCCATGGTCTCGGAGTGATTTTCGTCTTTTTTTCAAATCCTCAAAAATGATGGAAAACGGCATGCTATAGTATGCCGTTCGAGACCATGGGCTATAGCCCATCGCCATGGTCATAAATGATGAAAAACAAGGATTTGAAAAAAAGACGAAAATGGCTCCGAGACGATGGGCTATAGCCCATGGTCTCGGAGTGATTTTCGTCTTTTTTTCAAATCCTCAAAAATGATGGAAAACGGCATGCTATAGTATGCCGTTCGAGACCATGGGCTATAGCCCATCGCCATGGTCATAAATGATGAAAAACGAGGATAAAAAAAAAAGACGAAAATGACCCCGAGACGATGGGCTATAGCCCATGGTCTCGGAGTGATTTTCGTCTTTTTTTCAAATCCTCAAAAATTATGGAAAACGGCATGCGATAGTATGCCGTTCGAGACGATGGGCTATAGCCCATCGCCATGGTCATAAATGATGAAAAACAAGGATTTAAAAAAAAAACGAAAATGACTCCGAGACGATGGGCTATAGCCCATGGTCTCGGAGTGATTTTCGTCTTTTTTTCAAATCCTCAAAAATGATGGAAAACGGCATGCTATAGTATGCCGTTCGAGACCATGGGCTATAGCCCATCGCCATGGTCATAAATGATGAAAAACAAGGATAAAGAAAAAAGACGAAAATGACTCCGAGACGATGGGCTATAGCCCATGGTCTCGGAGTGATCTTCGTCTTTATTTCAAATCCTCAAATTATGGAAAACGGCATGCTATAGTATGCCGTTCGGGACCATGGGCTATAGCCCATCGCCATGGTCATAAATGATGAAAAACAAGGATTTGAAAAAAAGACGAAAATGACTCCGAGACGATGGGCTATAGCCCATGGTCTCGGAGTGATTTTCGTCTCTTTTTCAAATCCTCAAAAATGATGGAAATGGCATGCTATAGTATGCCGTTCGAGACCATGGGCTATAGCCCATCGTCTCGGAGTCATTTTCGCCGTTTTTTCTTATCCTCGTTTTTCATAATTTATGACCATGGCGATGGGCTATAGCCCATGGTCTCGAACGGCATACTATAGCATGCCGTTTTCCATCATTTTTGAGGATTTGAAAAAAAGACGAAAATCACTCCGAGTCGAGACCATGGGCTATAGCCCATCGTCTCGGAGCCATTTTCGTCTTTTTTTCAAATCCTCGTTTTTCTTCATTTATGACCATGGCGATGGGCTATAGCCCATGGTCTCGAACGGCATACTATAGCATGCCGTTTTCCATCATTTTTGAGGATTTTAAAAAAATACGAAAATCACTCCGAGACCATGGGCTATAGCCCATCGTCTCGGAGTCATTTTCGTTTTTTTTTAAAATCCTTGTTTTTCATCATTTATGACCATGGCGATGGGCTATAGCCCATCGTCTCGAACGGCATACTATCGCATGCCGTTTTCCATAATTTTTGAGGATTTGAAAAAAAGACGAAAATCACTCCGAGACCATGGGCTATAGCCCATCGTCTCGGGGTCATTTTCGTCTTTTTTTTTTATCCTCGTTTTTCATCATTTATGACCATGGCGATGGGCTATAGCCCATGGTCTCGAACGGCATACTATAGCATGCCGTTTTCCATCATTTTTGAGGATTTGAAAAAAAGACGAAAATCACTCCGAGACCATGGGCTATAGCCCATCGTCTCGGAGCCATTTTCGTCTTTTTTTCAAATCCTTGTTTTTCATCATTTATGACCATGGCGATGGGCTATAGCCCATGGTCTCGAACGGCATACTATAGCATGCCATTTCCATCATTTTTGAGGATTTGAAAAAGAGACGAAAATCACTCCGAGACCATGGGCTATAGCCCATCGTCTCGGAGCCATTTTCGTCTTTTTTTCAAATCCTTGTTTTTCATCATTTATGACCATGGCGATGGGCTATAGCCCATGGTCTCGAACGGCATACTATAGCATGCCATTTCCATCATTTTTGAGGATTTGAAAAAGAGACGAAAATCACTCCGAGACCATGGGCTATAGCCCATCGTCTCGGAGTCATTTTCGTCTTTTTTTCAAATCCTTGTTTTTCATAATTTATGACCATGGCGATGGGCTATAGCCCATGGTCTCGAACGGCATACTATCGCATGCCGTTTTGCATCATTTTTGAGGATTTGAAAAAAAGACGAAAATCACTCCGAGACCATGGGCTATAGCCCATCGTCTCGGAGTCATTTTCGCCTTTTTTTAAAATCCTCGTTTTTCATCATTTATGACCATGGCGATGGGCTATAACCCATGGTCTCGAACGGCTTACTATCGCATGCCGTTTTCCATCATTTTTGAGGATTTGAAAAAAAGACGAAAATCACTCCGAGACCATGGGCTATAGCCCATCGTCTCGGAGTCATTTTCGTCTTTTTCTTTTTTATCCTCGTTTTTCATAATTTATGACCATGGCGATGGGCTATAGCCCATGGTCTCGAATGGCATACTATAGCATGCCGTTTTCCATCATTTTTGAGGTTTTGAAAAAAAGACGAAAATCACTCCGAGACCATGGGCTATAGCCCCTCGTCTCGGAGTCATTTTCGTCTTTTTTTCAAATCCTTGTTTTTCATCATTTATGACCATGGCGATGGGCTATAGCCCATGGTCTCGAACGGCATACTATAGCATGCCGTTTTCCATCATTTTTGAGGATTTGAAAAAAATACGAAAATCACTCCGAGACCATGGGCTATAGCCCATCGTCTCGGAGTCATTTTCGTCTTTTTTTCAAATCCTTGTTTTTCATCATTTATGACCATGGCGATGGGCTATAGCCCATGGTCTCGAACGGCATACTATCGCATGCCGTTTTGCATCATTTTTGAGGATTTGAAAAAAAGACGAAAATCACTCCGAGACCATGGGCTATAGCCCATCGTCTCGGAGTCATTTTCGCCTTTTTTAAAAATCCTCGTTTTTCATCATTTATGACCATGGCGATGGGCTATAACCCATGGTCTCGAACGGCTTACTATAGCATGCCGTTTTGCATCATTTTTGAGGATTTGAAAAAAAGACGAAAATCACTCCGAGACCATGGGCTATAGCCCATCGTCTCGGAGTCATTTTCGTCTTTTTTTTAAATCCTCGTTTTTCATCATTTATGACCATGGCGATGGGCTATAGCCCATGGTCTCGAACGGCATACTATCGCATGCCGTTTTCCATCATTTTTGAGGATTTGAAAAAAAGACGAAAATCACTCCGAGACCAAGCCCATCGTCTCGGAGTCATTTTCGTCTTTTTTCTTTATCCTCGTTTTTCATAATTTATGACCATGGCGATGGGCTATAGCCCATGGTCTCGAACGGCATACTATAGCATGCCGTTTTCCATCATTTTTGAGGATTTGAAAAAAAGACGAAAATCACTCCGAGACCATGGGCTATAGCCCATTGTCTCGGAGTCATTTTCGTCTTTTTTTCAAATCCTTGTTTTTCATCATTTATGACCATGGCGATGGGCTATAGCCCATGGTCTCAAACGGCATACTATAGCAAGCCGTTTTCCATCATTTTTGAGGATTTGAAAAAAAGACGAAAATCACTCCGAGACCATGGGCTATAGCCCATCGTCTCGGAGTCATTTTCGTCATTTTTTTTATCCTCGTTTTTCATAATTTATGACCATGGCGATGGGCTATAGCCCATGGTCTCGAACGGCATACTATAGCAAGCCGTTTTCCATCATTTTTGAGGATTTGAAAAAAAGACGAAAATCACTCCGAGACCATGGGCTATAGCCCATCGTCTCGGAGTCATTTTCGTCTTTTTTTCAAATCCTTGTTTTTCATCATTTATGACCATGGCGATGGGCTATAGCCCATGGTCTCGAACGGCATACTATAGCAAGCCGTTTTCCATCATTTTTGAGGATTTGAAAAAAAGACGAAAATCACTCCGAGACCATGGGCTATAGCCCATCGTCTCGGAGTAATTTTCGTCTTTTTTTCAAATCCTTGTTTTTCATCATTTATGACCATGGCGATGGGCTATAGCCCATGGTCTCAAACGGCATACTATAGCAAGCCGTTTTCCATCATTTTTGAGGATTTGAAAAAAAGACGAAAATCACTCCGAGTCGAGACCATGGGCTATAGCCCATCGTCTCGGAGCCATTTTCGTCTTTTTTTCAAATCCTCGTTTTTCATCATTTATGACCATGGCGATGGGCTATAGCCCATGGTCTCGAACGGCATACTATAGCATGCCGTTTTCCATCATTTTTGAGGATTTGAAAAAAAGACGAAAATCACTCCGAGACCATGGGCTATAGCCCATTGTCTCGGAGTCATTTTCGTCTTTTTTTCAAATCCTTGTTTTTCATCATTTATGACCATGGCGATGGGCTATAGCCCATGGTCTCAAACGGCATACTATAGCAAGCCGTTTTCCATCATTTTTGAGGATTTGAAAAAAAGACGAAAATCACTCCGAGTCGAGACCATGGGCTATAGCCCATCGTCTCGGAGTCATTTTCGTCTTTTTTTCAAATCCTCGTTTTTCATCATTTATGACCATGGCGATGGGCTATAGCCCATGGTCTCGAACGGCATACTATAGCATGCCGTTTTCCATCATTTTTGAGGATTTGAAAAAAATACGAAAATCACTCCGAGACCATGGGCTATAGCCCATCGTCTCGGAGTCATTTTCGTTTTTTTTTTAATCCTTGTTTTTCATCATTTATGACCATGGCGATGGGCTATAGCCCATCGTCTCGAACGGCATACTATCGCATGCCGTTTTCCATAATTTTTGAGGATTTGAAAAAAAGACGAAAATCACCATGGGCTATAGCCCATCGTCTCGGAGTCATTTTCGTCTTTTTTTCAAATCCTCGTTTTTCATCATTTATAGCCCATGGTCTCGAACGGCATACTATAGCATGCCGTTTTCCATCATTTTTGAGGATTTGAAAAAAATACGAAAATCATTCCGAGACCATGGGCTATAGCCCATCGTCTCGGAGTCATTTTCGTTTTTTTTTAAATCCTTGTTTTTCATCATTTATGACCATGGCGATGGGCTATAGCCCATCGTCTCGAACGGCATACTATCGCATGCCGTTTTCCATCATTTTTGAGGATTTGAAAAAAAGACGAAAATCACTCCGAGACCATGGTCTATAGCCCATCGTCTCGGTGTAATTTTCGTCTTTTTTTTTTATCCTCGTTTTTCATCATTTATGACCATGGCGATGGGCTATAGCCCATGGTCTCGAACGGCATACTATAGCATGCCGTTTTCCATCATTTTTGAGGATTTGAAAAAAAGACGAAAATCACTCCGAGACCATGGGCTATAGCCCCTCGTCTCGGAGTCATTTTCGTCTTTTTTTCAAATCCTTGTTTTTCATCATTTATGACCATGGCGATGGGCTATAGCCCATGGTCTCGAACGGCATACTATAGCATGCCGTTTTCCATCATTTTTGAGGATTTGAAAAAAAGACGAAAATCACTCCGAGACCATGGGCTATAGCCCATCGTCTCGGAGTCATTTTCGTCTTTTTTTCAAATCCTTGTTTTTCATCATTTATGACCATGGCGATGGGCTATAGCCCATGGTCTCAAACGGCATACTATAGCAAGCCGTTTTCCATCATTTTTGAGGATTTGAAAAAAAGACGAAAATCACTCCGAGACCATGGGCTATAGCCCATCGTCTCGGAGTCATTTTCGACTTTTTTTTTATCCTCGTTTTTCATAATTTATGACCATGGCGATGGGCTATAGCCCATGGTCTCGAACGGCATACTATAGCAAGCCGTTTTCCATCATTTTTGAGGATTTGAAAAAAAGACGAAAATCACTCCGAGACCATGGGCTATAGCCCATCGTCTCGGAGTAATTTTCGTCTTTTTTTCAAATCCTTGTTTTTCATCATTTATGACCATGGCGATGGGCTATAGCCCATGGTCTCAAACGGCATACTATAGCAAGCCGTTTTCCATCATTTTTGAGGATTTGAAAAAAAGACGAAAATCACTCCGAGTCGAGACCATGGGCTATAGCCCATCGTCTCGGAGCCATTTTCGTCTTTTTTTCAAATCCTCGTTTTTCATCATTTATGACCATGGCGATGGGCTATAGCCCATGGTCTCGAACGGCATACTATAGCAAGCCGTTTTCCATCATTTTTGAGGATTTTAAAAAAATACGGAAATCACTCTGAGACCATGGTCTCGGAGTCATTTTCGTCTTTTTTTTTATCCTCGTTTTTCATAATTTATGACCATGGCGATGGGCTATAGCCCATGGTCTCGAACGGCATACTATAGCATGCCGTTTTCCATCATTTTTGAGGATTTGAAAAAAAGACGAAAATCACTCCGAGACCATGGGCTATAGCCCATTGTCTCGGAGTCATTTTCGTCTTTTTTTCAAATCCTTGTTTTTCATCATTTATGACCATGGCGATGGGCTATAGCCCATGGTCTCAAACGGCATACTATAGCAAGCCGTTTTCCATCATTTTTGAGGATTTGAAAAAAAGACGAAAATCACTCCGAGTCGAGACCATGGGCTATAGCCCATCGTCTCGGAGTCATTTTCGTCTTTTTTTCAAATCCTCGTTTTTCATCATTTATGACCATGGCGATGGGCTATAGCCCATGGTCTCGAACGGCATACTATAGCATGCCGTTTTCCATCATTTTTGAGGATTTGAAAAAAATACGAAAATCACTCCGAGACCATGGGCTATAGCCCATCGTCTCGGAGTCATTTTCGTTTTTTTTTTAATCCTTGTTTTTCATCATTTATGACCATGGCGATGGGCTATAGCCCATCGTCTCGAACGGCATACTATCGCATGCCGTTTTCCATAATTTTTGAGGATTTGAAAAAAAGACGAAAATCACCATGGGCTATAGCCCATCGTCTCGGAGTCATTTTCGTCTTTTTTTCAAATCCTCGTTTTTCATCATTTATAGCCCATGGTCTCGAACGGCATACTATAGCATGCCGTTTTCCATCATTTTTGAGGATTTGAAAAAAATACGAAAATCATTCCGAGACCATGGGCTATAGCCCATCGTCTCGGAGTCATTTTCGGGTTTTTTTAAATCCTTGTTTTTCATCATTTATGACCATGGCGATGGGCTATAGCCCATCGTCTCGAACGGCATACTATCGCATGCCGTTTTCCATCATTTTTGAGGATTTGAAAAAAAGACGAAAATCACTCCGAGACCATGGGCTATAGCCCATCGTCTCGGGGTCATTTTCGTCTTTTTTTTTTATCCTCGTTTTTCATCATTTATGACCATGGCGATGGGCTATAGCCCATGGTCTCGAACGGCATACTATAGCATGCCGTTTTCCATCATTTTTGAGGATTTGAAAAAAAGACGAAAATCACTCCGAGACCATGGGCTATAGCCCATCGTCTCGGAGTCATTTTCGTCTTTTTTTCAAATCCTCGTTTTTCATCATTTATGACCATGGCGATGGGCTATAGCCCATGGTCTCGAACGGCATACTATAGCATGCCGTTTTCCATCATTTTTGAGGATTTGAAAAAAATACGAAAATCACTCCGAGACCATGGGCTATAGCCCATCGTCTCGGAGTCATTTTCGTTTTTTTTTTAATCCTTGTTTTTCATCATTTATGACCATGGCGATGGGCTATAGCCCATCGTCTCGAACGGCATACTATCGCATGCCGTTTTCCATAATTTTTGAGGATTTGAAAAAAAGACGAAAATCACCATGGGCTATAGCCCATCGTCTCGGAGTCATTTTCGTCTTTTTTTCAAATCCTCGTTTTTCATCATTTATAGCCCATGGTCTCGAACGGCATACTATAGCATGCCGTTTTCCATCATTTTTGAGGATTTGAAAAAAAGACGAAAATCACTCCGAGACCATGGGCTATAGCCCATCGTCTCGGAGTCATTTTCGTTTTTTTTTAAATCCTTGTTTTTCATCATTTATGACCATGGCGATGGGCTATAGCCCATCGTCTCGAACGGCATACTATCGCATGCCGTTTTCCATCATTTTTGAGGATTTGAAAAAAAGACGAAAATCACTCCGAGACCATGGGCTATAGCCCATCGTCTCGGGGTCATTTTCGTCTTTTTTTTTTATCCTCGTTTTTCATCATTTATGACCATGGCGATGGGCTATAGCCCATGGTCTCGAACGGCATACTATAACATGCCGTTTTCCATCATTTTTGAGGATTTGAAAAAAAGACGAAAATCACTCCGAGACCATGGGCTATAGCCCATCGTCTCGGGGTCATTTTCGTCTTTTTTTTTTATCCTCGTTTTTCATCATTTATGACCATGGCGATGGGCTATAGCCCATGGTCTCGAACGGCATACTATAGCATGCCGTTTTCCATCATTTTTGAGGATTTGAAAAAAAGACGAAAATCACTCCGAGACCATGGGCTATAGCCCATCGTCTCGGAGTCATTTTCGTCTTTTTTTCAAATCCTCGTTTTTCATCATTTATGACCATGGCGATGGGCTATAGCCCATGGTCTCGAACGGCATACTATAGCATGCCGTTTTCCATCATTTTTGAGGATTTGAAAAAAATACGAAAATCACTCCGAGACCATGGGCTATAGCCCATCGTCTCGGAGTCATTTTCGTTTTTTTTTTAATCCTTGTTTTTCATCATTTATGACCATGGCGATGGGCTATAGCCCATCGTCTCGAACGGCATACTATCGCATGCCGTTTTCCATAATTTTTGAGGATTTGAAAAAAAGACGAAAATCACCATGGGCTATAGCCCATCGTCTCGGAGTCATTTTCGTCTTTTTTTCAAATCCTCGTTTTTCATCATTTATAGCCCATGGTCTCGAACGGCATACTATAGCAAGCCGTTTTCCATCATTTTTGAGGATTTGAAAAAAAGACGAAAATCACTCCGAGACCATGGGCTATAGCCCATCGTCTCGGAGTAATTTTCGTCTTTTTTTCAAATCCTTGTTTTTCATCATTTATGACCATGGCGATGGGCTATAGCCCATGGTCTCAAACGGCATACTATAGCAAGCCGTTTTCCATCATTTTTGAGGATTTGAAAAAAAGACGAAAATCACTCCGAGTCGAGACCATGGGCTATAGCCCATCGTCTCGGAGCCATTTTCGTCTTTTTTTCAAATCCTCGTTTTTCATCATTTATGACCATGGCGATGGGCTATAGCCCATGGTCTCGAACGGCATACTATAGCAAGCCGTTTTCCATCATTTTTGAGGATTTTAAAAAAATACGGAAATCACTCCGAGACCATGGTCTCGGAGTCATTTTCGTCTTTTTTTTTATCCTCGTTTTTCATAATTTATGACCATGGCGATGGGCTATAGCCCATGGTCTCGAACGGCATACTATAGCATGCCGTTTTCCATCATTTTTGAGGATTTGAAAAAAAGACGAAAATCACTCCGAGACCATGGGCTATAGCCCATTGTCTCGGAGTCATTTTCGTCTTTTTTTCAAATCCTTGTTTTTCATCATTTATGACCATGGCGATGGGCTATAGCCCATGGTCTCAAACGGCATACTATAGCAAGCCGTTTTCCATCATTTTTGAGGATTTGAAAAAAAGACGAAAATCACTCCGAGTCGAGACCATGGGCTATAGCCCATCGTCTCGGAGTCATTTTCGTCTTTTTTTCAAATCCTCGTTTTTCATCATTTATGACCATGGCGATGGGCTATAGCCCATGGTCTCGAACGGCATACTATAGCATGCCGTTTTCCATCATTTTTGAGGATTTGAAAAAAATACGAAAATCACTCCGAGACCATGGGCTATAGCCCATCGTCTCGGAGTCATTTTCGTTTTTTTTTTAATCCTTGTTTTTCATCATTTATGACCATGGCGATGGGCTATAGCCCATCGTCTCGAACGGCATACTATCGCATGCCGTTTTCCATAATTTTTGAGGATTTGAAAAAAAGACGAAAATCACCATGGGCTATAGCCCATCGTCTCGGAGTCATTTTCGTCTTTTTTTCAAATCCTCGTTTTTCATCATTTATAGCCCATGGTCTCGAACGGCATACTATAGCATGCCGTTTTCCATCATTTTTGAGGATTTGAAAAAAATACGAAAATCATTCCGAGACCATGGGCTATAGCCCATCGTCTCGGAGTCATTTTCGGGTTTTTTTAAATCCTTGTTTTTCATCATTTATGACCATGGCGATGGGCTATAGCCCATCGTCTCGAACGGCATACTATCGCATGCCGTTTTCCATCATTTTTGAGGATTTGAAAAAAAGACGAAAATCACTCCGAGACCATGGGCTATAGCCCATCGTCTCGGGGTCATTTTCGTCTTTTTTTTTTATCCTCGTTTTTCATCATTTATGACCATGGCGATGGGCTATAGCCCATGGTCTCGAACGGCATACTATAGCATGCCGTTTTCCATCATTTTTGAGGATTTGAAAAAAAGACGAAAATCACTCCGAGACCATGGGCTATAGCCCATCGTCTCGGAGTCATTTTCGTCTTTTTTTCAAATCCTCGTTTTTCATCATTTATGACCATGGCGATGGGCTATAGCCCATGGTCTCGAACGGCATACTATAGCATGCCGTTTTCCATCATTTTTGAGGATTTGAAAAAAATACGAAAATCACTCCGAGACCATGGGCTATAGCCCATCGTCTCGGAGTCATTTTCGTTTTTTTTTTAATCCTTGTTTTTCATCATTTATGACCATGGCGATGGGCTATAGCCCATCGTCTCGAACGGCATACTATCGCATGCCGTTTTCCATAATTTTTGAGGATTTGAAAAAAAGACGAAAATCACCATGGGCTATAGCCCATCGTCTCGGAGTCATTTTCGTCTTTTTTTCAAATCCTCGTTTTTCATCATTTATAGCCCATGGTCTCGAACGGCATACTATAGCATGCCGTTTTCCATCATTTTTGAGGATTTGAAAAAAATACGAAAATCATTCCGAGACCATGGGCTATAGCCCATCGTCTCGGAGTCATTTTCGTTTTTTTTTAAATCCTTGTTTTTCATCATTTATGACCATGGCGATGGGCTATAGCCCATCGTCTCGAACGGCATACTATCGCATGCCGTTTTCCATCATTTTTGAGGATTTGAAAAAAAGACGAAAATCACTCCGAGACCATGGGCTATAGCCCATCGTCTCGGGGTCATTTTCGTCTTTTTTTTTTATCCTCGTTTTTCATCATTTATGACCATGGCGATGGGCTATAGCCCATGGTCTCGAACGGCATACTATAACATGCCGTTTTCCATCATTTTTGAGGATTTGAAAAAAAGACGAAAATCACTCCGAGACCATGGGCTATAGCCCATCGTCTCGGGGTCATTTTCGTCTTTTTTTTTTATCCTCGTTTTTCATCATTTATGACCATGGCGATGGGCTATAGCCCATGGTCTCGAACGGCATACTATAGCATGCCGTTTTCCATCATTTTTGAGGATTTGAAAAAAAGACGAAAATCACTCCGAGACCATGGGCTATAGCCCATCGTCTCGGAGTCATTTTCGTCTTTTTTTCAAATCCTCGTTTTTCATCATTTATGACCATGGCGATGGGCTATAGCCCATGGTCTCGAACGGCATACTATAGCATGCCGTTTTCCATCATTTTTGAGGATTTGAAAAAAATACGAAAATCACTCCGAGACCATGGGCTATAGCCCATCGTCTCGGAGTCATTTTCGTTTTTTTTTTAATCCTTGTTTTTCATCATTTATGACCATGGCGATGGGCTATAGCCCATCGTCTCGAACGGCATACTATCGCATGCCGTTTTCCATAATTTTTGAGGATTTGAAAAAAAGACGAAAATCACCATGGGCTATAGCCCATCGTCTCGGAGTCATTTTCGTCTTTTTTTCAAATCCTCGTTTTTCATCATTTATAGCCCATGGTCTCGAACGGCATACTATAGCATGCCGTTTTCCATCATTTTTGAGGATTTGAAAAAAATACGAAAATCATTCCGAGACCATGGGCTATAGCCCATCGTCTCGGAGTCATTTTCGTTTTTTTTTAAATCCTTGTTTTTCATCATTTATGACCATGGCGATGGGCTATAGCCCATCGTCTCGAACGGCATACTATCGCATGCCGTTTTCCATCATTTTTGAGGATTTGAAAAAAAGACGAAAATCACTCCGAGACCATGGGCTATAGCCCATCGTCTCGGGGTCATTTTCGTCTTTTTTTTTTATCCTCGTTTTTCATCATTTATGACCATGGCGATGGGCTATAGCCCATGGTCTCGAACGGCATACTATAACATGCCGTTTTCCATCATTTTTGAGGATTTGAAAAAAAGACGAAAATCACTCCGAGACCATGGGCTATAGCCCCTCGTCTCGGAGTCATTTTCGTCTTTTTTTCAAATCCTTGTTTTTCATCATTTATGACCATGGCGATGGGCTATAGCCCATGGTCTTGAACGGCATACTATAGCATGCCGTTTTCCATCATTTTTGAGGATTTGAAAAAAATACGAAAATCACTCCGAGACCATGGGCTATAGCCCATCGTCTCGGAGTCATTTTCGCCTTTTTTTAAAATCCTCGTTTTTCATCATTTATGACCATGGCGATGGGCTATAACCCATGGTCTCGAACGGCTTACTATCGCATGCCGTTTTCCATCATTTTTGAGGATTTGAAAAAAAGACGAAAATCACTCCGAGACCATGGGCTATAGCCCATCGTCTCGGAGTCATTTTCGTCTTTTTTTTTTTATCCTCGTTTTTCATAATTTATGACCATGGCGATGGGCTATAGCCCATGGTCTCGAACGGCATACTATAGCATGCCGTTTTCCATCATTTTTGAGGATTTGAAAAAAATACGAAAATCACTCCGAGACCATGGGCTATAGCCCATCGTCTCGGAGTCATTTTCGTCTTTTTTTCAAATCCTTGTTTTTCATCATTTATGACCATGGCGATGGGCTATAGCCCATGGTCTCGAACGGCATACTATCGCATGCCGTTTTGCATCATTTTTGAGGATTTGAAAAAAAGACGAAAATCACTCCGAGACCATGGGCTATAGCCCATCGTCTCGGAGTCATTTTCGCCTTTTTTTAAAATCCTCGTTTTTCATCATTTATGACCATGGCGATGGGCTATAACCCATGGTCTCGAACGGCTTACTATAGCATGCCGTTTTGCATCATTTTTGAGGATTTGAAAAAAAGACGAAAATCACTCCGAGACCATGGGCTATAGCCCATCGTCTCGGAGTCATTTTCGTCTTTTTTTAAAATCCTCGTTTTTCATCATTTATGACCATGGCGATGGGCTATAGCCCATGGTCTCGAACGGCATACTATCGCATGCCGTTTTCCATCATTTTTGAGGATTTGAAAAAAAGACGAAAATCACTCCGAGACCATGGGCTATAGCCCATCGTCTCGGAGTCATTTTCGTCTTTTTTCTTTATCCTCGTTTTTCATAATTTATGACCATGGCGATGGGCTATAGCCCATGGTCTCGAACGGCATACTATAGCATGCCGTTTTCCATCATTTTTGAGGATTTGAAAAAAAAGACGAAAATCACTCCGAGACCATGGGCTATAGCCCATTGTCTCGGAGTCATTTTCGTCTTTCTTTCAAATCCTTGTTTTTCATCATTTATGACCATGGCGATGGGCTATAGCCCATGGTCTCAAACGGCATACTATAGCAAGCCGTTTTCCATCATTTTTGAGGATTTGAAAAAAAGACGAAAATCACTCCGAGACCATGGGCTATAGCCCATCGTCTCGGAGTCATTTTCGACTTTTTTTTTATCCTCGTTTTTCATAATTTATGACCATGGCGATGGGCTATAGCCCATGGTCTCGAACGGCATACTATAGCAAGCCGTTTTCCATCATTTTTGAGGATTTGAAAAAAAGACGAAAATCACTCCGAGACCATGGGCTATAGCCCATCGTCTCGGAGTAATTTTCGTCTTTTTTTCAAATCCTTGTTTTTCATCATTTATGACCATGGCGATGGGCTATAGCCCATGGTCTCAAACGGCATACTATAGCAAGCCGTTTTCCATCATTTTTGAGGATTTGAAAAAAAGACGAAAATCACTCCGAGTCGAGACCATGGGCTATAGCCCATCGTCTCGGAGCCATTTTCGTCTTTTTTTCAAATCCTCGTTTTTCATCATTTATGACCATGGCGATGGGCTATAGCCCACGGTCTCGAACGGCATACTATAGCATGCCGTTTTCCATCATTTTTGAGGATTTTAAAAAAATACGAAAATCACTCCGAGACCATGGGCTATAGCCCATCGTCTCGGAGTCATTTTCGGGTTTTTTTAAAATCCTTGTTTTTCATCATTTATGACCATGGCGATGGGCTATAGCCCATCGTCTCGAACGGCATACTATCGCATGCCGTTTTCCATAATTTTTGAGGATTTGAAAAAAAGACGAAAATCACTCCGAGACCATGGGCTATAGCCCATCGTCTCGGGGTCATTTTCGTCTTTTTTTTTTATCCTCGTTTTTCATAATTTATGACCATGGCGATGGGCTATAGCCCATGGTCTCAAACGGCATACTATAGCAAGCCGTTTTCCATCATTTTTGAGGATTTGAAAAAAAGACGAAAATCACTCCGAGACCATGGGCTATAGCCCATCGTCTCGGAGTCATTTTCGACTTTTTTTTTATCCTCGTTTTTCATAATTTATGACCATGGCGATGGGCTATAGCCCATGGTCTCGAACGGCATACTATAGCAAGCCGTTTTCCATCATTTTTGAGGATTTGAAAAAAAGACGAAAATCACTCCGAGACCATGGGCTATAGCCCATCGTCTCGGAGTAATTTTCGTCTTTTTTTCAAATCCTTGTTTTTCATCATTTATGACCATGGCGATGGGCTATAGCCCATGGTCTCAAACGGCATACTATAGCAAGCCGTTTTCCATCATTTTTGAGGATTTGAAAAAAAGACGAAAATCACTCCGAGTCGAGACCATGGGCTATAGCCCATCGTCTCGGAGCCATTTTCGTCTTTTTTTCAAATCCTCGTTTTTCATCATTTATGACCATGGCGATGGGCTATAGCCCATGGTCTCGAACGGCATACTATAGCATGCCGTTTTCCATCATTTTTGAGGATTTTAAAAAAATACGAAAATCACTCCGAGACCATGGGCTATAGCCCATCGTCTCGGAGTCATTTTCGTTTTTTTTTTAAATCCTTGTTTTTCATCATTTATGACCATGGCGATGGGCTATAGCCCATCGTCTCGAACGGCATACTATCGCATGCCGTTTTCCATAATTTTTGAGGATTTGAAAAAAAGACGAAAATCACTCCGAGACCATGGGCTATAGCCCATCGTCTCGGGGTCATTTTCGACTTTTTTTTTTATCCTCGTTTTTCATCATTTATGACCATGGCGATGGGCTATAGCCCATGGTCTCGAACGGCATACTATAGCATGCCGTTTTCCATCATTTTTGAGGATTTGAAAAAAAGACGAAAATCACTCCGAGACCATGGGCTATAGCCCATCGTCTCGGAGCCATTTTCGTCTTTTTTTCAAATCCTTGTTTTTCATCATTTATGACCATGGCGATGGGCTATAGCCCATGGTCTCGAACGGCATACTATAGCATGCCATTTCCATCATTTTTGAGGATTTGAAAAAAAGACGAAAATCACTCCGAGACCATGGGCTATAGCCCATCGTCTCGGAGTCATTTTCGTCTTTTTTTCAAATCCTTGTTTTTCATCATTTATGACCATGGCGATGGGCTATAGCCCATGGTCCCGAACGGCATACTATAGCATGCCGTTTTCCATAATTTGAGGATTTGAAATAAAGACGAAGATCACTCCGAGACCATGGGCTATAGCCCATCGTCTCGGAGTCATTTTCGTCTTTTTTCTTTATCCTTGTTTTTCATCATTTATGACCATGGCGATGGGCTATAGCCCATGGTCTCGAACGGCATACTATAGCATGCCGTTTTCCATCATTTTTGAGGATTTGAAAAAAAGACGAAAATCACTCCGAGACCATGGGCTATAGCCCATCGTCTCGGATTAATTTTCGTCTTTTTTTCAAATCCTTGTTTTTCATCATTTATGACCATGGCGATGGGCTATAGCCCATGGTCTCAAACGGCATACTATAGCAAGCCGTTTTCCATCATTTTTGAGGATTTGAAAAAAAGACGAAAATCACTCCGAGTTGAGACCATGGGCTATAGCCCATCGTCTCGGAGCCATTTTCGTCTTTTTTTCAAATCCTCGTTTTTCTTCATTTATGACCATGGCGATGGGCTATAGCCCATGGTCTCGAACGGCATACTATAGCATGCCGTTTTCCATCATTTTTGAGGATTTTAAAAAAATACGAAAATCACTCCGAGACCATGGGCTATAGCCCATCGTCTCGGAGTCATTTTCGTTTTTTTTTTAAATCCTTGTTTTTCATCATTTATGACCATGGCGATGGGCTATAGCCCATCGTCTCGAACGGCATACTATCGCATGCCGTTTTCCATAATTTTTGAGGATTTGAAAAAAAGACGAAAATCACTCCGAGACCATGGGCTATAGCCCATCGTCTCGGGGTCATTTTCGTCTTTTTTTTTTAACCTCGTTTTTCATAATTTATGACCATGGCGATGGGCTATAGCCCATGGTCTCGAACGGCATACTATAGCATGCCGTTTTCCATCATTTTTGAGGATTTGAAAAAAAGACGAAAATCACTCCGAGACCATGGGCTATAGCCCATCGTCTCGGAGCCATTTTCGTCTTTTTTTCAAATCCTTGTTTTTCATCATTTATGACCATGGCGATGGGCTATAGCCCATGGTCTCGAACGGCATACTATAGCATGCCATTTCCATCATTTTTGAGGATTTGAAAAAGAGACGAAAATCACTCCGAGACCATGGGCTATAGCCCATCGTCTCGGAGCCATTTTCGTCTTTTTTTCAAATCCTTGTTTTTCATCATTTATGACCATGGCGATGGGCTATAGCCCATGGTCTCGAACGGCATACTATAGCATGCCATTTCCATCATTTTTGAGGATTTGAAAAAGAGACGAAAATCACTCCGAGACCATGGGCTATAGCCCATCGTCTCGGAGTCATTTTCGTCTTTTTTTCAAATCCTTGTTTTTCATCATTTATGACCATGGCGATGGGCTATAGCCCATGGTCTCGAACGGCATACTATAGCATGCCGTTTTCCATAATTTGAGGATTTGAAATAAAGACGAAGATCACTCCGAGACCATGGGCTATAGCCCATCGTCTCGGAGTCATTTTCGTCTTTTTTCTTTATCCTTGTTTTTCATCATTTATGACCATGGCGATGGGCTATAGCCCATGGTCTCGAACGGCATACTATAGCATGCCGTTTTCCATCATTTTTGAGGATTTGAAAAAAAGACGAAAATCACTCCGAGACCATGGGCTATAGCCCATCGTCTCGGAGTCATTTTCGCCTTTTTTCAAATCCTTGTTTTTCATCATTTATGACCATGGCGATTAGCTTTAACCCATGGTCTCGAACGGCATACTAAAGCATGCCGTTTTGCATCATTTTTGAGGATTTGAAAAAAAGACGAAAATCACTCCGAGACCATGGGCTATAGCCCATCGTCTCGGAGTCATTTTCGTCTTTTTTTTAAATCCTTGTTTTTCATCATTTATAACCATGGCGACGGGCTATAGCCCATGGTCTCGAACGGCATACTATAGAATGCCGTTTTGCATCATTTTTGAGGATTTTAAAAAAAGACGAAAATCACTCCGAGACCATGGGCTATAGCCCATCGTCTCGGAGTCATTTTCGTCTTTTTTTAAAATCCTCGTTTTTCATCATTTATGACCATGGCGATGGGCTATAACCCATGGTCTCGAACGGCTTACTATAGCATGCCGTTTTGCATCATTTTTGAGGATTTGAAAAAAAGACGAAAATCACTCCGAGACCATGGGCTATAGCCCATCGTCTCGGAGTCATTTTCGTCTTTTTTTAAAATCCTCGTTTTTCATCATTTATGACCATGGCGATGGGCTATAGCCCATCGTCTCGAACGGCATACTATCGCATGCCGTTTTCCATCATTTTTGAGGATTTGAAAAAAAGACGAAAATCACTCCGAGACCATGGGCTATAGCCCATCGTCTCGGAGTCATTTTCGTCTTTTTTTCTTATCCTCGTTTTTCATAATTTATGACCATGGCGATGGGCTATAGCCCATGGTCTCGAACGGCATACTATAGCATGCCGTTTTCCATCATTTTTGAGGATTTGCAAAAAAGACGAAAATCACTCCGAGACCATGGGCTATAGCCCATTGTCTCGGAGTCATTTTCGTCCTTGTTTTTCATCATTTATGACCATGGCGATGGGCTATAGCCCATGGTCTCAAACGGCATACTATAGCAAGCCGTTTTCCATCATTTTTGAGGATTTGAAAAAAAGACGAAAATCACTCCGAGACCATGGTCTCGGAGTCATTTTCGTCTTTTTTTTTTATCCTCGTTTTTCATAATTTATGACCATGGCGATGGGCTATAGCCCATGGTCTCGAACGGCATACTATAGCATGCCGTTTTCCATCATTTTTGAGGATTTGAAAAAAAGACGAAAATCACTCCGAGACCATGGGCTATAGCCCATTGTCTCGGAGTCATTTGCCGTTTTCCATCATTTTTGAGGATTTGAAAAAAATACGAAAATCACTCCGAGACCATGGGCTATAGCCCATCGTCTCGGAGTCATTTTCGTTTCTTTTTTTAATCCTTGTTTTTCATCATTTATGACCATGGCGATGGGCTATAGCCCATCGTCTCGAACGGCATACTATCGCATGCCGTTTTCCATCATTTTTGAGGATTTGAAAAAAAGACGAAAATCACCATGGGCTATAGCCCATCGTCTCGGAGTCATTTTCGTCTTTTTTTCAAATCCTCGTTTTTCATCATTTATAGCCCATGGTCTCGAACGGCATACTATAGCATGCCGTTTTCCATCATTTTTGAGGATTTGAAAAAAATACGAAAATCATTCCGAGACCATGGGCTATAGCCCATCGTCTCGGGGTCATTTTCGTCTTTTTTTTTTATCCTCGTTTTTCATCATTTATGACCATGGCGATGGGCTATAGCCCATGGTCTCGAACGGCATACTATAGCATGCCGTTTTCCATCATTTTTGAGGATTTGAAAAAAAGACGAAAATCACTCCGAGACCATGGGCTATAGCCCCTCGTCTCGGAGTCATTTTCGTCTTTTTTTCAAATCCTTGTTTTTCATCATTTATGACCATGGCGATGGGCTATAGCCCATGGTCTCGAACGGCATACTATAGCATGCCGTTTTCCATCATTTTTGAGGATTTGAAAAAAATACGAAAATCACTCCGAGACCATGGGCTATAGCCCATCGTCTCGGAGTCATTTTCGTCTTTTTTTCAAATCCTTGTTTTTCATCATTTATGACCATGGCGATGGGCTATAGCCCATGGTCTCGGACGGCATACTATCGCATGCCGTTTTGCATCATTTTTGAGGATTTGAAAAAAAGACGAAAATCACTCCGAGACCATGGGCTATAGCCCATCGTCTCGGAGTCATTTTCGCCTTTTTTTTAAATCCTCGTTTTTCATCATTTATGACCATGGCGATGGGCTATAACCCATGGTCTCGAACGGCTTACTATAGCATGCCGTTTTGCATCATTTTTGAGGATTTGAAAAAAAGACGAAAATCACTCCGAGACCATGGGCTATAGCCCATCGTCTCGGAGTCATTTTCGTCTTTTTTTTAAATCCTCGTTTTTCATCATTTATGACCATGGCGATGGGCTATAGCCCATCGTCTCGAACGGCATACTATCGCATGCCGTTTTCCATCATTTTTGAGGATTTGAAAAAAAGACGAAAATCACTCCGAGACCATGGGCTATAGCCCATCGTCTCGGAGTCATTTTCGTCTTTTTTTTTATCCTCGTTTTTCATAATTTATGACCATGGCGATGGGCTATAGCCCATGGTCTCGAATGGCATACTATAGCATGCCGTTTTCCATCATTTTTGAGGTTTTGAAAAAAAGACGAAAATCACTCCGAGACCATGGGCTATAGCCCCTCGTCTCGGAGTCATTTTCGTCTTTTTTTCAAATCCTTGTTTTTCATCATTTATGACCATGGCGATGAGCTATAGCCCATGGTCTCGAACGGCATACTATAGCATGCCGTTTTCCATAATTTTTGAGGATTTGAAAAAAATACGAAAATCACTCCGAGACCATGGGCTATAGCCCATCGTCTCGGAGTCATTTTCGTCTTTTTTTCAAATCCTTGTTTTTCATCATTTATGACCATGGCGATGGGCTATAGCCCATGGTCTCGAACGGCATACTATCGCATGCCGTTTTGCATCATTTTTGAGGATTTGAAAAAAAGACGAAAATCACTCCGAGACCATGGGCTATAGCCCATTGTCTCGGAGTCATTTTCGTCTTTTTTTCAAATCCTTGTTTTTCATCATTTATGACCATGGCGATGGGCTATAGCCCATGGTCTCAAACGGCATACTATATAGCAAGCCGTTTTCCATCATTTTTGAGGATTTGAAAAAAAGACGAAAATCACTCCGAGACCATGGTCTCGGAGTCATTTTCGTCTTTTTTTTTTATCCTCGTTTTTCATAATTTATGACCATGGCGATGGGCTATAGCCCATGGTCTCGAACGGCATACTATAGCATGCCGTTTTCCAACATTTTTGAGGATTTGAAAAAAAGACGAAAATCACTCCGAGACCATGGGCTATAGCCCATCGTCTCGGAGTCATTTTCGTCTTTTTTTAAAATCCTCGTTTTTCATCATTTATGACCATGGCGATGGGCTATAGCCCATCGTCTCGAACGGCATACTATCGCATGCCGTTTTCCATCATTTTTGAGGATTTGAAAAAAAGACGAAAATCACTCCGAGACCATGGGCTATAGCCCATTGTCTCGGAGTCATTTTCGTCTTTTTTCTTTATCCTCGTTTTTCATAATTTATGACCATGGCGATGGGCTATAGCCCATGGTCTCGAACGGCATACTATAGCATGCCGTTTTCCATCATTTTTGAGGATTTGCAAAAAAGACGAAAATCACTCCGAGACCATGGGCTATAGCCCATTGTCTCGGAGTCATTTTCGTCTTTTTTTCAAATCCTTGTTTTTCATCATTTATGACCATGGCGATGGGCTATAGCCCATGGTCTCAAACGGCATACTATATAGCAAGCCGTTTTCCATCATTTTTGAGGATTTGAAAAAAAGACGAAAATCACTCCGAGACCATGGTCTCGGAGTCATTTTCGTCTTTTTTTTTATCCTCGTTTTTCATAATTTATGACCATGGCGATGGGCTATAGCCCATGGTCTCGAACGGCATACTATAGCATGCCGTTTTCCATCATTTTTGAGGATTTGAAAAAAAGACGAAAATCACTCCGAGACCATGGGCTATAGCCCATCGTCTCGGAGTCATTTTCGTCTTTTTTTCAAATCCTTGTTTTTCATCATTTATGACCATGGCGATGGGCTATAGCCCATGGTCTCAAACGGCATACTATAGCAAGCCGTTTTCCATCATTTTTGAGGATTTGAAAAAAAGACGAAAATCACTCCGAGTCGAGACCATGGGCTATAGCCCATCGTCTCGGAGTCATTTTCGTATTTTTTTCAAATCCTCGTTTTTCATCATTTATGACCATGGCGATGGGCTATAGCCCATGGTCTCGAACGGCATACTATAGCATGCCGTTTTCCATCATTTTTGAGGATTTGAAAAAAATACGAAAATCACTCCGAGACCATGGGCTATAGCCCATCGTCTCGGAGTCATTTTCGTTTTTTTTTTAATCCTTGTTTTTCATCATTTATGACCATGGCGATGGGCTATAGCCCATCGTCTCGAACGGCATACTATCGCATGCCGTTTTCCATCATTTTTGAGGATTTGAAAAAAAGACGAAAATCACCATGGGCTATAGCCCATCGTCTCGGAGTCATTTTCGTCTTTTTTTCAAATCCTCGTTTTTCATCATTTATGACCATGGCGATGGGCTATAGCCCATGGTCTCGAACGGCATACTATAGCATGCCGTTTTCCATCATTTTTGAGGATTTGAAAAAAATACGAAAATCACTCCGAGACCATGGGCTATAGCCCATCATCTCGGAGTCATTTTCGTTTTTTTTTAAATCCTTGTTTTTCATCATTTATGACCATGGCGATGGGCTATAGCCCATCGTCTCGAACGGCATACTATCGCATGCCGTTTTCCATCATTTTTGAGGATTTGAAAAAAAGACGAAAATCACTCCGAGACCATGGGCTATAGCCCATCGTCTCGGGGTCATTTTCGTCTTTTTTTTTTATCCTCGTTTTTCATCATTTATGACCATGGGGATGGGCTATAGCCCATGGTCTCGAACGGCATACTATAGCATGCCGTTTTCCATCATTTTTGAGGATTTAAAAAAAAGACGAAAATCACTCCGAGACCATGGGCTATAGCCCCTCGTCTCGGAGTCATTTTCGTCTTTTTTTCAAATCCTTGTTTTTCATCATTTATGACCATGGCGATGGGCTATAGCCCATGGTCTCGAACGGCATACTATAGCATGCCGTTTTCCATCATTTTTGAGGATTTGAAAAAAATACGAAAATCACTCCGAGACCATGGGCTATAGCCCATCGTCTCGGAGTCATTTTCGTCTTTTTTTCAAATCCTTGTTTTTCATCATTTATGACCATGGCGATGGGCTATAGCCCATGGTCTCGAACGGCATACTATCGCATGCCGTTTTCCATCATTTTTGAGGATTTGAAAAAAAGACGAAAATCACTCCGAGACCATGGGCTATAGCCCATTGTCTCGGAGTCATTTTCGTCTTTTTTTAAAATCCTCGTTCTTCATCATTTATGACCATGGCGATGGGCTATAACCCATCGTCTCGAACGGCTTACTATAGCATGCCGTTTTGCATCATTTTTGAGGATTTGAAAAAAAGACGAAAATCACTCCGAGACCATGGGCTATAGCCCATCGTCTCGGAGTCATTTTCGTCTTTTTTTTTTATCCTCGTTTTTCATAATTTATGACCATGGCGATGGGCTATAGCCCATGGTCTCGAACGGCATACTATAGCATGCCGTTTTCCATAATTTTTGAGGATTTGAAAAAAAGACGAAAATCACTCCGAGACCATGGGCTATAGCCCATTGTCTCGGAGTCATTTTCGTCTTTTTTTCAAATCCTTGTTTTTCATCATTTATGACCATGGCGATGGGCTATAGCCCATGGTCTCAAACGGCATACTATAGCAAGCCGTTTTCCATCATTTTTGAGGATTTGAAAAAAAGACGAAAATCACTCCGAGACCATGGGCTATAGCCCATCGTCTCGGAGTCATTTTCGTCTTTTTTTAAAATCCTCGTTTTTCATCATTTATGACCATGGCGATGGGCTATAGCCCATCGTCTCGAACGGCATACTATCGCATGCCGTTTTCCATCATTTTTGAGGATTTGCAAAAAAGACGAAAATCACTCCGAGACCATGGGCTATAGCCCATTGTCTCGGAGTCATTTTCGTCTTTTTTTCAAATTCTTGTTTTTCATCATTTATGACCATGGCGATGGGCTATAGCCCATGGTCTCAAACGGCATACTATATAGCAAGCCGTTTTCCATCATTTTTGAGGATTTGAAAAAAAGACGAAAATCACTCCGAGACCATGGTCTCGGAGTCATTTTCGTCTTTTTTTTATCCTCGTTTTTCATAATTTATGACCATGGCGATGGGCTATAGCCCATGGTCTCGAACGGCATACTATAGCATGCCGTTTTCCATCATTTTTGAGGATTTGAAAAAAAGACGAAAATCACTCCGAGACCATGGGCTATAGCCCATCGTCTCGGAGTCATTTTCGTCTTTTTTTCAAATCCTTGTTTTTCATCATTTATGACCATGGCGATGGGCTATAGCCCATGGTCTCAAACGGCATACTATAGCAAGCCGTTTTCCATCATTTTTGAGGATTTGAAAAAAAGACGAAAATCACTCCGAGTCGAGACCATGGGCTATAGCCCATCGTCTCGGAGTCATTTTCGTATTTTTTTCAAATCCTCGTTTTTCATCATTTATGACCATGGCGATGGGCTATAGCCCATGGTCTCGAACGGCATACTATAGCATGCCGTTTTCCATCATTTTTGAGGATTTGAAAAAAATACGAAAATCACTCCGAGACCATGGGCTATAGCCCATCGTCTCGGAGTCATTTTCGTTTTTTTTTAAATCCTTGTTTTTCATCATTTATGACCATGGCGATGGGCTATAGCCCATCGTCTCGAACGGCATACTATCGCATGCCGTTTTCCATCATTTTTGAGGATTTGAAAAAAAGACGAAAATCACCATGGGCTATAGCCCATCGTCTCGGAGTCATTTTCGTCTTTTTTTCAAATCCTCGTTTTTCATCATTTATGACCATGGCGATGGGCTATAGCCCATGGTCTCGAACGGCATACTATAGCATGCCGTTTTCCATCATTTTTGAGGATTTGAAAAAAATACGAAAATCACTCCGAGACCATGGGCTATAGCCCATCATCTCGGAGTCATTTTCGGTTTTTTTTAAATCCTTGTTTTTCATCATTTATGACCATGGCGATGGGCTATAGCCCATCGTCTCGAACGGCATACTATCGCATGCCGTTTTCCATCATTTTTGAGGATTTGAAAAAAAGACGAAAATCACTCCGAGACCATGGGCTATAGCCCATCGTCTCGGGGTCATTTTCGTCTTTTTTTTTTATCCTCGTTTTTCATCATTTATGACCATGGCGATGGGCTATAGCCCATGGTCTCGAACGGCATACTATAGCATGCCGTTTTGCATCATTTTTGAGGATTTGAAAAAAAGACGAAAATCACTCCGAGACCATGGGCTATAGCCCCTCGTCTCGGAGTCATTTTCGTCTTTTTTTCAAATCCTTGTTTTTCATCATTTATGACCATGGCGATGGGCTATAGCCCATGGTCTCGAACGGCATACTATCGCATGCCGTTTTCCATCATTTTTGAGGATTTGAAAAAAAGACGAAAATCACTCCGAGACCATGGGCTATAGCCCATCGTCTCGGAGTCATTTTCGTATTTTTTTCAAATCCTTGTTTTTCATCATTTATGACCATGGCGATGGGCTATAGCCCATGGTCTCGAACGGCATACTATCGCATGCCGTTTTCCATCATTTTTGAGGATTTGAAAAAAAGACGAAAATCACTCCGAGACCATGGGCTATAGCCCATCGTCTCGGAGTCATTTTCGTCTTTTTTTAAAATCCTCGTTTTTCATAATTTATGACCATGGCGATGGGCTATAGCCCATGGTCTCGAACGGCATACTATAGCATGCCGTTTTCCATCATTTTTGAGGATTTGAAAAAAAGACGAAAATCACTCCGAGACCATGGGCTATAGCCCATTGTCTCGGAGTCATTTTCGTCTTTTTTTCAAATCCTTGTTTTTCATCATTTATGACCATGGCGATGGGCTATAGCCCATGGTCTCAAACGGCATACTATAGCAAGCCGTTTTCCATCATTTTTGAGGATTTGAAAAAAAGACGAAAATCACTCCGAGACCGTGGTCTCGGAGTCATTTTCTTCTTTTTTTTTATCCTCGTTTTTCATAATTTATGACCATGGCGATGGGCTATAGCCCATGGTCTCGAACGGCATACTATAGCATGCCGTTTTCCATCATTTTTGAGGATTTGAAAAAAAGACGAAAATCACTCCGAGACCATGGGCTATAGCCCATCGTCTCGGGGTCATTTTCGTCTTTTTTTTTTATCCTCGTTTTTCATCATTTATGACCATGGCGATGGGCTATAGCCCATCTCAGACGGCATACTATAGCATGCCGTTTTCCATCATTTTTGAGGATTTGAAAAAAATACGAAAATCACTCCGAGACCATGGGCTATAGCCCATCGTCTCGGAGTCATTTTCGTCTTTTTTTCAAATCCTTGTTTTTCATCATTTATGACCATGGCGATGGGCTATAGCCCATGGTCTCGAACGGCATACTATCGCATGCCGTTTTCCATCATTTTTGAGGATTTGAAAAAAAGACGAAAATCACTCCGAGACCATGGGCTATAGCCCATTGTCTCGGAGTCATTTTCGTCTTTTTTTCAAATCCTTGTTTTTCATCATTTATGACCATGGCGATGGGCTATAGCCCATGGTCTCAAACGGCATACTATAGCAAGCCGTTTTCCATCATTTTTGAGGATTTGAAAAAAAGATGAAAATCACTCCGAGACCATGGGCTATAGCCCATCGTCTCGGAGTCATTTTCGTCTTTTTTTTTATCCTCGTTTTTCATAATTTATGACCATGGCGATGGGCTATAGCCCATGGTCTCGAACGGCATACTATAGCATGCCGTTTTCCATCATTTTTGAGGATTTGAAAAAAAGACGAAAATCACTCCGAGACCATGGGCTATAGCCCATCGTCTCGGAGTCATTTTCGTCTTTTTTTTAAATCCTCGTTTTTCATCATTTATGACCATGGCGATGGGCTATAGCCCATGGTCTCAAACGGCATACTATAGCAAGCCGTTTTCCATCATTTTTGAGGATTTGAAAAGAAGACGAAAATCACTCCGAGTCGAGACCATGGGCTATAGCCCATCGTCTCGGAGTCATTTTCGTCTTTTTTTCAAATCCTCGTTTTTCATCATTTATGACCATGGCGATGGGCTATAGCCCATGGTCTCGAACGGCATACTATAGCATGCCGTTTTCCATCATTTTTGAGGATTTGAAAAAAAGCCGAAAATCACTCCGAGACCATGGGCTATAGCCCATCGTCTGAGTAATTTTCGTCTTTTTTTCAAATCCTTGTTTTTCATCATTTATGACCATGGCGATGGGCTATAGCCCATGGTCTCGAACGGCATACTATAGCATGCCGTTTTCCATCATTTTTGAGGATTTGAAAAAAAGACGAAAATCACTCCGAGACCATGGGCTATAGCCCATCGTCTGAGTCATTTTCGTCTTTTTTTCAAATCCTTGTTTTTCATCATTTATGACCATGGCGATGGGCTATAGCCCATGGTCTCGAACGGCATACTATAGCATGCCGTTTTCCATCATTTTTGAGGATTTGAAAAAAAGACGAAAATCACTCCGAGACCATGGGCTATAGCCCCTCGTCTCGGAGTCATTTTCGTCTTTTTTTCAAATCCTTGTTTTTCATCATTTATGACCATGGCGATGGGCTATAGCCCATGGTCTCGAACGGCATACTATAGCATGCCGTTTTCCATCATTTTTGAGGATTTGAAAAAAATACGAAAATCACTCCGAGACCATGGGCTATAGCCCATCGTCTCGGAGTCATTTTCGTCTTTTTTTCAAATCCTTGTTTTTCATCATTTATGACCATGGCGATGGGCTATAGCCCATGGTCTCGAACGGCATACTATCGCATGCCGTTTTCCATCATTTTTGAGGATTTGAAAAAAAGACGAAAATCACTCCGAGACCATGGGCTATAGCCCATCGTCTCGGAGTCATTTTCGTCTTTTTTAAAAATCCTCGTTTTTCATCATTTATGACCATGGCGATGGGCTATAACCCATGGTCTCGAACGGCTTACTATAGCATGCCGTTTTGCATCATTTTTGAGGATTTGTAAAAAAGACGAAAATCACTCCGAGACCATGGGCTATAGCCCATCGTCTCGGAGTCATTTTCGTCTTTTTTTTTAAATCCTCGTTTTTCATCATTTATGACCATGGCGATGGGCTATAGCCCATCGTCTCGAACGGCATACTATCGCATGCCGTTTTCCATCATTTTTGAGGATTTGAAAAAAAGACGAAAATCACTCCGAGACCATGGGCTATAGCCCATCGTCTCGGAGTCATTTTCGTCTTTTTTTTTTATCCTCGTTTTTCATAATTTCTGACCATGGCGATGGGCTATAGCCCATGGTCTCGAACGGCATACTATAGCATGCCGTTTTCCATCATTTTTGAGGATTTGAAAAAAAGACGAAAATCACTCCGAGACCATGGGCTATATAGCCCATTGTCTCGGAGTCATTTTCGTCTTTTTTTCAAATCCTTGTTTTTCATCATTTATGACCATGGCGATGGGCTATAGCCCATGGTCTCGAACGGCATACTATAGCATGCCGTTTTCCATCATTTTTGAGGATTTGAAAAAAAGCCGAAAATCACTCCGAGACCATGGGCTATAGCCCATCGTCTGAGTCATTTTCGTCTTTTTTTCAAATCCTTGTTTTTCATCATTTATGACCATGGCGATGGGCTATAGCCCATGGTCTCGAACGGCATACTATAGCATGCCGTTTTCCATCATTTTTGAGGATTTGAAAAAAAGACGAAAATCACTCCGAGACCATGGGCTATAGCCCATCGTCTGAGTCATTTTCGTCTTTTTTTCAAATCCTTGTTTTTCATCATTTATGACCATGGCGATGGGCTATAGCCCATGGTCTCGAACGGCATACTATAGCATGCCGTTTTCCATCATTTTTGAGGATTTGAAAAAAAGACGAAAATCACTCCGAGACCATGGGCTATAGCCCCTCGTCTCGGAGTCATTTTCGTCTTTTTTTCAAATCCTTGTTTTTCATAATTTATGACCATGGCGATGGGCTATAGCCCATGGTCTCGAACGGCATACTATAGCATGCCGTTTTCCATCATTTTTGAGGATTTGAAAAAAAGACGAAAATCACTCCGAGACCATGGGCTATAGCCCATCGTCTCGGAGTCATTTTCGTCTTTTTTTCAAATCCTTGTTTTTCAAATCCTTGTTTTTCATCATTTATGACCATGGCGATGGGCTATAGCCCATGGTCTCGAACGGCATACTATCGCATGCCGTTTTCCATCATTTTTGAGGATTTGAAAAAAAAGACGAAAATCACTCCGAGACCATGGGCTATAGCCCATCGTCTCGGAGTCATTTTCGTCTTTTTTTAAAATCCTCGTTTTTCATCATTTATGACCATGGCGATGGGCTATAACCCATGGTCTCGAACGGCTTACTATAGCATGCCGTTTTGCATCATTTTTGAGGATTTGAAAAAAAGACGAAAATCACTCCGAGACCATGGGCTATAGCCCATCGTCTCGGAGTCATTTTCGTCTTTTTTTAAAATCCTCGTTTTTCATCATTTATGACCATGGCGATGGGCTATAGCCCATCGTCTCGAACGGCATACTATCGCATGCCGTTTTCCATCATTTTTGAGGATTTGAAAAAAAGACGAAAATCACTCCGAGACCATGGGCTATAGCCCATCGTCTCGGAGTCATTTTCCTCTTTTTTTTTTATCCTCGTTTTTCATAATTTATGACCATGGCGATGGGCTATAGCCCATGGTCTCGAACGGCATACTATAGCATGCCGTTTTCCATCATTTTTGAGGATTTGAAAAAAAGACGAAAATCACTCCGAGACCATGGGCTATAGCCCATTGTCTCGGAGTCATTTTCGTCTTTTTTTCAAATCCTTGTTTTTCATCATTTATGACCATGGCGATGGGCTATAGCCCATGGTCTCGAACGGCATACTATAGCATGCCGTTTTCCATCATTTTTGAGGATTTGAAAAAAAGACGAAAATCACTCCGAGACCATGGGCTATAGCCCATCGTCTGAGTCATTTTCGTCTTTTTTTCAAATCCTTGTTTTTCATCATTTATGACCATGGCGATGGGCTATAGCCCATGGTCTCGAACGGCATACTATAGCATGCCGTTTTCCATCATTTTTGAGGATTTGAAAAAAAGACGAAAATCACTCCGAGACCATGGGCTATAGCCCCTCGTCTCGGAGTCATTTTCGTCTTTTTTTCAAATCCTTGTTTTTCATCATTTATGACCATGGCGATGGGCTATAGCCCATGGTCTCGAACGGCATACTATAGCATGCCGTTTTCCATCATTTTTGAGGATTTGAAAAAAAGACGAAAATCACTCCGAGACCATGGGCTATAGCCCATCGTCTCGGAGTCATTTTCGTCTTTTTTTCAAATCCTTGTTTTTCAAATCCTTGTTTTTCATCATTTATGACCATGGCGATGGGCTATAGCCCATGGTCTCGAACGGCATACTATCGCATGCCGTTTTCCATCATTTTTGAGGATTTGAAAAAAAAGACGAAAATCACTCCGAGACCATGGGCTATAGCCCATCGTCTCGGAGTCATTTTCGTCTTTTTTTTAAATCCTCGTTTTTCATCATTTATGACCATGGCGATGGGCTATAACCCATGGTCTCGAACGGCTTACTATAGCATGCCGTTTTGCATCATTTTTGAGGATTTGAAAAAAAGACGAAAATCACTCCGAGACCATGGGCTATAGCCCATCGTCTCGGAGTCATTTTCGTCTTTTTTAAAAATCCTCGTTTTTCATCATTTATGACCATGGCGATGGGCTATAGCCCATCGTCTCGAACGGCATACTATCGCATGCCGTTTTCCATCATTTTTGAGGATTTGAAAAAAAGACGAAAATCACTCCGAGACCATGGGCTATAGCCCATCGTCTCGGAGTCATTTTCGTCTTTTTTTTTTATCCTCGTTTTTCATAATTTATGACCATGGCGATGGGCTATAGCCCATGGTCTCGAACGGCATACTATAGCATGCCGTTTTCCATCATTTTTGAGGATTTGAAAAAAAGACGAAAATCACTCCGAGACCATGGGCTATAGCCCATCGTCTGAGTCATTTTCGTCTTTTTTTCAAATCCTTGTTTTTCATCATTTATGACCATGGCGATGGGCTGTAGCCCATGGTCTCGAACGGCATACTATAGCATGCCGTTTTCCATCATTTTTGAGGATTTGAAAAAAAGACGAAAATCACTCCGAGACCATGGGCTATAGCCCATCGTCTGAGTCATTTTCGTCTTTTTTTCAAATCCTTGTTTTTCATCATTTATGACCATGGCGATGGGCTATAGCCCATGGTCTCGAACGGCATACTATAGCATGCCGTTTTCCATCATTTTTGAGGATTTGAAAAAAATACGAAAATCACTCCGAGACCATGGGCTATAGCCCATCGTCTCGGAGTCATTTTCTTATTTTTTTCAAATCCTTGTTTTTCATCATTTATGACCATGGCGATGGGCTATAGCCCATGGTCTCAAACGGCATACTATAGCAAGCCGTTTTCCATCATTTTTGAGGATTTGAAAAGAAGACGAAAATCACTCCGAGTCGAGACCATGGGCTATAGCCCATCGTCTCGGAGTCATTTTCGTCTTTTTTTCAAATCCTCGTTTTTCATCATTTATGACCATGGCGATGGGCTATAGCCCATGGTCTCAAACGGCATACTATAGCAAGCCGTTTTCCATCATTTTTGAGGATTTGAAAAGAAGACGAAAATCACTCCGAGTCGAGACCATGGGCTATAGCCCATCGTCTCGGAGTCATTTTCGTCTTTTTTTCAAATCCTCGTTTTTCATCATTTATGACCATGGCGATGGGCTATAGCCCATGGTCTCGAACGGCATACTATAGCATGCCGTTTTCCATCATTTTTGAGGATTTGAAAAAAATACGAAAATCACTCCGAGACCATGGGCTATAGCCCATCGTCTCGGAGTCATTTTCGTTTTTTTTTAAATCCTTGTTTTTCATCATTTATGACCATGGCGATGGGCTATAGCCCATCGTCTCGAACGGCATACTATCGCATGCCGTTTTCCATCATTTTTGAGGATTTGAAAAAAAGACGAAAATCACTCCGAGACCATGGGCTATAGCCCATCGTCTCGGAGTCATTTTCGTCTTTTTTTCAAATCCTTGTTTTTCATCATTTATGACCATGGCGATGGGCTATAGCCCATGGTCTCGAACGGCATACTATAGCATGCCGTTTTGCATCAAATTTGAGGATTTGAAAAAAAGACGAAAATCACTCCGAGACCATGGGCTATAGCCCATCGTCTCGGAGTCATTTTCGTCTTTTTTTAAAATCCTCGTTTTTCATCATTTATGACCATGGCGATGGGCTATAGCCCATCGTCTCGAACGGCATACTATCGCATGCCGTTTTCCATCATTTTTGAGGATTTGAAAAAAAGACGAAAATCACTCCGAGACCATGGGCTATAGCCCATCGTCTCGGAGTCATTTTCGTCTTTTTTTTTTATCCTCGTTTTTCATAATTTCTGACCATGGCGATGGGCTATAGCCCATGGTCTCGAACGGCATACTATAGCATGCCGTTTTCCATCATTTTTGAGGATTTGAAAAAAAGACGAAAATCACTCCGAGACCATGGGCTATATAGCCCATTGTCTCGGAGTCATTTTCGTCTTTTTTTCAAATCCTTGTTTTTCATCATTTATGACCATGGCGATGGGCTATAGCCCATGGTCTCGAACGGCATACTATAGCATGCCGTTTTCCATCATTTTTGAGGATTTGAAAAAAAGCCGAAAATCACTCCGAGACCATGGGCTATAGCCCATCGTCTGAGTCATTTTCGTCTTTTTTTCAAATCCTTGTTTTTCATCATTTATGACCATGGCGATGGGCTATAGCCCATGGTCTCGAACGGCATACTATAGCATGCCGTTTTCCATCATTTTTGAGGATTTGAAAAAAAGACGAAAATCACTCCGAGACCATGGGCTATAGCCCATCGTCTGAGTCATTTTCGTCTTTTTTTCAAATCCTTGTTTTTCATCATTTATGACCATGGCGATGGGCTATAGCCCATGGTCTCGAACGGCATACTATAGCATGCCGTTTTCCATCATTTTTGAGGATTTGAAAAAAAGACGAAAATCACTCCGAGACCATGGGCTATAGCCCCTCGTCTCGGAGTCATTTTCGTCTTTTTTTCAAATCCTTGTTTTTCATCATTTATGACCATGGCGATGGGCTATAGCCCATGGTCTCGAACGGCATACTATAGCATGCCGTTTTCCATCATTTTTGAGGATTTGAAAAAAAGACGAAAATCACTCCGAGACCATGGGCTATAGCCCCTCGTCTCGGAGTCATTTTCGTCTTTTTTTCAAATCCTTGTTTTTCAAATCCTTGTTTTTCATCATTTATGACCATGGCGATGGGCTATAGCCCATGGTCTCGAACGGCATACTATCGCATGCCGTTTTCCATCATTTTTGAGGATTTGAAAAAAAAGACGAAAATCACTCCGAGACCATGGGCTATAGCCCATCGTCTCGGAGTCATTTTCGTCTTTTTTTAAAATCCTCGTTTTTCATCATTTATGACCATGGCGATGGGCTATAACCCATGGTCTCGAACGGCTTACTATAGCATGCCGTTTTGCATCATTTTTGAGGATTTGAAAAAAAGACGAAAATCACTCCGAGACCATGGGCTATAGCCCATCGTCTCGGAGTCATTTTCGTCTTTTTTTAAAATCCTCGTTTTTCATCATTTATGACCATGGCGATGGGCTATAGCCCATCGTCTCGAACGGCATACTATCGCATGCCGTTTTCCATCATTTTTGAGGATTTGAAAAAAAGACGAAAATCACTCCGAGACCATGGGCTATAGCCCATCGTCTCGGAGTCATTTTCGTCTTTTTTTTTTATCCTCGTTTTTCATAATTTATGACCATGGCGATGGGCTATAGCCCATGGTCTCGAACGGCATACTATAGCATGCCGTTTTCCATCATTTTTGAGGATTTGAAAAAAAGACGAAAATCACTCCGAGACCATGGGCTATAGCCCATCGTCTGAGTCATTTTCGTCTTTTTTTCAAATCCTTGTTTTTCATCATTTATGACCATGGCGATGGGCTATAGCCCATGGTCTCGAACGGCATACTATAGCATGCCGTTTTCCATCATTTTTGAGGATTTGAAAAAAAGACGAAAATCACTCCGAGACCATGGGCTATAGCCCATCGTCTGAGTCATTTTCGTCTTTTTTTCAAATCCTTGTTTTTCATCATTTATGACCATGGCGATGGGCTATAGCCCATGGTCTCGAACGGCATACTATAGCATGCCGTTTTCCATCATTTTTGAGGATTTGAAAAAAATACGAAAATCACTCCGAGACCATGGGCTATAGCCCATCGTCTCGGAGTCATTTTCTTATTTTTTTCAAATCCTTGTTTTTCATCATTTATGACCATGGCGATGGGCTATAGCCCATGGTCTCAAACGGCATACTATAGCAAGCCGTTTTCCATCATTTTTGAGGATTTGAAAAGAAGACGAAAATCACTCCGAGTCGAGACCATGGGCTATAGCCCATCGTCTCGGAGTCATTTTCGTCTTTTTTTCAAATCCTCGTTTTTCATCATTTATGACCATGGCGATGGGCTATAGCCCATGGTCTCAAACGGCATACTATAGCAAGCCGTTTTCCATCATTTTTGAGGATTTGAAAAGAAGACGAAAATCACTCCGAGTCGAGACCATGGGCTATAGCCCATCGTCTCGGAGTCATTTTCGTCTTTTTTTCAAATCCTCGTTTTTCATCATTTATGACCATGGCGATGGGCTATAGCCCATGGTCTCGAACGGCATACTATAGCATGCCGTTTTCCATCATTTTTGAGGATTTGAAAAAAATACGAAAATCACTCCGAGACCATGGGCTATAGCCCATCGTCTCGGAGTCATTTTCGTTTTTTTTTTAAATCCTTGTTTTTCATCATTTATGACCATGGCGATGGGCTATAGCCCATCGTCTCGAACGGCATACTATCGCATGCCGTTTTCCATCATTTTTGAGGATTTGAAAAAAAGACGAAAATCACTCCGAGACCATGGGCTATAGCCCATCGTCTCGGAGTCATTTTCGTCTTTTTTTCAAATCCTTGTTTTTCATCATTTATGACCATGGCGATGGGCTATAGCCCATGGTCTCGAACGGCATACTATAGCATGCCGTTTTGCATCAAATTTGAGGATTTGAAAAAAAGACGAAAATCACTCCGAGACCATGGGCTATAGCCCATCGTCTCGGAGCCATTTTCGTCTTTTTTTCAAATCCTTGTTTTTCATCATTTATGACCTTGGCGATGGGCTATAGCCCATGGTCTCGAACGGCATACTATAGCATGCCGTTTTCCATCATTTTTGAGGATTTGAAAAAAAGACGAAAATCACTCCGAGTCGAGACCATGGGCTATAGCCCATCGTCTCGGAGTCATTTTCGTCTTTTTTTCAAATCCTCGTTTTTCATCATTTATGACCATGGCGATGGGCTATAGCCCATGGTCTCGAACGGCATACTATAGCATGCCGTTTTGCATCATTTTTGAGGATTTGAAAAAAAGACGAAAATCACTCCGAGACCATGGGCTATAGCCCATCGTCTCGGAGTCATTTTCGTCTTTTTTTCAAATCCTTGTTTTTCATCATTTATGACCATGGCGATGGGCTATAGCCCATGGTCTCGAACGGCATACTATAGCATGCCGTTTTCCATCATTTTTGAGGATTTGAAAAAAATACGAAAATCACTCCGAGACCATGGGCTATAGCCCATGGTCTCGGAGTCATTTTCGTCTTTTTTTCAAATCCTTGTTTTTCATCATTTATGACCATGGCGATGGGCTATAGCCCATGGTCTCGAACGGCATACTATAGCATGCCGTTTTCCATCATTTTTGAGGATTTGAAAAAAAGACGAAAATCACTCCGAGACCATGGGCTATAGCCCATCGTCTCGGAGTCATTTTCGTCTTTTTTTCAAATCCTTGTTTTTCATAATTTATGACCATGGCGATGGGCTATAGCCCATGGTCTCGAACGGCATACTATAGCATGCCGTTTTGCATCATTTGAGGATTTGAAAAAAAGACGAAAATCACTCCGAGACCATGGGCTATAGCCCATCGTCTCGGAGTCGTTTTCGTCTTTTTTTCAAATCCTTGTTTTTCATCATTTATGACCATGGCGATGGGCTATAGCCCATGGTCTCGAACGGCATACTATAGCATGCCGTTTTCCATCATTTTTGAGGATTTGAAAAAAAGACGAAAATCACTCCGAGACCATGGGCTATAGCCCATCGTCTCGGAGTCATTTTCGTCTTTTTTTCAAATCCTCGTTTTTTATCATTTATGACCATGGCGATGGGCTATAGCCCATGGTCTCGAACGGCATACTATCGCATGCTGTTTTCCATCATTTTTGAGGAGTTGAAAAAAAGACGAAAATCACTCCGAGGCCATGGGCTATAGCCCATCGTCTCGGAGTCATTTTCGTCTTTTTTTCAAATCCTTGTTTTTCATCATTTATGACCATGGCGATGGGCTATAGCCCATGGTCTCGAACGGCATACTATAGCATGCCGTTTTGCATCAAATTTGAGGATTTGAAAAAAAGACGAAAATCACTCCGAGACCATGGGCTATAAGCCCATCGTCAGAGTCATTTTCGTCTTTTTTTCAAATCCTCGTTTTTCATAATTTATGACCATGGCGAGGGGCTATAGCCCATGGTCTCGAAAGGCATACTATAGCATGCCGTTTTGCATCATTTTTGAGGATTTGAAAAAAAGACGAAAATCACTCCGAGACCATGGGCAAATCCTCGTTTTTCATCATTTATGACCATGGCGATGGGCTATAGCCCATGGTCTCGAACGGCATACTATAGCATGCCGTTTTCCATCATTTTTGAGGATTTGAAAAAAAGACGAAAATCACTCCGAGACCATGGGCTATAGCCCATCGTCTCGGAGTCATTTTCGTCTTTTTTTTAAATCCTCGTTTTTCATCATTTATGACCATGGCGATGGGCTATAACCCATGGTCTCGAACGGCTTACTATAGCATGCCGTTTTGCATCATTTTTGAGGATTTGAAAAAAAGACGAAAATCACTCCGAGACCATGGGCTATAGCCCATCGTCTCGGAGTCATTTTCGTCTTTTTTTAAAATCCTCGTTTTTCATCATTTATGACCATGGCGATGGGCTATAGCCCATCGTCTCGAACGGCATACTATCGCATGCCGTTTTCCATCATTTTTGAGGATTTGAAAAAAAGACGAAAATCACTCCGAGACCATGGGCTATAGCCCATCGTCTCGGAGTCATTTTCGTCTTTTTTTTTTATCCTCGTTTTTCATAATTTATGACCATGGCGATGGGCTATAGCCCATGGTCTCGAACGGCATACTATAGCATGCCGTTTTCCATCATTTTTGAGGATTTGAAAAAAAGACGAAAATCACTCCGAGACCATGGGCTATAGCCCATCGTCTGAGTCATTTTCGTCTTTTTTTCAAATCCTTGTTTTTCATCATTTATGACCATGGCGATGGGCTATAGCCCATGGTCTCGAACGGCATACTATAGCATGCCGTTTTCCATCATTTTTGAGGATTTGAAAAAAAGACGAAAATCACTCCGAGACCATGGGCTATAGCCCATCGTCTGAGTCATTTTCGTCTTTTTTTCAAATCCTTGTTTTTCATCATTTATGACCATGGCGATGGGCTATAGCCCATGGTCTCGAACGGCATACTATAGCATGCCGTTTTCCATCATTTTTGAGGATTTGAAAAAAATACGAAAATCACTCCGAGACCATGGGCTATAGCCCATCGTCTCGGAGTCATTTTCTTATTTTTTTCAAATCCTTGTTTTTCATCATTTATGACCATGGCGATGGGCTATAGCCCATGGTCTCAAACGGCATACTATAGCAAGCCGTTTTCCATCATTTTTGAGGATTTGAAAAGAAGACGAAAATCACTCCGAGTCGAGACCATGGGCTATAGCCCATCGTCTCGGAGTCATTTTCGTCTTTTTTTCAAATCCTCGTTTTTCATCATTTATGACCATGGCGATGGGCTATAGCCCATGGTCTCGAACGGCATACTATAGCATGCCGTTTTGCATCATTTTTGAGGATTTGAAAAAAAGACGAAAATCACTCCGAGACCATGGGCTATAGCCCATCGTCTCGGAGTCATTTTCGTCTTTTTTTCAAATCCTTGTTTTTCATCATTTATGACCATGGCGATGGGCTATAGCCCATGGTCTCGAACGGCATACTATAGCATGCCGTTTTCCATCATTTTTGAGGATTTGAAAAAAATACGAAAATCACTCCGAGACCATGGGCTATAGCCCATGGTCTCGGAGTCATTTTCGTCTTTTTTTCAAATCCTTGTTTTTCATCATTTATGACCATGGCGATGGGCTATAGCCCATGGTCTCGAACGGCATACTATAGCATGCTGTTTTCCATCATTTTTGAGGATTTGAAAAAAAGACGAAAATCACTCCGAGACCATGGGCTATAGCCCATCGTCTCGGAGTCATTTTCGTCTTTTTTTCAAATCCTTGTTTTTCATAATTTATGACCATGGCGATGGGCTATAGCCCATGGTCTCGAACGGCATACTATAGCATGCCGTTTTGCATCATTTGAGGATTTGAAAAAAAGACGAAAATCACTCCGAGACCATGGGCTATAGCCCATCGTCTCGGAGTCGTTTTCGTCTTTTTTTCAAATCCTTGTTTTTCATCATTTATGACCATGGCGATGGGCTATAGCCCATGGTCTCGAACGGCATACTATAGCATGCCGTTTTCCATCATTTTTGAGGATTTGAAAAAAAGACGAAAATCACTCCGAGACCATGGGCTATAGCCCATCGTCTCGGAGTCATTTTCGTCTTTTTTTCAAATCCTCGTTTTTTATCATTTATGACCATGGCGATGGGCTATAGCCCATGGTCTCGAACGGCATACTATCGCATGCTGTTTTCCATCATTTTTGAGGAGTTGAAAAAAAGACGAAAATCACTCCGAGGCCATGGGCTATAGCCCATCGTCTCGGAGTCATTTTCGTCTTTTTTTCAAATCCTTGTTTTTCATCATTTATGACCATGGCGATGGGCTATAGCCCATGGTCTCGAACGGCATACTATAGCATGCCGTTTTGCATCAAATTTGAGGATTTGAAAAAAAGACGAAAATCACTCCGAGACCATGGGCTATAAGCCCATCGTCAGAGTCATTTTCGTCTTTTTTTCAAATCCTCGTTTTTCATAATTTATGACCATGGCGAGGGGCTATAGCCCATGGTCTCGAAAGGCATACTATAGCATGCCGTTTTGCATCATTTTTGAGGATTTGAAAAAAAGACGAAAATCACTCCGAGACCATGGGCAAATCCTCGTTTTTCATCATTTATGACCATGGCGATGGGCTATAGCCCATGGTCTCGAACGGCATACTATAGCATGCCGTTTTCCATCATTTTTGAGGATTTGAAAAAAAGACGAAAATCACTCCGAGACCATGGGCTATAGCCCATCGTCTCGGAGTCATTTTCGTCTTTTTTTTAAATCCTCGTTTTTCATCATTTATGACCATGGCGATGGGCTATAACCCATGGTCTCGAACGGCTTACTATAGCATGCCGTTTTGCATCATTTTTGAGGATTTGAAAAAAAGACGAAAATCACTCCGAGACCATGGGCTATAGCCCATCGTCTCGGAGTCATTTTCGTCTTTTTTTAAAATCCTCGTTTTTCATCATTTATGACCATGGCGATGGGCTATAGCCCATCGTCTCGAACGGCATACTATCGCATGCCGTTTTCCATCATTTTTGAGGATTTGAAAAAAAGACGAAAATCACTCCGAGACCATGGGCTATAGCCCATCGTCTCGGAGTCATTTTCGTCTTTTTTTTTTATCCTCGTTTTTCATAATTTATGACCATGGCGATGGGCTATAGCCCATGGTCTCGAACGGCATACTATAGCATGCCGTTTTCCATCATTTTTGAGGATTTGAAAAAAAGACGAAAATCACTCCGAGACCATGGGCTATAGCCCATCGTCTGAGTCATTTTCGTCTTTTTTTCAAATCCTTGTTTTTCATCATTTATGACCATGGCGATGGGCTATAGCCCATGGTCTCGAACGGCATACTATAGCATGCCGTTTTCCATCATTTTTGAGGATTTGAAAAAAAGACGAAAATCACTCCGAGACCATGGGCTATAGCCCATCGTCTGAGTCATTTTCGTCTTTTTTTCAAATCCTTGTTTTTCATCATTTATGACCATGGCGATGGGCTATAGCCCATGGTCTCGAACGGCATACTATAGCATGCCGTTTTCCATCATTTTTGAGGATTTGAAAAAAATACGAAAATCACTACGAGACCATGGGCTATAGCCCATCGTCTCGGAGTCATTTTCTTATTTTTTTCAAATCCTTGTTTTTCATCATTTATGACCATGGCGATGGGCTATAGCCCATGGTCTCAAACGGCATACTATAGCAAGCCGTTTTCCATCATTTTTGAGGATTTGAAAAGAAGACGAAAATCACTCCGAGTCGAGACCATGGGCTATAGCCCATCGTCTCGGAGTCATTTTCGTCTTTTTTTCAAATCCTCGTTTTTCATCATTTATGACCATGGCGATGGGCTATAGCCCATGGTCTCAAACGGCATACTATAGCAAGCCGTTTTCCATCATTTTTGAGGATTTGAAAAGAAGACGAAAATCACTCCGAGTCGAGACCATGGGCTATAGCCCATCGTCTCGGAGTCATTTTCGTCTTTTTTTCAAATCCTCGTTTTTCATCATTTATGACCATGGCGATGGGCTATAGCCCATGGTCTCGAACGGCATACTATAGCATGCCGTTTTCCATCATTTTTGAGGATTTGAAAAAAATACGAAAATCACTCCGAGACCATGGGCTATAGCCCATCGTCTCGGAGTCATTTTCGTTTTTTTTTAAATCCTTGTTTTTCATCATTTATGACCATGGCGATGGGCTATAGCCCATCGTCTCGAACGGCATACTATCGCATGCCGTTTTCCATCATTTTTGAGGATTTGAAAAAAAGACGAAAATCACTCCGAGACCATGGGCTATAGCCCATCGTCTCGGAGTCATTTTCGTCTTTTTTTCAAATCCTTGTTTTTCATCATTTATGACCATGGCGATGGGCTATAGCCCATGGTCTCGAACGGCATACTATAGCATGCCGTTTTGCATCAAATTTGAGGATTTGAAAAAAAGACGAAAATCACTCCGAGACCATGGGCTATAGCCCATCGTCTCGGAGCCATTTTCGTCTTTTTTTCAAATCCTTGTTTTTCATCATTTATGACCTTGGCGATGGGCTATAGCCCATGGTCTCGAACGGCATACTATAGCATGCCGTTTTCCATCATTTTTGAGGATTTGAAAAAAAGACGAAAATCACTCCGAGTCGAGACCATGGGCTATAGCCCATCGTCTCGGAGTCATTTTCGTCTTTTTTTCAAATCCTCGTTTTTCATCATTTATGACCATGGCGATGGGCTATAGCCCATGGTCTCGAACGGCATACTATAGCATGCCGTTTTGCATCATTTTTGAGGATTTGAAAAAAAGACGAAAATCACTCCGAGACCATGGGCTATAGCCCATCGTCTCGGAGTCATTTTCGTCTTTTTTTCAAATCCTTGTTTTTCATCATTTATGACCATGGCGATGGGCTATAGCCCATGGTCTCGAACGGCATACTATAGCATGCCGTTTTCCATCATTTTTGAGGATTTGAAAAAAAGACGAAAATCACTCCGAGACCATGGGCTATAGCCCATCGTCTGAGTCATTTTCGTCTTTTTTTCAAATCCTTGTTTTTCATCATTTATGACCATGGCGATGGGCTATAGCCCATGGTCTCGAACGGCATACTATAGCATGCCGTTTTCCATCATTTTTGAGGATTTGAAAAAAATACGAAAATCACTCCGAGACCATGGGCTATAGCCCATCGTCTCGGAGTCATTTTCTTATTTTTTTCAAATCCTTGTTTTTCATCATTTATGACCATGGCGATGGGCTATAGCCCATGGTCTCAAACGGCATACTATAGCAAGCCGTTTTCCATCATTTTTGAGGATTTGAAAAGAAGACGAAAATCACTCCGAGTCGAGACCATGGGCTATAGCCCATCGTCTCGGAGTCATTTTCGTCTTTTTTTCAAATCCTCGTTTTTCATCATTTATGACCATGGCGATGGGCTATAGCCCATGGTCTCAAACGGCATACTATAGCAAGCCGTTTTCCATCATTTTTGAGGATTTGAAAAGAAGACGAAAATCACTCCGAGTCGAGACCATGGGCTATAGCCCATCGTCTCGGAGTCATTTTCGTCTTTTTTTCAAATCCTCGTTTTTCATCATTTATGACCATGGCGATGGGCTATAGCCCATGGTCTCGAACGGCATACTATAGCATGCCGTTTTCCATCATTTTTGAGGATTTGAAAAAAATACGAAAATCACTCCGAGACCATGGGCTATAGCCCATCGTCTCGGAGTCATTTTCGTTTTTTTTTAAATCCTTGTTTTTCATCATTTATGACCATGGCGATGGGCTATAGCCCATCGTCTCGAACGGCATACTATCGCATGCCGTTTTCCATCATTTTTGAGGATTTGAAAAAAAGACGAAAATCACTCCGAGACCATGGGCTATAGCCCATCGTCTCGGAGTCATTTTCGTCTTTTTTTCAAATCCTTGTTTTTCATCATTTATGACCATGGCGATGGGCTATAGCCCATGGTCTCGAACGGCATACTATAGCATGCCGTTTTGCATCAAATTTGAGGATTTGAAAAAAAGACGAAAATCACTCCGAGACCATGGGCTATAGCCCATCGTCTCGGAGCCATTTTCGTCTTTTTTTCAAATCCTTGTTTTTCATCATTTATGACCTTGGCGATGGGCTATAGCCCATGGTCTCGAACGGCATACTATAGCATGCCGTTTTCCATCATTTTTGAGGATTTGAAAAAAAGACGAAAATCACTCCGAGTCGAGACCATGGGCTATAGCCCATCGTCTCGGAGTCATTTTCGTCTTTTTTTCAAATCCTCGTTTTTCATCATTTATGACCATGGCGATGGGCTATAGCCCATGGTCTCGAACGGCATACTATAGCATGCCGTTTTGCATCATTTTTGAGGATTTGAAAAAAAGACGAAAATCACTCCGAGACCATGGGCTATAGCCCATCGTCTCGGAGTCATTTTCGTCTTTTTTTCAAATCCTTGTTTTTCATCATTTATGACCATGGCGATGGGCTATAGCCCATGGTCTCGAACGGCATACTATAGCATGCCGTTTTCCATCATTTTTGAGGATTTGAAAAAAATACGAAAATCACTCCGAGACCATGGGCTATAGCCCATGGTCTCGGAGTCATTTTCGTCTTTTTTTCAAATCCTTGTTTTTCATCATTTATGACCATGGCGATGGGCTATAGCCCATGGTCTCGAACGGCATACTATAGCATGCCGTTTTCCATCATTTTTGAGGATTTGAAAAAAAGACGAAAATCACTCCGAGACCATGGGCTATAGCCCATCGTCTCGGAGTCATTTTCGTCTTTTTTTCAAATCCTTGTTTTTCATAATTTATGACCATGGCGATGGGCTATAGCCCATGGTCTCGAACGGCATACTATAGCATGCCGTTTTGCATCATTTGAGGATTTGAAAAAAAGACGAAAATCACTCCGAGACCATGGGCTATAGCCCATCGTCTCGGAGTCGTTTTCGTCTTTTTTTCAAATCCTTGTTTTTCATCATTTATGACCATGGCGATGGGCTATAGCCCATGGTCTCGAACGGCATACTATAGCATGCCGTTTTCCATCATTTTTGAGGATTTGAAAAAAAGACGAAAATCACTCCGAGACCATGGGCTATAGCCCATCGTCTCGGAGTCATTTTCGTCTTTTTTTCAAATCCTCGTTTTTTATCATTTATGACCATGGCGATGGGCTATAGCCCATGGTCTCGAACGGCATACTATCGCATGCTGTTTTCCATCATTTTTGAGGAGTTGAAAAAAAGACGAAAATCACTCCGAGGCCATGGGCTATAGCCCATCGTCTCGGAGTCATTTTCGTCTTTTTTTCAAATCCTTGTTTTTCATCATTTATGACCATGGCGATGGGCTATAGCCCATGGTCTCGAACGGCATACTATAGCATGCCGTTTTGCATCAAATTTGAGGATTTGAAAAAAAGACGAAAATCACTCCGAGACCATGGGCTATAAGCCCATCGTCAGAGTCATTTTCGTCTTTTTTTCAAATCCTCGTTTTTCATAATTTATGACCATGGCGAGGGGCTATAGCCCATGGTCTCGAAAGGCATACTATAGCATGCCGTTTTGCATCATTTTTGAGGATTTGAAAAAAAGACGAAAATCACTCCGAGACCATGGGCAAATCCTCGTTTTTCATCATTTATGACCATGGCGATGGGCTATAGCCCATGGTCTCGAACGGCATACTATAGCATGCCGTTTTCCATCATTTTTGAGGATTTGAAAAAAATACGAAAATCACTCCGAGACCATGGGCTATAGCCCATCGTCTCGGAGTCATTTTCGTTTTTTTTTAAATCCTTGTTTTTCATCATTTATGACCATGGCGATGGGCTATAGCCCATCGTCTCGAACGGCATACTATCGCATGCCGTTTTCCATCATTTTTGAGGATTTGAAAAAAAGACGAAAATCACTCCGAGACCATGGGCTATAGCCCATCGTCTCGGGGTCATTTTCGTCTTTTTTTTTTATCCTCGTTTTTCATCATTTATGACCATGGCGATGGGCTATAGCCCATGGTCTCGAACGGCATACTATAGCATGCCGTTTTCCATCATTTTTGAGGATTTGAAAAAAAGACGAAAATCACTCCGAGACCATGGGCTATAGCCCATCGTCTGAGTAATTTTCGTCTTTTTTTCAAATCCTTGTTTTTCATCATTTATGACCATGGCGATGGGCTATAGCCCATGGTCTCGAACGGCATACTATAGCATGCCGTTTTCCATCATTTTTGAGGATTTGAAAAAAAATACGAAAATCACTCCGAGACCATGGGCTATAGCCCATCGTCTCGGAGTTATTTTCGTCTTTTTTTCAAATCCTTGTTTTTCATCATTTATGACCATGGCGATGGGCTATAGCCCATGGTCTCGAACGGCATACTATCGCATGCCGTTTTCCATCATTTTTGAGGATTTGAAAAAAATACGAAAATCACTCCGAGACCATGGACTATAGCCCATCGTCTCGGAGTCATTTTCGTTTTTTTTTAAATCCTTGTTTTTCATCATTTATGACCATGGCGATGGGCTATAGCCCATCGTCTCGAACGGCATACAATCGCATGCCGTTTTCCATAATTTTTGAGGATTTGAAAAAAAGACGAAAATCACTCCGAGACCATGGGCTATAGCCCATCGTCTCGGGGTCATTTTCATCTTTTTTTTTTATCCTCGTTTTTCATCATTTATGACCATGGCGATGGGCTATAGCCCATGGTCTCGAACGGCATACTATAGCATGCCGTTTTCCATCATTTTTGAGGATTTGAAAAAAAGACGAAAATCACTCCGAGATCATGGGCTATAGCCCATCGTCTGAGTCATTTTCGTCTTTTTTCAAATCCTTGTTTTTCATCATTTATGACCATGGCGATGGGCTATAGCCCATGGTCTCGAACGGCATACTATAGCATGCCGTTTTCCATCATTTTTGAGGATTTGAAAAAAAATACGAAAATCACTCCGAGACCATGGGCTATAGCCCATCGTCTCGGAGTCATTTTCGTCTTTTTTTCAAATCCTTGTTTTTCATCATTTATGACCATGGCGATGGGCTATAGCCCATGGTCTCGAACGGCATACTATCGCATGCCGTTTTCCATCATTTTTGAGGATTTGAAAAAAATACGAAAATCACTCCGAGACCATGGACTATAGCCCATCGTCTCGGAGTCATTTTCATTTTTTTTTTAATCCTTGTTTTTCATCATTTATGACCATGGCGATGGGCTATAGCCCATCGTCTCGAACGGCATACTATCGCATGCCGTTTTCCATCATTTTTGAGGATTTGAAAAAAAGACGAAAATCACTCCGAGACCATGGGCTATAGCCCATCGTCTCGGGGTCATTTTCGTCTTTTTTTTTTATCCTCGTTTTTCATCATTTATGACCATGGCGATGGGCTATAGCCCATGGTCTCGAACGGCATACTATAGCATGCCGTTTTCCATCATTTTTGAGGATTTGAAAAAAAGACGAAAATCACTCCGAGATCATGGGCTATAGCCCATCGTCTGAGTCATTTTCGTCTTTTTTTCAAATCCTTGTTTTTCATCATTTATGACCATGGCGATGGGCTATAGCCCATGGTCTCGAACGGCATACTATAGCATGCCGTTTTCCATAATTTTTGAGGATTTGAAAAAAATACGAAAATCACTCCGAGACCATGGGCTATAGCCCATCGTCTCGGGGTCATTTTCGACTTTTTTTTAATCCTTGTTTTTCATCATTAGCCCATCGTCTCGAACGGCATACTATCGCATGCCGTTTTCCATCATTTTTGAGGATTTGAAAAAAAGACGAAAATCACTCCGAGACCATGGGCTATAGCCCATCGTCTCGGGGTCATTTTCGACTTTTTTTTTATATCCTCGTTTTTCATCATTTATGACCATGGCGATGGGCTATAGTCCATGGTCTCAAACGGCATACTATAGCATGCCGTTTTGCATCATTTTTGATGATTTGAAAAAAAGACGAAAATCACTCCGAGACCATGGGCTATAGCCCATCGTCTCGGAGTCATTTTCGTCTTTTTTTCAAATCCTCGTTTTTCATCATTTATAACCATGGCGATGGGCTATATAGCCCATGGTCTCGAACGGCATACTATAGCATGCCGTTTTCCATCATTTTTGAGGATTTGAAAAAAATACGAAAATCACTCCGAGACCATGGGCTATAGCCCATCGTCTCGGAGTCATTTTCGTCTTTTTTTCAAATCCTTGTTTTTCATCATTTATGACCATGGCGATGGGCTATAGCCCATGGTCTCGAACGGCATACTATAGCATGCCGTTTTGCATCAAATTTGAGGATTTGAAAAAAAGACGAAAATCACTCCGAGACCATGGGCTATAGCCCATCGTCTCGGAGCCATTTTCGTCTTTTTTTCAAATCCTTGTTTTTCATCATTTATGACCTTGGCGATGGGCTATAGCCCATGGTCTCGAACGGCATACTATAGCATGCCGTTTTCCATCATTTTTGAGGATTTGAAAAAAAGACGAAAATCACTCCGAGTCGAGACCATGGGCTATAGCCCATCGTCTGAGTCATTTTCGTCTTTTTTTCAAATCCTCGTTTTTCATCATTTATGACCATGGCGATGGGCTATAGCCCATGGTCTCGAACGGCATACTATAGCATGCCGTTTTCCATCATTTTTGAGGATTTGAAAAAAAGACGAAAATCACTCCGAGACCATGGGCTATAGCCCATCGTCTCGGAGTCATTTTCGTCTTTTTTTCAAATCCTCGTTTTTCATCATTTATGACCATGGCGATGGGCTATAGCCCATGGTCTCGAACGGCATACTATAGCATGCCGTTTTCCATCATGTTTGAGGATTTGAAAAAGAATACGAAAATCACTCCGAGACCATGGGCTATAGCCCATCGTCTCGGAGTCATTTTCGTTTTTTTTTTTAATCCTTGTTTTTCATCATTAGCCCATCGTCTCGAACGGCATACTATCGCATGCCGTTTTCCATCATTTTTGAGGATTTGAAAAAAAGACGAAAATCACTCCGAGACCATGGGTTATAGCCCATCGTCTCGGGGTCATTTTCGACTTTTTTTTAATATCCTCGTTTTTCATCATTTATGACCATGGCGATGGGCTATAGTCCATGGTCTCAAACGGCATACTATAGCATGCCGTTTTGCATCATTTTTGATGATTTGAAAAAAATACGAAAATCACTCCGAGACCATGGGCTATAGCCCATCGTCTCGGAGTCATTTTCGTCTTTTTTTCAAATCCTCGTTTTTCATCATTTATGACCATGGCGATGGGCTATAGCCCATGGTCTCGAACGGCATACTATAGCATGCCGTTTTCCATCATTTTTGAGGATTTGAAAAAAATACGAAAATCACTCCGAGACCATGGGCTATAGCCCATCGTCTCGGAGTCATTTTCGTTTTTTTTTAAATCCTTGTTTTTCATCATTTATGACCATGGCGATGGGCTATAGCCCATCGTCTCGAACGGCATACTATCGCATGCCGTTTTCCATCATTTTTGAGGATTTGAAAAAAAGACGAAAATCACTCCGAGACCATGGGCTATAGCCCATCGTCTCGGAGTCATTTTCGTCTTTTTTTCAAATCCTTGTTTTTCATCATTTATGACCATGGCGATGGGCTATAGCCCATGGTCTCGAACGGCATACTATAGCATGCCGTTTTGCATCAAATTTGAGGATTTGAAAAAAAGACGAAAATCACTCCGAGACCATGGGCTATAGCCCATCGTCTCGGAGCCATTTTCGTCTTTTTTTCAAATCCTTGTTTTTCATCATTTATGACCTTGGCGATGGGCTATAGCCCATGGTCTCGAACGGCATACTATAGCATGCCGTTTTCCATCATTTTTGAGGATTTGAAAAAAAGACGAAAATCACTCCGAGTCGAGACCATGGGCTATAGCCCATCGTCTCGGAGTCATTTTCGTCTTTTTTTCAAATCCTCGTTTTTCATCATTTATGACCATGGCGATGGGCTATAGCCCATGGTCTCGAACGGCATACTATAGCATGCCGTTTTGCATCATTTTTGAGGATTTGAAAAAAAGACGAAAATCACTCCGAGACCATGGGCTATAGCCCATCGTCTCGGAGTCATTTTCGTCTTTTTTTCAAATCCTTGTTTTTCATCATTTATGACCATGGCGATGGGCTATAGCCCATGGTCTCGAACGGCATACTATAGCATGCCGTTTTCCATCATTTTTGAGGATTTGAAAAAAATACGAAAATCACTCCGAGACCATGGGCTATAGCCCATGGTCTCGGAGTCATTTTCGTCTTTTTTTCAAATCCTTGTTTTTCATCATTTATGACCATGGCGATGGGCTATAGCCCATGGTCTCGAACGGCATACTATAGCATGCCGTTTTCCATCATTTTTGAGGATTTGAAAAAAAGACGAAAATCACTCCGAGACCATGGGCTATAGCCCATCGTCTCGGAGTCATTTTCGTCTTTTTTTCAAATCCTTGTTTTTCATAATTTATGACCATGGCGATGGGCTATAGCCCATGGTCTCGAACGGCATACTATAGCATGCCGTTTTGCATCATTTGAGGATTTGAAAAAAAGACGAAAATCACTCCGAGACCATGGGCTATAGCCCATCGTCTCGGAGTCGTTTTCGTCTTTTTTTCAAATCCTTGTTTTTCATCATTTATGACCATGGCGATGGGCTATAGCCCATGGTCTCGAACGGCATACTATAGCATGCCGTTTTCCATCATTTTTGAGGATTTGAAAAAAAGACGAAAATCACTCCGAGACCATGGGCTATAGCCCATCGTCTCGGAGTCATTTTCGTCTTTTTTTCAAATCCTCGTTTTTTATCATTTATGACCATGGCGATGGGCTATAGCCCATGGTCTCGAACGGCATACTATCGCATGCTGTTTTCCATCATTTTTGAGGAGTTGAAAAAAAGACGAAAATCACTCCGAGGCCATGGGCTATAGCCCATCGTCTCGGAGTCATTTTCGTCTTTTTTTCAAATCCTTGTTTTTCATCATTTATGACCATGGCGATGGGCTATAGCCCATGGTCTCGAACGGCATACTATAGCATGCCGTTTTGCATCAAATTTGAGGATTTGAAAAAAAGACGAAAATCACTCCGAGACCATGGGCTATAAGCCCATCGTCAGAGTCATTTTCGTCTTTTTTTCAAATCCTCGTTTTTCATAATTTATGACCATGGCGAGGGGCTATAGCCCATGGTCTCGAAAGGCATACTATAGCATGCCGTTTTGCATCATTTTTGAGGATTTGAAAAAAAGACGAAAATCACTCCGAGACCATGGGCAAATCCTCGTTTTTCATCATTTATGACCATGGCGATGGGCTATAGCCCATGGTCTCGAACGGCATACTATAGCATGCCGTTTTCCATCATTTTTGAGGATTTGAAAAAAATACGAAAATCACTCCGAGACCATGGGCTATAGCCCATCGTCTCGGAGTCATTTTCGTTTTTTTTTAAATCCTTGTTTTTCATCATTTATGACCATGGCGATGGGCTATAGCCCATCGTCTCGAACGGCATACTATCGCATGCCGTTTTCCATCATTTTTGAGGATTTGAAAAAAAGACGAAAATCACTCCGAGACCATGGGCTATAGCCCATCGTCTCGGGGTCATTTTCGTCTTTTTTTTTTATCCTCGTTTTTCATCATTTATGACCATGGCGATGGGCTATAGCCCATGGTCTCGAACGGCATACTATAGCATGCCGTTTTCCATCATTTTTGAGGATTTGAAAAAAAGACGAAAATCACTCCGAGACCATGGGCTATAGCCCATCGTCTGAGTAATTTTCGTCTTTTTTTCAAATCCTTGTTTTTCATCATTTATGACCATGGCGATGGGCTATAGCCCATGGTCTCGAACGGCATACTATAGCATGCCGTTTTCCATCATTTTTGAGGATTTGAAAAAAAATACGAAAATCACTCCGAGACCATGGGCTATAGCCCATCGTCTCGGAGTTATTTTCGTCTTTTTTTCAAATCCTTGTTTTTCATCATTTATGACCATGGCGATGGGCTATAGCCCATGGTCTCGAACGGCATACTATCGCATGCCGTTTTCCATCATTTTTGAGGATTTGAAAAAAATACGAAAATCACTCCGAGACCATGGACTATAGCCCATCGTCTCGGAGTCATTTTCGTTTTTTTTTAAATCCTTGTTTTTCATCATTTATGACCATGGCGATGGGCTATAGCCCATCGTCTCGAACGGCATACAATCGCATGCCGTTTTCCATAATTTTTGAGGATTTGAAAAAAAGACGAAAATCACTCCGAGACCATGGGCTATAGCCCATCGTCTCGGGGTCATTTTCATCTTTTTTTTTTATCCTCGTTTTTCATCATTTATGACCATGGCGATGGGCTATAGCCCATGGTCTCGAACGGCATACTATAGCATGCCGTTTTCCATCATTTTTGAGGATTTGAAAAAAAGACGAAAATCACTCCGAGATCATGGGCTATAGCCCATCGTCTGAGTCATTTTCGTCTTTTTTCAAATCCTTGTTTTTCATCATTTATGACCATGGCGATGGGCTATAGCCCATGGTCTCGAACGGCATACTATAGCATGCCGTTTTCCATCATTTTTGAGGATTTGAAAAAAAATACGAAAATCACTCCGAGACCATGGGCTATAGCCCATCGTCTCGGAGTCATTTTCGTCTTTTTTTCAAATCCTTGTTTTTCATCATTTATGACCATGGCGATGGGCTATAGCCCATGGTCTCGAACGGCATACTATCGCATGCCGTTTTCCATCATTTTTGAGGATTTGAAAAAAATACGAAAATCACTCCGAGACCATGGACTATAGCCCATCGTCTCGGAGTCATTTTCATTTTTTTTTTAATCCTTGTTTTTCATCATTTATGACCATGGCGATGGGCTATAGCCCATCGTCTCGAACGGCATACTATCGCATGCCGTTTTCCATCATTTTTGAGGATTTGAAAAAAAGACGAAAATCACTCCGAGACCATGGGCTATAGCCCATCGTCTCGGGGTCATTTTCGTCTTTTTTTTTTATCCTCGTTTTTCATCATTTATGACCATGGCGATGGGCTATAGCCCATGGTCTCGAACGGCATACTATAGCATGCCGTTTTCCATCATTTTTGAGGATTTGAAAAAAAGACGAAAATCACTCCGAGATCATGGGCTATAGCCCATCGTCTGAGTCATTTTCGTCTTTTTTTCAAATCCTTGTTTTTCATCATTTATGACCATGGCGATGGGCTATAGCCCATGGTCTCGAACGGCATACTATAGCATGCCGTTTTCCATAATTTTTGAGGATTTGAAAAAAATACGAAAATCACTCCGAGACCATGGGCTATAGCCCATCGTCTCGGGGTCATTTTCGACTTTTTTTTAATCCTTGTTTTTCATCATTAGCCCATCGTCTCGAACGGCATACTATCGCATGCCGTTTTCCATCATTTTTGAGGATTTGAAAAAAAGACGAAAATCACTCCGAGACCATGGGCTATAGCCCATCGTCTCGGGGTCATTTTCGACTTTTTTTTTATATCCTCGTTTTTCATCATTTATGACCATGGCGATGGGCTATAGTCCATGGTCTCAAACGGCATACTATAGCATGCCGTTTTGCATCATTTTTGATGATTTGAAAAAAAGACGAAAATCACTCCGAGACCATGGGCTATAGCCCATCGTCTCGGAGTCATTTTCGTCTTTTTTTCAAATCCTCGTTTTTCATCATTTATAACCATGGCGATGGGCTATATAGCCCATGGTCTCGAACGGCATACTATAGCATGCCGTTTTCCATCATTTTTGAGGATTTGAAAAAAATACGAAAATCACTCCGAGACCATGGGCTATAGCCCATCGTCTCGGAGTCATTTTCGTCTTTTTTTCAAATCCTTGTTTTTCATCATTTATGACCATGGCGATGGGCTATAGCCCATGGTCTCGAACGGCATACTATAGCATGCCGTTTTGCATCAAATTTGAGGATTTGAAAAAAAGACGAAAATCACTCCGAGACCATGGGCTATAGCCCATCGTCTCGGAGCCATTTTCGTCTTTTTTTCAAATCCTTGTTTTTCATCATTTATGACCTTGGCGATGGGCTATAGCCCATGGTCTCGAACGGCATACTATAGCATGCCGTTTTCCATCATTTTTGAGGATTTGAAAAAAAGACGAAAATCACTCCGAGTCGAGACCATGGGCTATAGCCCATCGTCTGAGTCATTTTCGTCTTTTTTTCAAATCCTCGTTTTTCATCATTTATGACCATGGCGATGGGCTATAGCCCATGGTCTCGAACGGCATACTATAGCATGCCGTTTTCCATCATTTTTGAGGATTTGAAAAAAAGACGAAAATCACTCCGAGACCATGGGCTATAGCCCATCGTCTCGGAGTCATTTTCGTCTTTTTTTCAAATCCTCGTTTTTCATCATTTATGACCATGGCGATGGGCTATAGCCCATGGTCTCGAACGGCATACTATAGCATGCCGTTTTCCATCATGTTTGAGGATTTGAAAAAGAATACGAAAATCACTCCGAGACCATGGGCTATAGCCCATCGTCTCGGAGTCATTTTCGTTTTTTTTTTTAATCCTTGTTTTTCATCATTAGCCCATCGTCTCGAACGGCATACTATCGCATGCCGTTTTCCATCATTTTTGAGGATTTGAAAAAAAGACGAAAATCACTCCGAGACCATGGGTTATAGCCCATCGTCTCGGGGTCATTTTCGACTTTTTTTTAATATCCTCGTTTTTCATCATTTATGACCATGGCGATGGGCTATAGTCCATGGTCTCAAACGGCATACTATAGCATGCCGTTTTGCATCATTTTTGATGATTTGAAAAAAAGACGAAAATCACTCCGAGACCATGGGCTATAGCCCATCGTCTCGGAGTCATTTTCGTCTTTTTTTCAAATCCTTGTTTTTCATCATTTATGACCATGGCGATGGGCTATAGCCCATGGTCTCGAACGGCATACTATCGCATGCCGTTTTCCATCATTTTTGAGGATTTGAAAAAAATACGAAAATCACTCCGAGACCATGGGCTATAGCCCATCGTCTCGGAGTCATTTTCGTCTTTTTTTCAAATCCTTGTTTTTCATCATTTATGACCATGGCGATGGGCTATAGCCCATGGTCTCGAACGGCATACTATAGCATGCCGTTTTGCATCAAATTTGAGGATTTGAAAAAAAGACGAAAATCACTCCGAGACCATGGGCTATAGCCCATCGTCTCGGAGCCATTTTCGTCTTTTTTTCAAATCCTTGTTTTTCATCATTTATGACCTTGGCGATGGGCTATAGCCCATGGTCGAACGGCATACTATAGCATGCCGTTTTCCATCATTTTTGAGGATTTGAAAAAAAGACGAAAATCACTCCGAGTCGAGACCATGGGCTATAGCCCATCGTCTGAGTCATTTTCGTCTTTTTTTCAAATCCTCGTTTTTCATCATTTATGACCATGGCGATGGGCTATAGCCCATGGTCTCGAACGGCATACTATAGCATGCCGTTTTCCATCATTTTTGAGGATTTGAAAAAAAGACGAAAATCACTCCGAGACCATGGGCTATAGCCCATCGTCTGAGTCATTTTCGTCTTTTTTTCAAATCCTCGTTTTTCATCATTTATGACCATGGCGATGGGCTATAGCCCATGGTCTCGAACGGCATACTATAGCATGCCGTTTTCCATCATTTTTGAGGATTTGAAAAAAAGACGAAAATCACTCCGAGACCATGGGCTATAGCCCATCGTCTCGGAGTCATTTTCGTCTTTTTTTCAAATCCTCGTTTTTTATCATTTATGACCATGGCGATGGGCTATAGCCCATGGTCTCGAATGGCATACTATCGCATGCTGTTTTCCATCATTTTTGAGGAGTTGAAAAAAAGACGAAAATCACTCCGAGGCCATGGGCTATAGCCCATCGTCTCGGAGTCATTTTCGTCTTTTTTTCAAATCCTTGTTTTTCATCATTTATGACCATGGCGATGGGCTATAGCCCATGGTCTCGAACGGCATACTATAGCATGCCGTTTTGCATCAAATTTGAGGATTTGAAAAAAAGACGAAAATCACTCCGAGACCATGGGCTATAAGCCCATCGTCAGAGTCATTTTCGTCTTTTTTTCAAATCCTAGTTTTTCATAATTTATGACCATGGCGAGGGGCTATAGCCCATGGTCTCGAACGGCATACTATAGCATGCCGTTTTGCATCATTTTTGAAGATTTGAAAAAAAGACGAAAATCACTCCGAGACCATGGGCTATAGCCCATCGTCTCGGAGTCATTTTCGTCTTTTTTTTAAATCCTCGTTTTTCATCATTTATGACCATGGCGATGGGCTATAGCCCATGGTCTCGAACGGCATACTATAGCATGCCGTTTTCCATCATTTTTGAGGATTTGAAAAAAAGACGAAAATCACTCCGAGTCGAGACCATGGGCTATAGCCCATCGTCTCGGAGTCATTTTCGTCTTTTTTTCAAATCCTCGTTTTTCATCATTTATGACCATGGCGATGGGCTATAGCCCATGGTCTCGAACGGCATATTATAGCATGCCGTTTTCCATCATTTTCGAGGATTTGAAAAAACGACGAAAATGAGTCATTTTCGTCTTTTTTTAGCGATTTTTTTAGCGCGGCGCTATAGCCGCTCAATGACCTTGACCAATATCAATGACCTTGAGCAGTATAAATGACCATAAGACTAGTAAATGACCTTGACCAGTATAAATGACCTTGACCAGTATGCCCTCCGAGACTATGGACTATAGCCTTTCGCTTTCACCATGAGATCATAAGACTAGTAAATGACCTTGACCAGTATAAATGACCTTGACCAGTATAAATGACCTTCACCAGTGTAAATGACCATGACTAGTATGCTATGCGGTCCGAAATCGTGAAAAACGACATACATATGCCCTCCGAGACCATGGATTATAGCCTTTTGTTTTTCCGTGATTTTAACCTTTTTTCAACAATGATGAAGAATTGCACACTATAGTGCGCCGCTCAATGACCTTGACCAGTATAAATTACCTTGACCAGTAGCCTATAAATGACCTTCATAAGACTCGTAAATGACCTTGACCAGTATAAATGACCTTTACTTCATAAGACTAGTAAATTACCTTCACCGGTATAAATGTCCTTGACCAGTATAAATGAAATGATTTTCACCTTTCTCAAATCCTCCAAAATCGGGGAAAAATGGCACACGATAGTATGCGGTCATGGACTTTCGCTTTTCCGGGTTTTTCACCTTTTTTCGAATCCTCCGAAATCAGGAGAAAATGGTGCAACTTACCGTGGACAGCCTATTCATCCAAACAGAACAGTCCCATAGAATTGTATTAAATAACGTCAAACTCAACATTGCAGCTGTACAGAAAGCTTGAATAATATCCTCTATCTGCAATGTATTTGTTTAATAAAAATCCACTGTACACATGTTATGAGCTACTCTCTGACAAGAAACTCCTTGCAGATGATGTTTTTTCTAAGTGTTGGAGTTCGGAAGTGCTCGTTGACTAGGTAGCACCTTGCTGGCAAGATGGCAGCCGTGTGCATATCATCAATTGGTTCTAGTTCTAGTGAACAAAAATAATAAATAAATAGATTTGGTAACCCAACTGTAGGGAGTGCAAAAACACAAAAGAACCTGGGGGCTATCTATGAAAAGGCAACACAATGAGCAGGGAAAAAATTTATCATGTAAATACAACAAATTGAGCAGAGCACTGCAGGGAGTTGAACCCCATTCCGGTAAACCAGAAGTACCACAACCAGTGCCTTAGTTTTTGTTTTGTTGTACAGGTCCATTCGTTGAAATGTAAATTTTGCATTTCAACGGTAAAGTAATTTCACAATTTACATTGTAGGCAATAATTCATAACGGTATAGCACCAGGCCAAAGGCATTGGGAGAGAGTATGTTTTGCACTCTGAGTGTGTGTGAGTGTGTCCGTCAGTTTGTTACCAGCTAATCTCCAGCACCATTAACCCGGTCGATGCCAAATTTTGCACACTCCCTGGATGCCAACGATGAAACTCTGCCCCACATTTTCCAGAACGGCCTGTACAGCACCACCAGGACTTTTGAAAAACACATTTTTTGATATTACTCCTCCAGATTGTGTCCAAAAATCCTGCAAATCGTTACACACCATCTCTATATTCATGTGTTCAAGACGGATCTGTCCCATATTTCTTATTCCATCCTAATTGGCTAACATTGGCTTTCAAAGTTTGCAGGATTTTTTTGAACAAAAAGCCTCAAATCATGAACGCAGCATGCAATATACGTAAAATCTTTCACAGACTTTCCTAATAGGCTGAGGAATATATCCCACCCTTTTCACAGCCTGTTATAGCACCACCAATAGGTGGATTTGTGCAAAACACATTTTTGGAACAAAATGCCTCAAATCATCCAATTGCCATCCAAGGCGTAAGAAGAAATGGCACCCTTTTCACATTGGCCTATAATAACGCCACCAGGAGGCCATAACTTGACCTGACCTGGTGGAGATCGACCTGTGCCCCGAGTGGCACTTTTTCAAGTTTGCTATGATTTTTTTAACTTTCTCTTGCCGACCTCCCACATTTCATTCGATGATTAACAAAAAACAGTGTTGGATTGATGACATACTGGCAGAAATGATAGAGCACCTGGGACCTAACGCAAAGACCTGGCTCGTGGGGATGCTGAACACATGCATGGCACAGAAAACCATCCCTTCTGTCTGGAGAAAGGCCAAAGTGGTTACAAGCCACAAACCTGGCAAAGACCCATCATCCCCAAAGAGCTACCGACCCTTTTCCCTCCTCTGCATCACGTACAAGCTCTATGAGAGGCTGCTACTCCAATGCCTCATGCCACTAAGACACCAAGCTGACTAAAGACCAAGCTGGTTTCCGTCCCGGCCGCTCCTGTGCTGGACAGAGCTCTACCTCACCCAACACATTGAGGATGGGTTTGAGGGAAAACAAATAACTGGAGCAGCATTCAGAGATCTCTCTGCTGCCTACGACACTGTCCAACACAGCACAATGGTCAGGAAAAGCCTCCTCAACAACAGGCGCTTCTATGTCCAGTTAAATGACCAGAGGAGTAAATGGAAAGCCCAAAAGAACGGCCTCCCACAAGGTAGCGTGCTCGCCCCCCTCCTTTTCAATATCTACACAAAACGACCAGCCACTACCCACAGAATGCCAGCGTTTCATCTACGCCGACGACCTCTGCAAGTCTACAAGCAGACTTCCAGAAGATTGAGTCTGTCCTTGAAAGTGCCCTCCAAGAAATGTAAAGCTACTACAATACAACCACCTGAAACCCAACCCATCAAAAACCCAACTATGCAACCTGAGGAACCGAGATGCGATAAAAGAACTGAGCGTCACTTGGGATGGTCACAAACTCTCCAACCATACCTACCCCATGTAACTTGGAGTTACACTGGACAGGACACTCTCCTTCAAAAAACACCTGGAGAGGCCTGGGCCATGGCTCAGTGGTCCAGGCACCTTGGCTGGTAATCCAGTCTGGCAGTGTGCCGCGGGTTCGACTCCCGATCCCGACGGCCTTTACTGCATGTCTTCCCCCCCATCTTTATCCCCATTTCCTGTCAGCCTACTGTCTGTCCCTCCATAAAATATATAAAATAAAGGCGGGAAAAAAAAGAAAAAAACACCTGGAGAACACAAAAGCCAAGGTCAACACCCACACCCGTGAAATAAATGTTTACACACCTCATTCAAGTTGCAGGCAGGCAGGCAGGACGAGACAGGCAAGCAGGCCGAGGCAGGCACGCAGGTAGTCCGGCCGAGGCAGGCAGCCAGGCAGGGGCAGGCACGCAAGCAGGCAAACGAGGCAAGCACGCAGGCAGCTGAGGCATGAGGCAAGCAGTCAGGCAAGCCCACAGGCAAGAACGCAGGCAGGCAGTCAGGCAAGCCAGTTTCAGACAGGCAGGACAGACAGTTTGTGGCAGACCGAGGCAAGCAGGCAAGGCGCAGTTAAGCAACAAAGTGCAGGCAGGGGGACTATCCGGCCTAAGGCTGCACTGCAAGGGTTGGATCCTGGCTTGCTGCAAATGCTGGTCTGGGCTGGCTGACTGTTGGCTGCACGGGCTGGCTGACTGTTGGCTGCACAGGCTGTCTGGGCATGCTGAGTCTGGGCTTGTAAAAATGTTCGCTTCGCTGGCTTGCTGGGCTCGCATTCTGAGCTGGCTGGCTTGCCAGGCCGGCTGATTCTGTTGCTGCAAGGCAGGGCGGGGCAGACCGGGCCAGGCAGACAGACAGAAAGCCAGGCCGCGAGAGAGGCCTGGCTGAGCTGACTGAGCAAGGCTGGCTGCAATGGCTGACTGCAAGGGCTGATGTGCGCTGGCTTGGCAGCCTGACTTTCTACACTGGCTCACCGTCGGGGCTGGCTGGCGGCGTTGCCTGACTGGGCGGGCTTGCTGGCTAACTGGCTTGCTGGGCTCCCTGAGGGAAGCTTTGGGATGGATCTCTAGGGGCATCGGCTTGTGTTGAGCCTTCCAATGGCGTCTACCTTTATCTCCGTCCTAAGAAAGAAAGACAGAAAAAGAAAGACACACAAACCCAACTATGCAGCTTCCACATGAGGAACCGAGACGCGAAAAAATAACTGAGCGTCACTTGGGATGGTCACAGACTCTCCAACCATACCCACCCCATGTATCTTGGAGTTACACTGGACAGGACACTCTCCTTCAAAAAACACCTGGAGAACACAAAAGCCACGGTCAACACCCACAATAACATACTGTGAAAACTAGTGAACTCCAAGTGGGGCGCAGACCCACAAACAATCTGTGCAACTGCCATGGCCCTGTCTTTCTCTACAGCAGAGAATGCCTGCTCAAGCTGGAGCCGATCACGTCACACCAAATTGGTCGACACAGCCCTAAATGACACCTGTCGCATCATCATGGGATGCGCTAGCCGGCACCTCCCCCCGCACATCAGACGACTGTGTATCGCTCAAGATGAATGGAGAACACAGGAGATAGACCGTGAAGTTGTGGAATGAACAAAGGAAAGTCTGGAATGAAATGATAGAGAACACCTCACACACATAGTTTCCTTTCGTGGCTGTTTACATTTGAGGGTCGCCGGTCCTCTCGTACGGAACAGTTTAACGTCATGCCCAGGACGAAAAGATATAGAGAACACCAACATGACAAATAACAGCAGGAAGGCATGGGCCACAATCCACCGTCTTGGCAAAGACCACACCACCCATAATTCACAACGGTCACAGCAAACCTCTGTTGCATCACAACTGGTGGCCAACAGTCGTAACCAACACCACCGCCAACCCACAGGAGAATACCATCGCACAGTGGTATCAGACCAACCACAATCAGCCAGCCCTCAAACCTGGGGATGCTGAACACATGCATGGCACAGAAAACCATCCATTCTGTCTGGAGAAAGGCCAAAGTGGTTGCAATCCCCAAACCTGGCAAAGACCCATTATCCCCAAAGAGCTACCGACCCATTTCCCTCCTCTGCATCACCTACAAGCTCTATGAGAGGCTGCTACTCCAACGCCTCATGCCACTCATAGACACCAAGCTGACTAAATACCAAGCTGGTTTCCTTCCCGGCCGCTCCTGTGCTGGACAGAGCTCAACCTCACCCAACACATTGAGGATGGGTTTGAGGGAAAACAAATAACTGGAGCAGCATTCAGAGATCGCTCTGCTGCCTACGACACTGTCCAACACAGCACAATGGTCAGGAAAAGCCTCCTCAACAACAGGCGCTTCTATGTCCAGTTAAATGACCAGAGGAGTAAATGGAAAGCCCAAAAGAACGGCCTCCCACAAGGTAGCGTGCTCGCCCCCTCCTTTTCAATATCTACACAAACGACCAGCCACTACCCACAGAATGCCAGCGTTTCATCTACGCCAACGACCTCTGCAAGTCTACAAGCAGACTTCCAGAAGATTGAGTCTGTCCTTGAAAGAGCCCTCCAAGAAATGTCAAGCTACTACAATACAACCACCTGAAACCCAACCCATCAAAAACCCAACTATGCAGCTTCCACCTGAGGAACCGAGACGTGAAAAAAGAACTGAGGGTCACTTGGGATGGTCACAAACTCTCCAACCATACCCACCCCATGTAACTTGGAGTTACACTGGACAGGACACTCTCAAAAAACACCTGGAGAACACAAAAGCCACGGTCAACACCCACACCCGTGAAATAAATGTTTACACACCTCATTCAAGTTGCAGGCAGGCAGGCAGGCGGGCAGGCAGGCAGGCAGGACGAGACAGGCAGGCAGGCAGGCAGGCATGCAGGCAAGCAAGCAGGCCGAGGCAGGCATGCAGGTAGGCCGGCCGAGGCAGCCAAGGGTTATGGTTAGTCAGCTCAGCCAGGCCTCTCTCGAGGCCTGGCTCTCTGTCTGCCTGGCCCGGTCTGCCCCGCCCTGCCTTGCAGCAACAGAATCAGCCGGCCTGGCAAGCCAGCCAGCTCAGAATGCGAGCTCAGCAAGCCATCGCAGCGAACATTTTTACAAGCCCAGACTCAGAAAAAAACAGTTTCAGGCCAGGACAGGACAGAAAGTTTGTGGCAGACCTTGGCAAGCAGGAAGGGTCGCAGGAAAGCATTGGCAGCTGGCAGGAGGCCCGGGCAATCAAAACCTACCCTTTGGCTTCGATGACTAATCAAGGGCACTGCACTGGGCCCGGGCAGTCAACCCCTACCCTTTGGCTTGGATGACTAATCAAGGGCACTACAGGCCTGGGCAGTCAAACCCTACCCTTTGGCTTGGATGACTAATCAAAGGCACTGCACTGTTAGGGCTGAGAGCCTGGCTTGCTGCAAATGCGGGTCTGGTCTGGCTGACTGTTGGCTGTCAGGTAGGAGACCCTGGCTGTCTGCTGGGCATCCTGAGTCTGGGCTTGTAAAGATTTTCGCTGTGCTGGCTTGCTGAGCTCGCATTCTGAGCTGGCTGGCTTGCCAGGCCGACTGGTTCTGTTGCTGCAAGGCAGGGCGGGGCAGACCGGGCCAGGCAGACAGAGAGCCAGGCCTCGAGAGAGGCCTGGCTGAGCTGACTAACCCTAACCCTTGGCTGCAATGGCTGAAGTGCGCTGGCTTGGCAGCCTGACTTTCTACACTGGCTGACTGGCGGGGCTGGCTGGCTAGAGCCTTCCAACGGTGTCTACCTTGATCTCCGTCCTAAGAAAGAAAGACAGAAAAAGAAACACATACATTCAGAACGACTTAAACCCTCTATATTTAATAAAACCATTCTGGACAGGAATCCTGTATTGCAGGGGTGCCCAAAAAGGTACATCGTGATCTACCAGTAGATCACAAAGGCTGTGCAGGTAGACCACATGGCATGCCCCTTTATATAATCTATCACTTGAATTAAGGTGACTTGATTGATTGACATAAAAAAGGCCTGTCAGCTCAAATGTTGCACACAAACATCAGTAGCATTACAAAGTTATTGTGACAGTAATAATTGCTATAGTGTGTGTTCAGTAACAGTGTTAAATAGTTCTATATTGTGCAGTAATGATTGCTATAGAGTGTGTTCAGTAATAGTGTTAAATAGTTCTATATTGTGCAGTAATGATTGCTATAGAGTGTGTTCAGTAACAGTGTTAAATAGTTCTATATTGTGACAGTAATCATTGCTATAGAGTGTGTTCAGTAACAGTGTTAAATAGCTCTATATTGTGACAGTAATCATTGCTATAGAGTGTGTTCAGTAACAGTGTTAAATAGTTCTATATTGTGACAGTAATCATTGCTATAGAGTGTGTTCAATAACAGTGTTAAATAGCTCTATATTGTGCAGTAATCATTGCTATAGTGTGTGTTCAGTAACAGGAATATTCATGTCTCTCCAGCTCTTTAATAAATAGAAAAGGGTTTAAAAAAAGACATTTCAGGTAGGTGACACATTTTCAGCCAATCAGGAGAAAGTAACTATTTATGAGCTTAATGTTCCAGTTCTAATTGTGTCTGTTACATTACAATTCCACTTGTTTAATCTGTATCCTGACTGCGTTCCTGATTGGATAAAATTCCAGTTTCAGAAAATGCTTTTTCTGTTCAACAAAAAGCTGGAGAGACCGGTAGACCTCTGTTACTGAACAAACACTATAGCAATGATTACTGTCACACTATAGAGCTATTTAACACTGTTACTGAACACACACTATAGCAATGATTACTGTCACAATACAGAGCAATTTAATTTAGGTAACCAAATGGACCCCAATAGTAGATCTTTACACTCTCAATAGTTTAATTGTCGTTAAGCATCTACATTACTTAATCTCCAAAAAACTACAGAATTGGAGAAAGTAGAAGACTGCTACTTGTGGTCATTTGTTTGTATATATATATTTATATATTGCTGTAGCCGAGTGGTTACAGACTTTGCTTTGTTAACATGAGTGCCCGGGTTCGATTCCCACCAAATCCAAAGAGAGTTTGTTTGCTTCCCGCCAATTTCAAAGAATGTTTGTCCTTTTACCAACCAAACAACAAACTATACTCTTTTCACATCTAGTCGATTATTCAGCATTTGATCCACAGACCAGATGTGAAATGTATTTAGTTTGTTTGGTTGGTAAAAAGGAAAAAGACTAATGCCTCGAACGGGACTAGAACTCGGACCGTCGTGTTTACAAAGCTGCGACACTAACGAATCCACTACAGGAACACGGCTGAACATAAGTGTAGATACATAGTATATATAAACAACATAACAAGTAACAACAACAAAAACAGCGTTAAGTATTAAAGTAACATAAATTATTTACCTGCAGACGAAGAGCACGATGGGTGACGTGGCACTTTCAACAAACTGTGATCATCAAACCCGCATCACTGCGTCTGCGTCGTATTTGAGGGGGGGCGTCACTTCCTTCCGGTGTGAGGCTCCGCCCACGAGTTTTCCCCGCGAGTTTGAGTTTTCCCGCGAGTTTGTTGTAGTTATTTGTAGTCCTACTGCGTTACATCCGGGTACTAGTCAAGGAGTAAGACCCGGAAGTGGCTCTAGAAGAGCGGGTTACGTCACGGCTTAAATAGTCAATACAGACACCGGTCCCTGTCCTGGCAGCGTCCTCAGTGGTGTAGTGGTCTAGACACCTGACTTTGAATCCGAACTTTATAACTTCATGGGTTCAAACCCCTCTGATGTTTTTCTCAATCATTGATTCACAATTATACCAGAATGCACTTTTAATCATAATACATGAAGCAGACACCCCTGTGATTAAACCTTTAGCATTACACTGCAACCACACTGTGGCTGCCTTTTTATTCACAATGCAAAGTTATTTAATATATCATGGTGTAGTCTAGCTCTGGTCCATAGCTCTAATGGGCATTAGGGCTATGGACCTGCTGTAGTCAGCACAGTAGATTCATATTTCAATCGATCTGGGATGTTAAAATTGTGCCAAACTGTGTTCAATTAATTGCCTCTTCTGCTACATTAAACAGCAGTTACTTATTATTGAGACTCAGAGAGCATGTTGACATGAACAGCATCTCTTTGTTATAATGAATGGGTTTGATTGACTGATTAAATGAATATTTTATTAAAAACAGTACAAGTAGGCAAAAAATAGCACTGGTAGTAATAAGTACTATCCAAGCTTCTGGATATAGGGTTGGAAGCCCTACAGCGCTGTGACCTGCTGACTGCCTCACCTTAGTCCTGGTTGGAAGCCCTACAGCGCTGTGACCTGCTGACTGCCTCACCTTAGTCCTGGTTGGAAGCCCTACAGTGCTGTGACCTGCTGACTGCCTCATCTTAGTCCTGGTTGGAAGCCCTACAGCGCTGTGACCTGCTGACTGCCTCACCTTAGTCCTGGTTGGAAGCCCTACAGCGCTGTGACCTGCTGACTGCCTCACCTTAGTAGTCCTGTTGAAGCCCTACAGCGCTGTGACCTGCTGACTGCCTCACCTTAGTCCTGTTGAAGCCCTACAGCGCTGTGACCTGCTGACTGCCTCACCTCTGTCCTGGTTGGAAGCCCTACAGCGCTGTGACCTGCTGACTGCCTCACCTTAGTCCTGTTGAAGCCCTACAGCGCTGTGACCTGCTGACTGCCTCACCTCTGTCCTGGTTGGAAGCCCTACAGCGCTGTGACCTGCTGACTGCCTCACCATAGTCCTGGTTGGAAGCCCTACAGCGCTGTGACCTGCTGACTGCCTCACCTTAGTAGTCCTGTTGAAGCCCTAAAGCGCTGTGACCTGCTGACTGCCTCACCTTAGTCCTGTTGAAGCCCTACAGCGCTGTGACCTGCTGACTGCCTCACCTTAGTCCTGGTTGGAAGCCCTACAGTGCTGTGACCTGCTGACTGCCTCACCTTAGTCCTGGTTGGAAGCCCTACAGCGCTGTGACCTGCTGACTGCCTCACCTTAGTAGTCCTGTTGAAGCCCTACAGCGCTGTGACCTGCTGACTGCCTCACCTTAGTCCTGTTGAAGCCCTACAGCGCTGTGACCTGCTGACTGCCTCACCTCTGTCCTGGTTGGAAGCCCTACAGCGCTGTGACCTGCTGACTGCCTCACCTTAGTCCTGTTGAAGCCCTACAGCGCTGTGACCTGCTGACTGCCGATCACCTTAGTCCTGTTGAAGACCTACAGCGCTGTGACCTGCTGACTGCCTCACCTTAGTCCTGGTTGGAAGCCCTACAGCACTGTGACCTGCTGACTGCCTCACCTCTGTCCTGTTGTATGTTTACATTAAATATGAAATGCACTATTTCACTAGAGTGTAAAGACGCTGCGTTCAGATTACCACACTTGAAACCCACTTTTAATATATTGTCTACCATATACAACAGTAATACAACAACATAATTTGTGTGATATAGCAAAGCAATTTTAATTGTCATATCAATATTTATAGCACCCAAAGTGCTTAACTGACCAGCCAACTGGCCTGACCTGAAACCATAGACTGTAAAAGCCTGAAACCCACAGAGAATCTAGGTTGTATTGTCAAGAGGAAGGTGTGAGACATAAGACAATACACATTACGGATGTTATCAAAGCAAACCTGGGCTTCCATAACACCTCAACAGTGCCACAGGCTGATCACCTCCATGCCACGCCCCATTGATGAAATAAATTGTTCAAAAGTAGCCCAGACCAAGTATTAATTTAACTGCATACATTAATTAATATACTTCTCATTTAAAAAAAACTTTTTAGTGGTCTCGTAAAATATTCTAATTCATTGAGTTAGGATTTTTTGATTTTCATGAGCTGTATGTCATAATCATCAAGATTAAAACAAAAAAAGGTTCTAAATACCTTATATATGAAAGTTTCACTTTTTGAATTATATTACGGAAGAAAATTAACTTTTACAAAATATTCTAATTCATTGAGATGGTCCTGTATAGGGCCCCTCGATTGCTGGCCACACCCATGCAGGTGCAGGTCATTGTCACTCAGCTGCAGGTCCTTGATTAGTCAGTGGAAAAATAAAGTTATACAAAATCATGCAGTTCAAACAGAAATAAATATTAAGCAAAACAATTAAGTAAAATCACTCTGCAATAATCTCACTCTACAGCATGCAAAATGATAAAACACAGCAAATCACGAAAATCACATAAACAAAACCAAAACACATCCGGTTCACACAAGTATGTCCGGTGTGTCTTTTCTTTGACTGGCAATTAAACTCTCTCTCTAGTCCTTCACTTTGTATCAAAATATCACGCAAGTGATCTTTATAGTCTAGTTTATGTAATCACGCCGGATCAGTCATGTAATGTATGCCAGCCATTTATTGAAAACACAGCATGCATTCATCTTTTTAACATTACTAAGCATTATGAATATACGTCACAAACGATCATATCCTGGTGGATTCTGTCACTGAGGAAATCTCTTACATTTCCACAAAAGCACCGGTGGTGGCGTTGCTGGACGGTGTGCTTAATGGACGTCGATACGCTGTCCAAGAGAGCCAATGGGACGGCAAAAGCGGCCTCTGGGCAATGGGAAGGGGAGAGGCAAATATCCCTGGCAGCCACTAGCAGTGGCTCAGAGCCTCTGCCTGATGGCCTCAAGTCTGATATCTCCCCTAGTCTATAGGGATATCCCTTTGGTCTAGTGGTTAAGATGTTGGACTTGCATGCGGGAGGCCTGAGTTTGAAGCCTGGCTGTTACATATGCATTATGTATTACTGATGAATTGAGTACTATAATGGAAACAAGCTCCCTGGAGCTTTCTGTGTTATCCATTAGGGATAACCTTTGACTGTACTACCTATACTGTTAATGATGTTGTTAATAATGTATTTAATCAATCAATCAATCACAAAATGGAAAAAAGTGAAAGAAGAACTACTGCCACATGAAGCACCAACATTTAGAAGTGTTCAAAGGCAGATAAAAAACAAGAAAAGACAAACACAAAAAAATAGCCAATTTAATATTGAGCTGCCGATAATGTTTAGGTGCCTATCCTTCCGATTACTGTTACAATATTGTGTTCGTTCACGGTCAAAGTGCTAAATGACATACTGTAGTCTTTGTTCAGTCAGACAGCATGCAAATCCCTTCCATTTCTCTACTCTGATCTCTAGGTCTGACTGCAGTTGGAAAATATACGGCAAACAGCGACCTACTGTGGCCCATTGCTTTATTTGATTTGATTTGATTTGATTTAATTTTGTCATTCAAGAATACAAAAAAACAAGTTATGTGTCATGTTCATCTAGGAAGCGTCAAGGATATAGACAAGAAAGTATTCAGACTTGTTTTCATTGTGGTCCTTGGTCTGGGACAAACAGCATTGCAACAAAATTCATGCAGGCAAACATTACATCACTTCAATAAATATAACAATTAAGAGCTACACTATACCTACTACCTGCAGCATTTTCTAAAAGCCAGTTATACGACTGACTGGAATGCAAGTGATCTCATTGGATTTTGTGTATTTACACATCCATCGTTGAACGACGGTATCCCTCCCCGGAAATAGCTCACATACAAGGCTAAAAGCTCACGCTGAGTTCGTTTTTTGAAAGGAACGTTGCATGACCTTTTGGTGTCAGAGTGTCCGCCAGACTGAGACTAGCCCTTTCCACACCCAAGCGCAAAACGGTCGACAGCCACGCACTTCTTAAGCTCTGCGCAGCTTAAATTCCGAGTTTTTAGACAGCTGGTGGATGGAAAAGAAGCTCCACCTCCGCAGACTTTTTGCGCGGAGGAGAGCGTTTCCGGGAATCTGGCCGTCGCGCAAAAAGTCCGCGGAGGTGGAGCTTCTTTTCCATCCACCAGCTGTCTAAAAACTCAGAATTGAAGCTGCGCGCAGCCGAGAACGTGCGCGGCTCTTTCGATAGTGTGGCAGCACCTACACGCCTTTAGAAATGATGTTTGAAAGCAGTGCCACCATCGGAATGTGTCTCACATCTGATACACAAACAACATGTTTCCCTGTGGATTTTCTTCACTGCTGCACAGACTTGATGGGGAGGGGGGGGGGGAATCTAATTTCGATTATAGGTAAAAAACGTCATGTTTTTTGGGGTTGCAACTTGCTGCCGGTCTGAACTGTTGGCAAGCGTGATGACATTTCTGTTGGCAAGCGTAGTGCTGATAGGACGATGGATAACGTTCAGAAGCTCAGGTCCTGACTCTTCATCCATGCGTGTTCAGTTCTCTGCTCTCTGCCTACGTTTCCTTGTACCTGTACAATGAGGAACAACAACAACTCATAAGAGGAGAGAGGAAGTGTAATATAATGTCTGGCTACTGCAGCAGCTCACCTGAGAAACAGAAGTTCTTGTCTAACCCATTTATGACATCGAAATTTAAAAAAAACAATATTTTAAATCCTGACAGTTTTCTGAAATACCTATATTTCTGTATCAGTGGTTCTCAATATTTCATGTCAAGGACCCCAAAAATATATGTAATTGGCCGCCGACCCCCATTTGAAAATATGTTCTTCCAGGGAGCCCCCCAGAAGCAAAGATTTGAGTTAAAAACGTTAGAAGAATATATATTCAAAGATTTGCACCACATTTTCACGATTTAAAAAAAATATCAGACCTACAAGCTCGTAGCGCGGCACTCGGTGCCTAATTATTCTAATTATTTGTTCGGCCCAATTTTTTTTGTTTATTGTCATGATTTGTCAGGAGCCGAGTTGGCTTTGTCCGAGGCTTAAAGGTCTTTAAATAAATACTTTCTGAAATGTCTATGGGAAAAATGAATGGGAGATTCTCTTCCGGGCCGCTTGTTGGGTGCGGGACTGCGACGCGCCATAGCTAAGCCTGAAACATCACAGTCTGTTGCTACACTGGTACAGAATGGCTGCATGTTACTGTACACCAGTGGTGGAAAAAGTACTCAAATGTTTTACTTAAGAAATACTCTGTTACAAGTAAAAGTCCGGAATTCAAAATTCAAATTTTGACAACTTTAGTTTTTTTCAGCCAAGGTTCATGTTTTAGGTTGATATTTAGAGAAAGTAAAAGATGAGTATATATATTTTTTTCTTTCCATTTGCTGCTTTCTTTCGTTTTAGCGAATTTTGACATGGGGTGCGGGGGCATTCGAACATGTAAATATGTATTTTTTTTTACAAAATGTTATAGCAATTTTTTTTTAATTATTTACTACAGTCCTACTAAACCCCAAGAAATTACATCTGGCCACAAAAGATCACAGGATCTACTGAATGTGACAAACTGAGCCTACAACACACAGTCAGTAATGCTTAATTCCCCCCAGTAGGCTACCTTCACATTCAGTAGATCCTGTGATCTTTTTAGGCCAGATGTAATTTCCTATGGTCTATTAGGACTATAGTAAATATAGTACAAATAGTAAATAAAACCCCTTTTGGTGTTTTAGGCATTATGTTATACTTTAGCTATTGAAAAATAGCAGATCTACAAGCTCATAGCGCGGCACCAAGTGCCGCACTATGAACTTGTAGGTCTGCTATTTTTGAAAAATGTGCAGTTGGTGGTCGGCGGCCAATTTCATAACATTTTTGGTGTCCTTGACATGAAATATTGAGAACCACTGACATAGAAACATTCAGATTTTTTTTTTTTAAAGATTTTTTTAAATTTCGACGCCAGGCCTAAATGGAATAAGTCACAATCTTGCATTATTAAGTAGTTAACTAGTTTTTTGGCCTCAAAATGTCATCAAAGTTCAAGCGCAACATTCCCAAAGTAGTATTCAATTTCAAGCTAAAAAAAAAAGAAAAAAAATGCGTTCTTAACTGCTGCAGCAGCTGTCAATGACTTGTTATTGCAATATAAAAGTAAACATTTTCAGATACGCCAAGTGAATGAAAAATCATACAATGACCGATATGACGATATGACGATATGACGGAGTTGATCTTTAAGCAAAACATGAAGCAAAGCATCATATCTATATGTGTGGTTACATTGTGACAAAAAAAATACACCAGATTGTTTTGCATTCTCTTTCGCTTTGAGTAACGACCAAAGCAAAAGTCCTTGGATCAGCACGAATCACTACTACAAGTTTGCATGAATGTTGCCATGTCCTCTGATTATAGGTAACTTGTTTTTCTGCAAAGTCACTTGGTAGTAAGCGGGTTGTCTTTTTTGGGAGGGCTGTAGTTGCATATTTTGAGTGTGCTTCCTAAATGTTGACCTAGTGGTTCCTTTTATATATATAATTTGTATCCCACGATTTTGGAAGGAACACGTTATTCTGACCAGTTCCTTTCCCCTCCATCAGGCGCCCCGGCTGGCCAGGGGGAGGTAGTTTAGAGACCAGGATTACTGCATGTTTTTTGTGAGGGTACCTACTACCTACCCTAGGGGACACGGGGAGAACATGCAAACTCCACACAGAAAGGCCCTTTCGCCAACCCCGCCTCGGCTATGGGCACTGCTAACACGGAGGAGAGAACACACCCCCAGCGTCCCCAGCGGGAATCGAACCCAGGACCTTCTAGCTGTGAGGCGACAGCACTACAGATGTGCCCCAAAAACCTAACCATTTTCATGTCAAGGACCATTAATATGCATTTGTTACAGGCAGGGAGACCCCCCCAATACAATATTTGTGTTGTCAAAGCGTACATTCTTTCCCCCCAAGATTCTTTTTGAAAATAGGCGGTTTTCCTAGGTCACAAAGCGTTGTGTGTGTGTGGCTTATAGTCGCTTCCTCCTGGGCTTGTTTTTTGTGGGCCAGGCCGCTTGTTTCTCTCGCAACGTTGGGTTTGCATGCCTGGTAGTGGTGTGTACAGTTTTGGAATGAAGCATTCGCTAATCTCTTATCGGCCGTTGGATTCTCATGATGAGCCACGCATGCGGAACTATTTCCTATACTGTGTGTGAACTGCATGTTGTCAGGGAGTCCAAACCGGTTTGAGCTAGTATATACCTGTCCCGTCACTCTCCTCTGTTTGTTCAACATCCTCTGATCATTTTCTTCCTCTTTGAATTTCCTCCTCCTGTGTCAAATAGGAACGTGTTGTGTATAGTATTTCTGCCAGGTGCTTTGTCGCCTCTGTCGGGTGGAGAGCTGGACACCTCATACAGTATGTGTGCAAAGCTGTTTCTTCTCAGGATAAAAAAAAATAGAATCCCATAGAATTCTATTGGAACTTTCGAAAATCCTTTAGAATCCCATTAGAATTTTTTAAAATCCTGTAAGATTTTTCGACTAGGAACACAAAGTTCAAATATGGACATAAGAGGTTTCTGCCCAGACAGCAAAGATATATATTTTTCCTGTGTGTGTGTGTGTGTGCGTGTGTGTGCGTGCGTGCGTGCGTGCGTGTACTGACTGAAGTGAGAACTCGGCCAAGGCTCCCAGAGCGTTCAGCTGCTGCTCCAGAGCCAAGATCCTCAGGCCCATGTACCCTGATGTGAACACCAGCACCACCAACCTACAGCGCACACACGCACGCACGCACGCACGTGCATGCACACACACACACACACACACACACACACACACACACACACACACACACACACACACACACACACACACACACACACACACACACACACACACACACACACACACACACACACACACACACACACACACACACACACACACACACACACAGTGTTGGAGTTCGGAAGCGCAAGCTTTCAGTGAAGCAACTTCCTGCTGCCTCCTGCATTATGTGCAAATTCAAAACAGGTGATACGCAGGGCAGTTGAGTGATATCCAACGAGCGCTCCCAAACTCCAACACTTGCACACTAATCACCTGCAAGGAATTAATTGACAGAAAGTAGCATCATAGCAAGTCTACGGTGCATTTTCATGAAACAAACACATTGCAGATAGAAAGAGAATCATTCAAGCTCTTCATACAGCTGCAATATTGGTGAGTTTGGCATCGTTTAATACAGCCAGATAGGACTTTTCGGTTTGGATGTATGGGCTGTCAATGGCAAATTGTGGCCAGTTACCACCCTGCCAAGCAGTGCCGAATCAACCCCTCCGAGGGCCTTGGAGCTACACCAAATCAAAAGGCCCCATGTGATTCGCATGCGCGTAACACAATAAAGAACGAAATGTTTTGCGTGTGTGCGCCCAGTGAATGAACGTGCTGCGTTCAGCGCACTGCCAGCACTATCGCCGCTGCTCTCATAGAGTTTTTTACATCATCATTACATCACCTAATCATAGCAACATGAGTTAGAATTCCCTCCTCGATGTTGTAAGATGATAAGAGCGCCCCTCACTTCACACGGGTGTGATTTGTTTAGTCTCCTCCCACCTAGTGGTTAAGAAACTGTTGGACGACCAAAAACACTAGCTGGGGTTCCTGTGTTGCGTTACATTGAAAGTAACAGCTGTACCTGTTAATTAATAGTCTCGCACGGGCCCTGCAAGCTGCGGGCCGTGGAGCTTAATTCTTTCAGCGCCATTGCCATAGATGTAGGTAAATTGAAGCCTATTTTTTGATACAACGCTTACCGCCATTGGCGTTGATGGCAATTGCGCTTTTATAGTGCATTCGATCGATCGAGCCATAATGCTACTTACGTTAGCCGGTTAGCTAGCTATGTTGTTAGCACAGCACTGGATCGCCCATTTTAGATCATCGTCGTCATAATAATCCATTCTATCTGTTTCTTTCAATCGCCTGTATCTCCTATTCCTTGTCCCAGATGGCATTTTGGTCAAAACAACGTTTCTTTGACGGCACAGAGCCGTGGAGCTCTCCAGTGCCCCGGTTTGGATTCATATTGTAAACAAGGCCTTTCCAGGCTCCGTTCAGCTTCATAGGTTAATACTACTTCCGGTAGACTGTAAACAAGGCCTTTCCAGGCTCCGTTCAGCTTCATAGGTTAATACTACTTCCGGTAGACTGGAAATGTGGCTTTTCAAAATAAGAACTCGACTGGAAAAATTGCTGGCGTGAATTCGATCCTAATTTTTCAATAAATGCTAGCGCTGTGAGTGTTAAGCTCCACTAATTTCCATTTATAATCCGGGCCTGCCTCCCATTAACTTAATGGCAAGATGGCCTTATAGCTTTCGGCTTGGGCATTCATGCTATCTGCAGGCCTCTCACAACTGATTTATGGACATTACCGAGGCTTCCAAATATGAACACAAGTAGTTTACATTTGTAACCAAGCTGTATAATAGCATCCTTAAGACGTTGGGACTTTAGCACCTTGGTAAGCAATGCCTCTTCCAGACTGTGGTCAAATGTGTGTGTGCAGATGGTAACTTCATTCAAATTATAGATATAGGTTATTGTACTCAGTTTGAATGGCTGTTGCTTTATACTTGGTTGTGCATCGTATGTATCTCACACTGGAAATATGACTTCTGGTGGGAGATGCTAAGTACAAAACTTGTGACATGTGCTCTCCCTGTTGTGAGGGACAGAAGACAAGCTGTAGTGATACTCACAGCAGCAGATAGATGGAGAACACGGCGTTCAGATGGTTGGTTTCCTTCTGGAAAAGCAGTGGGGGAAGCGTTTCAAAGACACCGCTGAGAGTCCATAGACCACCTGCTGAACGAATGATACAAATATAGAGTCCACACAGACCACCTGCTGAAGGAACGATACAAATATAGAGTCCACAGACCACCTGCTGAACGAATGATACAAATATAGAGTCCACACAGACCACCTGCTGAACGAATGATACAAATATAGAGTCCACACAGACCACATGCTGAAGGAACGATACAAATATAGAGTCCACACAGACCACCTGCTGAACGAATGATACAAATATAGAGTCCACACAGACCACCTGCTGAACGAATGATACAAATATAGAGTCCACACAGACCTGCTGAAGGAACGATACAACTATAGAGTCCACAGACCACCTGCTGAACGAATGATACCAATAATAGAGTCCACAGTTAAAAAGGTTATCCTTTTAGACCAAGTGCTTGTACTCTGTTTGCATTTCTGTCTAATAAAGTATTCAATCAATCAATCAATCAATCAAAGTTTACACTTTATCGTTCCTCAACCTTTAACTTGGCCTGACTTTCACCAGGCTGGCCTTAAGGACTTTTGCTCTTCATTGTGGACTATACATTACATTACATTACATTACATTACATTACATTACAGTGCTCCTTGCACTTTTAATCTGCTGCTATGCAACTTTATGTGTAAACCTCATGTGGGCTACATGCTGATGATACTGTACAGAAGGATAATGCTACAGTATGTGTAAATATGTACATACTCTCCCCCTGTCTCTTTCTCTTTCTGGAAACAGTCACACCGCTTGTTGCACAGAAACAAATCTCACCCGCTGTTTTACAGCTGTAAACCTGTGAAGATGATTGTGGTTCTGAACTTTAAAAGGCCACTTCACCCCCCAGATGATCTCATTTTAATGATGTTTAGGACCGCACGCGGGAGGCAACGCATGTCGGGAGCAACGGGTGATTTCCGCATGTCAGACTTTTAGTGCGTCAGATAAGCGTGCGCACCCCCAAGAAACACTTTCCTGGGGTTTTTATGTGTGAAATATGTGTTTTTTTTATATTTTAGTATTTCAAAGTGTCTGGACTACTCAGTAAGACAGCCACAAGGAGGAGCAGTGCACCAAAGCATTATGGTCATTGTAGGAATTCGGCAATCCAGTCAAACCCTAGTCAAACACACAGACTACATTATTTCTCTGGCCATAGGGTGCACATGTCAAATTGTGCTACTGTTAACTACTACAAATACTATTAATATTGAGTGACTGCAGTTTCTTCCAGCGGTGAAATGTCCCTTTAATGCCCAGTACAGACAACAACATACGTGCAACTAGACTCTAGTGTGTGAGTGCATGCACGCACGCACGCTAGGGCATTCACTTCTAGTCATTTTTACTAGTTGACTAGTTGCCTAGTTTACTAGTCGACTAGTTGTCTAACCACCTAGTATGTAAAAAAAAAAAAAAAAAACATTTTTTTTTTGGGAAAATAAATATTTGTACATTTAAAAACGGTGTACATTGGTGACTATAACTGTAATCTACCTGATCTTGAGGCCTACAAAATCGGGGGAAAAAAATAAATACAAAAATAAGTTTTCTTATCAACTAGTCAACTAGTACCAGCAAGGTCGACTAGTGGATTTACTAGTCGACTAGTAAACTAGTTGCTTAATGCCCTAACGTACGCACGCATGCTTGTATACACTCATACATGCGTGCCATGAGTTAATCTCACCTCTGTCCTCCGGTGTACGGGGCATTGTGGAGGCCTCCTCCTCCACTGTACTGCTTCCAGGAGAGCTGGAGCTTCTCCTGGCAGGACCTGGGAAGCACAAACACCACTGTATTCCTTCCTAAAACACCACAGCCAAACATCACTGTATTCCTTCCTAAAACAACACAGCCAAACATCACTATATTCACTGCTAAAACACCATAGACAAACATCATTCCCTGCTAAAACACCATCTAGGTCAACCAACATCTAGGCCTATTCCACATTTCTACTGGCGTTTTTCATTGTCTTGTGGGGCTGAGTATTTTCTTAGCCATTATTCTGTCAATTATGTTTTTGGTTAATCGAGTAATCGAGGTACTTTCTTCGTTATGTTGTTGTTGTTTTTTAAATCGCTGTTTACACAGAAGTCTTTGGAGCGGCCATCTTGGTCAGTGTGTGTGCGTGTGCGTGCGTGCGTGTGCGTGTGTGTGTGTGTGTGTGTGTTGTCTCCTACTTGCAGGGAAGACATTGTCCACAACACTGAGACTGTTGTTACGACTGTTCTGGACACTGTCTGACTGACTGGACGGGCTGGACATCTGTGGACAGACAGACAGATAGACAGACCAGCTCAGTAGCCTAGGACTATAGAGCGTCGCAGTCCCACCCCCTTTCATGACGACGCTAGAACCAGAAGTGAATTTCTCATTCATTTTCCTCATAGACTTTTCAAAAAGTATTTATTTAAACACATCATGACAATAAACACAATGTTTTTCGCTGATCAAATAATTTGTAAGAAGAAAAACAAAACAAAAAGTGTTGTATCCTGCCATGTTTTTCTTCTTACAAATTATTTGATCGGCCCAAAACATTGTGTTTACTGTCATTTGTTGTCACAACTCCAGTTGGCTTTGTCCACGGAGTAAATGTCTTTATATAAATACTTTTTGAAAAGTCTATGAGGAAAATGAACGGGGAATTCACTTCTGGTCCTATAGGGGGGGTAGGGTTTTAACTTTAACCTAAATAACTTGTTGACAGTAATAATTGTCCATTAGAGGACATCTTTATGCAGGCGGTGAACATACAAGGTCCTGGTCCACTTCGTTCTCTGCAGAGGAGGACACTCTGGGACTGCTGTTGGCACTCTCTGTTGGCGCTCCCTGCTGAGCACAACGCACGCACGCAGGCACGCACGCACACGCACACACACACATTAAGTCCTTTATGATGGCTGCGTGCACGGACACGGACACACACGCACACACAGTACATACCTGTGTCTTTGAACAGATGGACTGCAGCAACTTGTAACAGGCCTCCCGGTTCCTCAGAGACCCAAAGGAGTACTGGACGAGCGCACGCACACACGCACACGCACACGCACACACACACACAAACACACACACACACACACACACACACACACACACACACACACACACACACACACACACAGTTAATGATCATGTCAGGCGTTCACACAACAGCTACATGATACAACAATCCCCAGTTTTGCTAGAGATCTATTCTAGATTTAAATGTCAATAATCCACAGTTTAGATATGCATTTAGAGAAGGGGGACTTCTGCGTTAGATATGCATTGAGGTACTTTCAGACAGGCATCAATAACACAGATGTTGTCGCCTGGACAGCAGACCTGTCGTTGATCCAAACAAACAAAAAAGCTCAATACAATCCAGGTCTGGTTAGTCGCGGACATGCATGTGCACGAAACAAGCATGCGCACGGTACCGCGGGCACATAATTCGCTTGCGTTGTCGCCCCTTCAACTTCTTCGCATGTACAACCAAAAACACGTGCAGGTCTCATTGAAAATGAATTACTGCTGGGCGCGTTAATCGCTGGCCATCTGAAATGACTTTTAGAGAGCAGGGGGTCTTCAGTGACGTTTCCTGGTGCATGGGGTGGGGTGGGGTCAGCTCACCTTGGCTCCAGTAGCCATGCGAACAGACAACATGGTCAGGTTTAACTTGTGCTTCTTCACCTCGCTGACGCTGGCGACAGGAATCACCACCTGTACAATGTAATGGATGGACTGTTAGCATTCACCTGTACACTGTAATGGACTGTTAGCATTCACCTGTACAATGTTATGGACTGTTAGCATTCACCTGTACAATGTAATGGACTGTCTAATCCAGTCTGGCAGTGTGCCGCGGGTTCGACTCCCGATCCCGACGGCCTTTACTGCATGTCTTCCCCCATCTATCTCCCCATTTCCTGTCAGCCTACTGTCTGTCCCTCCATACAAGATATAAAATAAAAGGCGAAAGCCACAAAAAAACACTGTACTGTCCCTCCACAGTAGTGAGACAGCACCACATTCACATCAAATTCAGTCTTTCATTTGTATCTTACTTTCCATGCTTTTAAGATTCTCTTTTAAAATGATTCATGTGTATTTAAATGTTAAACGGGACATTTACAATATAGCACCATAGTGACATGTTGACGTTCTGTCGACATCTTCCAGACAGCGGTCAGTTGGAGTAGTGTCATTGGTTAATTCTGCGCAACGCAACGACATCACAATGTCGTCGTCACAACCATGCCTGCTGGGCGGTGCATCTGGATGGAGCTCCAGAAGGGTGCACCTACGCTGCTTTTGCCGTGGACCACAAGGTGTACGCTTTTGGGGGATTCTGTGACGACAGGGCTCGCATCGATGTGAACGTTTTCGTTCACATCGAGGTGCCAACTTGCGCCTTGCACACAAGTAGGCCATACATGGCCTACTTGGAAATAACAGCCCACAATAACAACAACGGAAGCTGGAAGCAGCAATGACCTGGCCCTCGCACCTCTGTCCATGTTAGGGGCAAATATCGACCAATCAGAACAGGGAGCACAGCTAAGTAACTCCAATGAAGGATTCCAGTGAGGCGACTCTGAGTCTGTACGACAAACTGTTCAAAAGTTATGATAAAAGATAGAAACTATGAAAGGAATAAGGACATAGAAACTATCAAATATCGACCAATCAGAAGAGTGGGCGGGGCTATAAGTAATGAAGGACAATGACTTTAAACGGAGTCCAATGAGGCGACTCACAGCTGGCTACGAGAAACTGTTCAAAGGTTATGGCAAATGATAGACACTATGAAATATCAACCAATCAGAATGAGGAGCAGGGCCAAGAGACTCCAATCAGGACTCTCAACCGAATAAAGTTTGTCTGTACGACAAACTGTTCAAAGGTTATAGAAACAAATAGGAACTCTCAAATATCAACCAAACAGAACTACTAAGTAACAACAATGGAGAATCAAATATGGAACAAAAAGAAGTAACACCAATGCAATGAAGAACAATGACATCACCTAGTCTGTATGGCAATCAGCTCAAAATCAAAAGTTACATGGAAAGAAAACTGGGAAAACTAAGCTTTCGTCGTTAATTACTCCTGAACTGGTGTGCATTTTCTTTACATAATTTAATTTAGAGATGCAGGGTTGGGTTGGGTTAGAAATGCATGATGGAACAGATCTATAACTCTTTGCATCAACACGCATTGTTAGTTTGTAGATTTGACCTTTTTATGTTTTATGTCTGTTGTGCATCACATCGCCGGGCGGAGGACACAGAAAGTAGCACATCTACAAGCTCACAACATGACATGCCATTACATGTGAGTTTGTAGATCTGCTACTTCCACTGATGCCCATATCAGGCTTTAACATCCAAAAAGGTTTCATCAGAGCGCATTCCAATTCACTGCCAAAATAGCTAATCAATCAAGACATTCATACAAGAAGAATTACAAATCAATACAAAATCAGTTAACTCTGCTCATCCTTGGTGCATTTTAATGAGACAAGCAGCAGCAGAATGTACAACATAACAGCTCTGGGTCTTTGAAGAAAACCTTCTAGTATTACACAGACTATCGGCCTTCCCACACCCACACTTTTACTTTCTGATATGAATGATAAAGCCTATAAGCAAAAGGGTGCATGCCAATGCCACATTGAGGACACAGAGGAGAAACCCAACTGTTTCTCCTGTGTCCTCAATAAACGTGTGGTATTAGCAGCTACGAGTGTGCGGCTATACCATGTTTTCATTCATGAATGATAAGCCATCACACGTTTAGCACTCACAATAGCAAATGACACCGTACTGAACATCCGCTCAATCATGCCATCTGGACAGAGATACAGAACTGATACGCTGTTTGTGTGTATAGTCTTCATGTCGTGTGTGGTGTTGTACTCTGTAGTCTCGATACTCTGCATGTGTTTTTGTTGATCAAGACCTTTGAAATGGTATTTCCGTCATGAAGTCATGATTATGATCATGGTATTGTGTATAGGAGCATTCACTGTCGTGTATTGTGTAGACTCGAGGCATCATGTATTGTTCATTAGGGATTATATACCATAGTGCACTGTGTGGTTCCATAATGACGCTACAGTAGAGTTCTCAAACTCTGCCCGAACCCGACCCGACCCGACGTTTTCAGCAGGGCCGGGCCTAAAATGTATGGTAATCAGTCAGGGCCTCGGGCTCCATGAAAGAAAATGTAATGTAAATATAATAAATTCTCAAATTCTGCCCAAACCCGACCCGGCCTGGCCCGACGTTTTAGGGTCGGGCCTAAAATGTATGGTAATCAGTCGGGCCGGGCCTCGGACCAGATCAGTTAGGGCCCAGTTAGGGCCGGGCCATAACTGTCAGGCCTGTTGAGAACTCTAGTCGACAGTGACAGACAGTAGAACTCTAGTGGACAGTGACAGACAGTAGAACTCTAGTGGACAGTGACAGACAGTAGAACTCTAGTGGACAGTGACAGACAGTGAGAACTCTAGTCGACAGACAGTAGAAAGCAGCGTTACCTTGGTGTCTTTACGCAGCACTGACGAGTAGAAACACAGGAAGTTCACAGACAAGTACAGCTTCCCATGGTAGAGACCATCCTTCTGCAACGCACACGTGAACGCTGGCGCACAGACACACACAGGCAGGCAAGCAGGCACACGCACACACGCATGCACGCACACACGCACACACACACTATGTTTACGCAGGGACACATGCACATCGATTTATCCAAAATGTTTTATTCATTACGCAGACTGCTTAAATGCTTTAAGTCAAGTCAAATTTAAATATTATGACAAGCGCAGATGTCACAAAACACACAAGATTACATCACACATAGACAAGCACACTAACAGGCGGAGCAGCTGGGACAACAAGCCTCTTGATTAAGGCGCTGCTGAATGTAATGAAACACGAAGATCTACTACATCTTCCTGGAGTTTAACATTGAGCGCTCGTTTGCACTTCCGCATTTGACCACCAAAATGTGAAAATGTACATAACTCCGTCCCGAGTCCACAGGGGCTCCGACCGTGCGTGGTGGGTTTAACTCTAAATTGCTCGAAATGATTACAAACCTTCGGCACATGGTTGGAAATGCCGTGTGCTCGGGATGGAGTTATTTAATCTTTGCACCTGTACCGTACTCGTTCTTGGATATACAAATATCAGATTAAGGTAAGCGACTGGTGGTCACTGGTGCACAAGTTTCTGAACTGCCCACAGCCCTCCCATGACTATGAGACACAGACTGAGTAGAAACAAATTGTGGTATTTTATCATGAACATTAGCGACGACCAATTATATGACGATAGGTTGAAAGGTGGTAAAGTGGTCCTTTAACAAACATTAACAAAGACACAAGTGACGTGAACTCACTGTGTGTCAGGGCCTCTCCATCTGTTAGCTCATCAAACAGCTTGTGGAAGGACTTGTTCTGTTTCACAAAGCTCTGCATGCGAGGAGAACAACACAGTCGTGAATGATGTACATAAATAGAATAAAGCAATAAGCCACAAGAGGTCTCAGGTTACCAGGTATTTTATAATGGCTGAGAGGCGTAGTGAGACACGACGCATAGCGGAGGGTCTCCGACCCATTCAGCCGTTATAAAATACCCGGTAAACTGGGACCTCGAGTGGCTAATTGTTTTTCTAAAACGGTTACAAACATATAGCAATATTAACCTCAAAACTATTCCTAATTTACAAAAGTAGCTACACTTTGCGCCCTCCAGAGCGAGCCACTTCCTTGTTTTTACTCGGCAGTCTCTGTGACGGGGGAATAGGAGGCACTTTATTGTTTTTACGAGGCCACACATTCACAGTCATAAGAGCGCAGGCGGTGCTTAAGACGCCCACACGGCCAGTGTTTGTAGGGCAATCAAGTGCTCCCCTTCCCCAGTTCAGCTACAGAGCTGCGGGATCAATGCAACGCAGCTGGGAATGATCCAAAGTGAATGAAGGTGTGGATTATCGTGAGATTTAACCATGGCTACCAGCCAATCAGAATCAAATATTGGGACTAACCGTTTTAGAATAGAAAACACAGTAGTGAATGTACAAATAGAATAGTCACGACGAATGCTGATGAATGTTATCAGCCACTGCAGACAGTGTTGGGGTTGTTATAGGAATAGTATAGAGGTTTACCAACACAGTGGGAAATTACATCAAATGGGAACGTAACAATTGAGAGCGGCATGCATTTGTCTTGTTAACAACCTCCCCCCCCCCCCCCCCCCTGCTGGAGCGTGTATATGAAAACATGTAAACCTGAGATGTATCAATTAATTGAATCTCGATTGTGATCAAAGTGTTGACAGTTCCAAGATGACCTACAGTAGTGTTGATGAGGCCATCTGGCTGTTCCGGGCTCTCTTCTTCTATAGGTTGTGATCTAACAGGGGACAGAAGAAGGAGAGAGAAAGAGTGTGAAACAGCCTTCTTCTAGATGGGCTGTGATCTAACAGGGGACAGAAGAAAGAGAAAGAAAGAGAATGAAACGGGCACCAAGAAGGATTCTCTGTTCATTTTAAAGCCAATGCAGAACTAGTAGAATTACTGCAGTTCTCAGCAGGTGGCGCCAATTCCCCTCCTGCGGCTGCAGAAAAACTTTAATTCCGTCCACGTCAATGGGAATTTGACCCGACTTTACGCTTGGTCTTATATATTACCTTACTATGTAAACCTTTTCATAAACACGTTATGTTATCAATCACTAGTTTCAAGTCTTCTTCAACACGGCATGACATGCACTTTTGTATGGTCCCATTGAATTTTAAAATCGACAATAAAGCATGCAGGCCATACTTCCGGGGGGCTTGGGTTTATATACAGTGTGATGGGAGACCCACCCCCCTCGCTCTCCCTCGCACAAATAGCACGCCGGTCGCAATTTTGATTGACGTTTGCCTGTTATCTCTCCTAATGGTACCACGTTAATACAGCATGGAAATGTGGATAAAATCAGAATATTCTGGGTTTTGGGTCTGAGAGGCTAAATGACATCAAGTGGTGGCTCAAATGCCGAATAAATAATGGACCTTGATATGGAAAGGGTTGAAAACCACTGCTATAGAGGCGTCAAAAAAGGCTCTGCAGAAACATTCTGGGCGAGGTTACAGTGCCTCCGTCCACGTGCCTGTTATATAATATTCTCTACGCCTCTACGGCGTAGAGGCGTAGGATCGGTATGAACGGTATGATGAGAACATGAGGAGTGAGATAAGGATACCGGTTTGGTTTATCCTTCCATGACATCGTCATCGCCGGTACTGCCGTCTGCCTCCGATCTTTATCATTAGTACAGCCAGACGAATGAATAATGGCAAATAATGGCTGTTGTTGTAGCCTAGTAAAGGAAGGCAGCTGACAAGCTCTGACAGTCCCATTTTGGGCGGGAACCCCTTTTGGTGTTTTAAGCATTATGTTATGTTATGCTTTAGCTGTTGAAAAATAGCAGATCTACAAGCTCATAGAGCGGCAGCTTGTAGATCTGCTATCTTTGAAAAGTCGTGAAAATGTGGCGCAAATCTTTGAATATATATTCTTTACGTTTTTAACTCAAATCTTTGCTTCTGGGGGGGTCCCCTGGAACAATATAATGTTAGGTGGGGGTCTGCAGCCAAATAATAATAATAATAATTCTGGGGGTAGTTGACATGAAAAAGGTTGAGTACCACTGACATAGAAACATAGTTTTTTCAGAAAACTTTTAGGATTTAGAAGACATTTTTTAAGAATCGTCCTGGGTTAAGGCAAGCCTTTTGTTCACAGGCCACAATGAAGTCCATGTTTGCCATGATGGACCTCCTGCCCCTCAAATAAATTATATCGTCTCTGTTGGGTGGAAACCTCATATGTCCCATAACGGTCACTTTTCAGGATTCAAATTCAAAAGTAGCAAAAGTGCTTTTGTGTGACTGTGATTATGATCAACTTATAGGGCCTAGAGGTACCTGAGACTGGCGGCGGTGTTGAGACTGCGGCCCAGCTCCTGGATCTGCTGCTGGGCCTCTTCCAGACTCTGGCTGCCTCTGGGGGGCCTGATGATCAGCAGGCTGCCTTTACGACTACCATGGGACGACTTCCCAGTCCCAACCTCCTGCAGAGAACTGCTATGACAGCATGAACAGCACATGCACAGGACACAGATATACATATACGCATTAGGCAAGGCCATTATGTTTGTACTGTATTGTATAGTGCATTTCAACAAGAAGCAAATTCAATGTGGAAAATTCAAGTTGTTCTGCAGTTGTCTGGGACTTTGTTCCAGATATGTAGAGCATACAAACTATACAAGTGCTGCTTCTCCATGTTTGTTTTTAGTTTTAGGGACAGAAAGCAGACCTTTCTGTATAAGTGTATTAGCTGTGTACACAGTCTGTATGCACTGAGTCTACTCTATAGTTTACATAGTATATTTCTTTAGGGCACTACCACAAGTGGTTCTCAAAGTGCGGTCCGGGGACCCCCATGGGTTCTTCAAGGGGTTCCAGGGGGTCCCCTTCCCACTATAGAGCACCGAAGTCCTGAAGTCACTGTCAGTAGAGGGCGTCAATCCACAGGTTCGTCTACTTTTTATTTGCATTGTAATCTCCATAGGAGGATTTTAAATCGCCTCATATAATAACTGTGTTTGAAAAATAAACCGATCACCCTGGCCTTTTCACTCATATGGATATGAAGCATCGACTGAAGGTGGAAATGTACAAATATACCCAAAGAGTAACAAAAAAAGCGTTAGAAACGAGTGAAACAACCCAGAAACTACATTTCCGGTATAGGCGGGTGGCTGCATCTGCCCGTCGCACAACAGAAACTGAATGTTAATTACGTTTATTTTTATGTTATTGATATTTAATGGTTAGTACGAGTCGAGTCACCACCAGCTGAGCTAACGTCAACGAGGAATCTCAGGAACGCAATGTGTTGACAGCTGGGCGTTGTCACGCCTGCCACACCTACCCAGTCTTCCTCCCCTTCTTTCTAACCTATCTAATTCTATAGGAGTGAGACAGAGGTGCAGGAGAGGAGGCGGAGGCAACCAATCATCTCTGCTATAAAGCCTGGTCCTACCCTTCACACCCCTGCCAGATCTTTAGTCTACCTGGACCTAGTCAGTAGTCAGTCATGTTCCACTCGGGCTAGCAGCAACTTATCACTCTGTGTGTTATCCTGAATACTTACTTCTCTCTCCTGTGTTTTCAGTACCTCCTACCACCCTGGACCTGGAAATTGGAAGCTTGCCTAACCTGCCTCTGTCTGCCATCTGTACACTCTGCTCTGCTCCTGAACTTTACCTGAAGTATATCATTAAATCTATATTCTAAAACTGCAACTCTGTCTGTCTCCTTGTCTGTACCTGGGTTCAAAATAACATATATGACAGGCGTGACATATATTAGCAGCGACATTGCCTTCATATGTAGTTTCAAGGCTTTTGCGGCCACATTAATTCCATTTTCTCCAGAAACTGGCTGTATCAAATATGAATGGACATCATTAACGACGCACAGCCACTCCCCTGACAGAAAGGCCGGGGTGGTCGGTTTATTTTTCAAACACAGTTCTTATATGAAGCAACCTAAAATCGCCCTATGGGGATCTCAATGCAACTAAAAAAATACATGAACCTGTGTATTGGCGGCCTCTACTGAAAGTGACGTCAGATTTCGGTGCTCTACAAACTACAAATCTACAAACTCACAACGCCTGTCATTGCAAACTTGTAGATTGGCGACAATTTGTGATTTTTTTCTTTTTGTTGCATACATTTGTCTGTTGTCTAAATTTGAACACACATCTCCTTGGCACAAAATATTTTCAGATGGGGGTCCGTGGCCAAACACATTAATTTGGGGGTCCTTGACATTAGTCTGGCTAATAAGCCAGACCGAATCAGCCGTTGGCAAAAAAAGTGTGATTTGAGTCTGGCTTATTAGCCAGGCTACCTTGACATGACAAGGTTTGAGAACCACTGGCATAATAATGGTATAGTTTGAGTCAATACTATAGTTGATACTGTTGTTTGTATTCAGTGTTATTATTCACCCAGTGTCAACAAGACAAACAATAGCGTACATGGAAATTAAAATAATTGTGATTCGTGTCAAGCTACTAGCACTCACTCACCAAGGATGGATAATTGAGATGACACATTTCACGCGCTATATTATGTTCAGATATTTAATCTATTTATTTGTTTGGTATATTTTCTCTTCTTGCATGTACAAAGCGACTTTAGGTACGCTGTATAAATCTGAGCAATTATTATATTAAAGCAGCACTTATATGTCACTTTTTTAAAGAATATAACTTATATAGGGGGTGATGGTGTTGGGTGATTGGGGTGATGGTATTTTTGAGTCCCTGCCCTTCTATTGAGACATTTCCTTCGTGTCAAAGGTCATGTCTCGCCTACACTCAGCAAGCAGGACGGCTCTATCAGCTCAATGGTAAAGATGTCTAGCCTGGCTAATAAGACAGACGCACATCAGCCGTTGGCACAAAAACAAATCAGACCCTTCTGAAGTGAGTGGTACTGTACTGTACTGTACTGTACTAGCCCTCCTCCCTGGCCTGTCTGTGTCTGTGTGTTAGGCTGTGCAACAGTGACACTTGGTGGTGAACGCTATTTTCGTGTTCGGACACAGCCAGGGATCCAGGTACACATCCACACACATAGCTGTCTATAGGAGTGTTTGCACCACTTACAAAACACGACAGTGTGATATGATTCTGACTTTAGCCAGGCTAAAAGTGCACTTGCACAGGAATAAACCAGGTTCAAATCCGAGGTAGAAGAGCAGAGTTAATACAGAATGTCGATGAGTGGTTCTCAACCTGTGGTCTGGGGAACATTGGTGAGACGCGAGGGTATCGCAAGTGGGCCCTCAAATAATAGCCGAAACATATTTAAAATTTGGGGAAAAAAATTAGTTTGCTTTGATATACCAAATAGTAACTTAAAGTATACTTAAAGTATACGCCACTCAATATACAATTTAGGCATTTTAGCAGACGCTCTTAATCCAGAGCGATTTACAGTAAGCAGGAACACTTTCAAAAGGCTATAATGACTAAAACATTTGCTGTCAAAATCAACACTGGACTAGATATCACAGGACATATCACACATATAGTGCAATTTCAAATGATTTGACACAATATGCAACCATAGCAAAAAACGTAATCATACTGAATGAGTTATTATTATGATAAGGAAGCTCAAACATGCGTCTTTGTCTAACAGGAAAACCCCTGAAGACATACAGGGTAAGCTGAGACGATGAAACAACGCACGGTAAACACAAACATGTCACTATCTGCACTCTGATTCTTATCAGCAGCTCTGGTACATCTTGATTGTGTGGAAAAGAACACATGGAATTTAAATGCTGAACTTCACTGCACTGCACTGAACTTAAAAAAAAAGGCTTCTAAATCCTAACAAAATACCCCCCCCTGAAAAACCTATGACCCCAGAAACTATCTGTATTTGGCCGCGGACCCCCAGTTGAAAATATGTTTTTCCAGGGACCCCCAGAAGCAAAGATACAGTATGAGTTAAAAACATTCAAAGATGTGCGCCACATTTTCATGATTTTTCAAAAATAGCAGATCTACAAGCCGATACCGATTCTGACCGATTCCGATATTATACACACTACAGAGGACCACACTGAAAACAAGCCTAGGGGCTAGGCCCTAGGCCTAGGGGCTTGGCCCAAAGCCGGTTAAAAAGTATTCAATCAATAAATAAATAGCATAATACTCTTTTCCAAGTGTCTGTTTTCACAACTGAATGACTACTGAATGAGATGAGTACACAAATTAAATGTAGAATTATTTAAAAAAAATGTGTTGCTGAAATTTTATCATTTTGAGGCCATTCCGATACCGACATGGCATTTTTATGGCCGATATGGCGGATTCAGATTATGCTACCGATTAATCGTGCATCCCTAGTTCTCGTGGTTAAAAAGCTTTTGAAAATATTCAACATTTTGTATATTTTTGTACACAATGTTTCGAAAATAGCAGATCTACAAGCCGAAGTTGCGCGCTTGTAGTTGGTTCCTAGCCGCCGTACGCATAGAAACTGAAAGGCACGCACGCACGCACGCGCGCGCGCGTGCACACACACACACACACACACACACACACACACACACACACACACACACACACACACACACACACACACACACACACACACACACACACACACACACACACACACACACACACACACACACACACACACACACACACACACACACACACACACAAGCTAGACATCAGTATGTGTCTGCATGCATGCCTTAAATGCCTCTATGAGGAACAGCTTATTTTATTGGCACATATTTGCATCGGCGCCAAAACAAATAACTTACGTAATAAATTGCAATGAAGTGCTCCTACTGCTTCCCATACTGAATCTTGTTTATTTCCCATTGATTGAATCCTTTAAAACACAGACTCTGCTAACTCGTGCTCAGCAGTTACACTTTTAGCACCGCTGTTCACTTTTATTACCACTGTGTAAAACATATAGTAGTATGGGTTGTCTCCATGCGCTGCTACACTTCCGCCAAAATCCTGCAACTTCCGCCCCCCAAAAAAGATTTCTTTCTACGTCCGCTTTTAGACAGAGACCCGCCCTTGGTGACGCCCCGCGCGTCTGATTGGCCAGAGCTCGTTGTTGTCAATGTCAGAAACAGTCAGAGATGGCGGCGCCCTGTGACAGATGATGACAGATACACGCGCAGCGTTACTTTCTAACTTTCAGTGTAAATTTGTAAAATTAACAGAATGGGACAGAATGTCATAGTATTCGACACAGACACAGATGACGCTCCAGAATTAAAGGCAAACGCATATTGTTTATGCGGTTTGCTTTGATTGAATGAATTGTGATTCGATCTGGGTGTTCTAATAAATAAAGTGTTTGTGGTGATTAGCGTGTGTCCGTATTTACTAATATTGTTAAGCGGTTTCCTTTGATTGAATTGTGATTTGATCACAATGTTGGGTGTTCTAATAAATAGGCTACAGTGTTTGTGTTGATTAGCGTGTGTCCGTATTCGGTCTATGCCATTGTGGTGATTAGCGTGTGTCCGTATTTACTAATATTGTTTACGCGGTTTGCTTTGATTGAATTGTGATTTGATCACAATGTTGGGTGTTCTAATAAATAGGCTACACACTCTACTCTTCTTCTGACAGCAGCAGCATAGCTATAGCCAATAAGAGGGTTTGCGGCCAATCAGAGGCAGGCGGGCCGTGCGGGGCGTCACCAAGGGCGGGTCTCTGTCTAAAAGCGGACGTAGAAAGAAATCACGCCTCTACAGCGTAGGCCTTGCCCAGCGTGAGTCTTAGTGCTGTTTCTGGTTTTATCCTCGTAGCAGTTTTTGTATTGAGATTTACTCACTTTTTGTTGAACGGTAGCCTACCTATTCTCAATCAATCAATCAATCAATCAATCACTCAATCAATCAATCAGCTTGAAGTCGGGTGGGAAAAAAATGAGGGTGAGTGTGTGTTAAGGCGAACATTCCTGTTACCCTTATTCAGACGGTGAATGTAATCAGCTAGATCAGCTGATGGTTTTCAGCTGAGCCGACATGTCCAAGAATGAAAAAGTGCTGAGTCGCCGCGAGGGATGAGGATGACTGATGCCTTCATCAAGCTGTCAGTCACTTTGCTAAAAGGCTGATTTATATTTAGTTTACGCTCGCCGTAAATAGCAGATCTACAAGATCGGCAAAACGTGCAGACGGTATTTTCAGTGTTTGATGCAGCCAACTAAGCAGGTACATTTACTCAAGCAATGTACTTATAAGTAGGCCTACATTACAAACAGAAGTAAAAAGACGATTAACACTTTGACTACTATTCACGAGTTGCTTGAGTTAATTAATTGTAGAACACTTTCCCTGCGGTTCGCGAGGTGCCCGAGTTATGCTTTCATTGTTTAATCCACGTTTTTAATCAGTTTTAAGTCATACAGGCAATCCATCGGACAGAATGGGATATGAGACGCGTTTGGTCTGTCTGTCTGTCTGTCGCTCCCTGTCTGTCTGTCGCTCCCGCTTTCATGACAACGAGCAAATCATGACAATAAACACAATGTTTTGGGCCGAGCAAACAATTAGAAAGAAGAAAAACAACAAAAAAGTGTTGTACCCTGCCCTTTTATTCTTCTAATTATTTGTTCGGCCCCCAAACATATCGTTTATTGTCATGAGTTGGTAGATAAAGCAGGAAAGGGCGCACACCAGTGTTGGTGAGGTTCTGGCCTAAGGCAGTAAATAAGTAAAAATGAGAAAAGGCCGCACACACGTAGCCACGATGCTGTATATTTATTGAGAAGAATCCAACGTTTCGACCTTTCGGCCTACTTCAGGGAATTATTATTGTCATGAGTTGTCACCATCCGGGTTGGCTTTGTCTGAGGCTTACAGGTCTTTAAATAAATACTCTCTGAAATGTCAATGAAATGAATGGTAAATTCTCTTCTGGGCCGCTCGTCTGTCTAGTAAAAAGAACAAAATGTGCCTGTGAGTTGTAGTGGAGTATAGCTGTAGAAGTATAAAAGTATATTGGAAAAATTAATGTAGATACTGAGCTAGTAAAGTCAAACTAAGTACTTCAAATTGTACTCGAGTAAACAGTAAACACCACTGGTTTGAGTCAGTGTACATAGTGACTGACAACATTTCAAGGGTGCTACTGTGTAAAAACCACAGAGCACATTTAACCCAGTGTGTGACAAAATGGACCCTTAATCTTCTCATGTGCGAGAGAGAGTGTTAAAGGAGCACCAAAGAGTAGACTGACTATAACAGCAGGGGTCGCCATTGTCACCACAGCCTGCAGGGAGGACTGAGGACACTCATCGTATCTGATGAAGCACCTTATTGTTCTGTCTGCCTAAATCAAATTAATTCATGGGATTCTGTCATGGCTGTGGTGGAGCAGAGATTAGCTGCCAGCCTGGCTGTATGTGTTTTAGGAACATTATTTTGTTAAAAAAATAAAATAAAAAAAATGCAAATATTCAGCAATAGACTAGCTGCAGATATTGGCTACCACACAGCGATGGGTCGATTTACAGTGCCAAGAACTGATGCTATGAAGAATACACAGTCATATACAGTCAGGAACTTTCTATGCATCACATACATTGAGAGTGATTTAAGAAAAGACTAAAGCATTTTCTTATTTCACTTTACCATGTCATAGCCTGTCTTAGGTGAATGATTGAGAGCAAACTCGCTGATTCTTAATTAGGTGAAAATGGGGAGGAACAATGCTATTTCCTGTTATAAAACCCTCTCAGGGATTGTGGTGTTAAGAATGTAAACTGGTTTGCTGTGTCTACAGAGCCCTTCCTTGTCCAAGTCATGCTAATGATCCATTTATTGATCTGTAACCTAGTTACCATGAACCATTGTCTCCGCTTCTTAAAGAGCCCATGCAGCTGCATACTGCAATGCATCATGTGTAAATGTGACACTTAAAAATCCATTATCAGACCATTAACTGTGTCTTCTACGAATCTACCAGACACCTATGTCATTGTTAGTAGCAGTGCTGCTGCATTAAGAATCAGGTCTGATATGCAATGATCACTCCTCTACAAAGGTTACAGTCACAGACAGACCAGTGTGCATTGCAAGGTGGATAACTGCAATGTGTGCTTAGCTGAAAGGATGAAGGTAGCTTTGGCTCCACCCTGTGGTCGTAGAGAGAATAACCTCCTTCAGGTCTCAGAACAGCAACCACCAGGCCAGCATACTGTACATGCCAGGTGTGGCACATCATGGACAAACGTGTCTTTGATCACTTATTGTGCATATTATTAGCAAAGCTTTGCTGTAAAACGTTTAAAGGTGTAGTGAAACACTTTTACACCATATCTGTGGTCATCATAGGAATACCTAACAATGGATGCCAAAACAATGGGCAAATTCACATTTTTGTGTCCAAAGTACATCACATTTTTTGAATTACTTCCTGAAAACGAAAACGTGCTGCGTGATGACGAGGCCCACATAAAAGCCAATACAAATGAAGCTCACCGGTTTGATTCCCATTGCTTCTTTGTCCACCTCCACAGCTGGTTTCGATTAAATAACTACTCCGTTTTGAATCTCATTCAAGATGACATCCAGACAGTGTAGGCTATTACTCGTTTTAAACGTAATCATCACGCTAAAATATGTATATAGGTTGTTAGAAATAATCCCCTGGCTTTGCCCCACGTCTTTCTGTCACTTGTGACAAGGATAGTCTAAGAAGGATAAGACGCGAAGACCGTACGGGCGACGCCATGTTGCTTTGGAAGGAAAGAAACATGCGCAATGGGCTATATGCAGCCAACACTTCCGTGTTCAGCTTCCTTGGTCTCAACTGCGCATGTTTCTTTCCTTCCAAAGCAACATGGCGTCGCCCGTACGGTCTTCGCGTCTTATCCGTCTTAGACTATCCTTGACTTGTGAGAGGAAGTCACAGACTTGGAGACCCCATAGCCTGGAAGGATGCAACACTGATTGGTTCAGAAACTTCAGAGCCAGCGTCTCAAGCTGAAACTTCAATATAAAATGTCCACCATTTCCGTGTCACTAAATGGTGGTGTGGGGGGGAATCTTCCTCCTAATGGTGTGGCTATTTTTAAACTGATGTTTGTGCTGCCTGGGACCCCTCAAAAACCCCTGGACTTTGAGAACCATGGCCTAGCCAAATGAGCCTTCTATTAGAGTTGCGTCAATGGGGTAGAAAACAGCGCCGGTCACATGGTTCCGTAAAACTTCCGGTTCAGGCCTTTGTCACTATAGGTCGCCAATAGAGGCTATGCCAAGGGGCCAGTGAGGCTATTCAACGTTGAAGCTCTCCTCCCTAGTGGTAGGAGGAGGGACTACATGCGGACCCGTGGATTCATGACCGGGAAACCCCGTGCAGCTGGGCTTTAACATTGAGCGCTCGGTTGCACTTCCGCATTTGACCACCAAAATTTGGTGGTCAAATGCGGAAGTAGACGTTCTGAGACGGTACTTCCGGCAGTCTTCCGGGTGCTTCAAAACGCCACTGAGCAACTTCCACTGACATGAATAGCTGGGGGGGCGGAGCTTCTCGCCAGTTCAGTCTCTATCCTTTTATATACTCTATGGGCTATGCGCGTGACATCTTCATCATACCCGGAAGTTAATGCGGGAACGCCTACCGAGTTGCAAAAAAAACCTACTTTCTGGCCTTGACAGCCCAAACATCCACGCAGAAAAGTCCTAATCTGACTGCATTAAATGATGTTAAACTCACTTTGAAACTCGATTTTCCACTCACTTTATAATTGGACAGAAATTCCCATCACAAGATGGCAGGATGATGTTGAGCCCAGCTGCCAATAAACAAACACAAAAAGAATCACAGTAGGACACACACTGTGCCGTCTATCCAATCATCCTGTTTTTAATACAAAGAGAAGATACAGTATCTACATCCATTGGTTGAAAGGAAAGTACAGGTACATTGGTGCGAGCGAGGGCCCTCACAGGCACAACAATTAGTTGTCCTCTTTTGTGCCTTTTTATATTTCTCTTGACACAATATCCATCAGAAAAGTTTAAAGTCATACTGCATAACCTTTTTTCAGTTAAACAAAAGTAGTTTGTTTCATATGTATAACCTGTCACTGGTATATTTTTTCACGATAGCCATTCCACGTACAAATGTGCTTTTAGACAACTTCTCTACACGATATAAACACACATTTTAATCGCGAGTGTCGGGACTCGGGCGGGCCGAAATGACGCAAGCATCGGAAATGCATTATATAATGTATTTTATTTACAGTTAATTAATCCAACGACCTGTTGCGGTTCCATAATGTCCTCCGGGCACTAGGACCCTGCAGCACTGCACTCCTTATTGAGCGTACAGGTTTCACACGCTGTAATGACAGTACATCGCCAAAGGGGGTCGCCAAAAACAACTTTATAAAAAAGAAAATAAATAAACAAATAAATAAAAGGATTGCTACGCAGTATGACTTTAAGGAATAACATATCTTCTTTTTATATATGTCACAAATCGTCAAGACTCTCGAACCACACATTTATTTCATATTATCAGGATATTTTTCAGGTTGTCTTTTTCTTTCTTTTTTAAACAAGTAACTCTTTTGAGGGTCAGTTCAACAACGTGTGTAGCTCTTTGTCGTCCAAGTTTAAAAATAAAAATACACTTGGCTACCGTGTGCTTTCCTTCCTTCTGGTCATCAAACAGCAAACTAAATGGTAACTGTGCACAGCTTGCCGTATAGACTTATACAACTACTCGGCTTTTATTACATCTAGATCGAACTCCGAAATATCCTATTAAGGCCCTTTTTACCGTAGGGTGGATCACTCCACTGACGCTATAAGGAGGGGGGTGGGGGTGGCATGGGATGGGTAACGCCCGATTTATAGTCTGCCTCGTACGCCGTTGTCGCAATAGGGATGATGTATATTAAATATCAAGTCAGGACTTAGGCCTAATCCGGTTTTGCTTATCGACTCTGGTTCTTATTGGTTCCCCATCGGGTGGTGGTGGGGGGGGTTAAATACAAATATATATATATAGAGAGAGAATTTGAGAGATTATCTATTTTATGCTTCATTTAAAAGGAGAAACGCTGGACCATTAAATGATTAGAATCGACTTAATTTCCGACTTGATTCTGCAGTGTTGTATGGGTAACCGGTACCCGGCAATTTGGATTCAGCTCCTGCTCGGATTCTAGTTCCTGATACCCAATCCTAGAGGTCGTTAGGACAGAGCATAAATCGGGCCGATATGTAAGGGGGGAATCACTGTAACCTTAAAACTACAGGCTAGCCGCGGGTCTACAACGTTCATGTCGAACTGCACTCGTCGGACATCAGTATCAAAGAGCACCCCACACATACCAGATATACTAAAAGCAAATTAAAAAAGCACCAAAAAAACTGACCATTTAAAATAAAAAAAATAAGTGAAATAAATAATATAAATAAATATAAACATACGACAATATCATACAGTAGCATTGGCCTGCAGAGTAAACAACATCTCATTGGTTATTATATTAGCTAGATATCTCCAAATAAATACATAAATAAAAATAAAAGTTACAAAATATAGAATCATAATTTAAGTTTCTTTTTTTCTTCTTCTAAAAAAAACCCCAACAAAACTAAACCAGGACCATTATAATCAAATAAATATTTGACAAAGTGAACAGTTAATGATAAGGCTTTCTTTTTCTTCTTGGTAAGAAAAGAAAAAAATAGAAGGAACTAACCGTATACGTCCATAAGCCCACGTTTATAGAAGCTTGTGCTCTGGCCTACTGTACTGTACTGTAACTGTACTGTATTGTAACTACTGTAACGGTACTGTAATGTATTGTGCTGTACTTGTCCTGTAGTGTATCTGTACTGCCCCTGTACTGTATCGTACTATACCGTACCGTACTGTACCATACTGTACTGTACTATACCGTACCGTACTGTACCGTACTGTACCATACTGTACCGTACCGTACTGTACCGTACTGTACCATACTGTACCGTATCATACCGTACCGTATCATACTGTACCGTACCGTACCGTACTATACCGTACCGTATCATACTGTACCGTACTGTACCGTACCGTACTGTACCATACTGTACTGTACTATACCGTACCGTATCATACTGTACCGTACTGTACCGTACCGTACTGTACTGTACCGTACCGTACTGTACCATACTGTACCATACTGTACTGTACTATACCGTACCGTATCATACTGTACCGTACTATACCGTACCGTACCGTAGAGCATTCCACTTATACAACTTCTTATGTACAAACAGCAGGAGCTCAGGGAGCTCTCGTACAATGGAACGTTTTTCTTTTCTTTTTTTTCCTACTGTGCTCTTCACTCAAAACATGGCTACTGACTGACTGTAGTTAAAATTATGTCAAATCTAAAGGTTATAAGACACCTCAGTAATTCACCAAATGACTTCATTGTGCCGTGTACTGTATGGGAGTAGGCAGGTGGGACAACGTACAGCTTGTTACGTGCTCTACATAAGAGGCTTTTTGGGAGGCGTTTTTTAAATTTATTTATTTTTACGTGTCCGCAGAAACGATCCTGTCCAGAGCGCTGGCATGGAGTGTTTATTGATGCTCACGACGTTGGAAATGACCCCGTTGCTGCACTCAAACGTCCCGTCGCCTTTCTTGTTATTAGCACGAGTAGCTTAGCTGCAACAGCGTAAACGCCGGCTTGTCGTGGTTAACGATTCAACGTCTGGTCGGAGGTTGGAAATGACCGGGTTGTCAGACACAGACAGGAGGGTCAGAAGAGACGGCGATAAGCAGTGCTTCTCTCCAAAGCAGAAACGTCGAGAGCGTTGAATCACGATGCTCAGGCGACGGGAAGAGCATTGCTGCAGCGCGTCTTTATTATCATACAAACAATTGCCTGACAGACAGACAGTTGTCTGTGCCACCCAAAAAGCCACAGTACGTTTCGAACCCACCCTCCTGCCCCATTGATTGTTCACAACGGCTCCGATGATCCGTCGAAACAGAAGCTTAATACAGACAAGTCATAAAATGCAAACATGGTTGAATTCAAGTAGGTATACGGTGAGAGCGAATACAAAAACAAAACATAACAATAACATGAAGAAAGAAACCGATCTCAAGTCAGTTTTACATTTCATCGACTTTACAATTTGCTGAGCTCAATCAGCAGAGCTTTTATAGGCTTCCGTCTTCAAAGGTTGTTACGCGACAGTGAAGACACTAAAACGCTATTAGCGGTTAGCGCACAGCGACACAGACAGGGAGAGAAAACAAACAACCAAACCGCATGAGCATGAAGCTGTGTAGGTGTGGATGGCCAAACTGCAACGGAATCTGGGGCTGGCTACTATGAGAAATGAGGAGAGAGAGAGAGACTGTGCGCGTGTGTGTGTGCGTGCGTGCATGCGTGCGTGCGTGCAGCGATCCAATCGTCACATCAAGTCCAGCCCAATTGACTGAACTAACAAGATGGGACTGACTTGACACTGGCGCCTGACCTTTTCCCTTATAGCTACGTGCCGGAAAATAACACAATCTACAAGCTCACAGCGTGTCCCACTGGGACGAGAAACAACACTGGAACTAAAGTATTTAACCACAGGATCGAGAGGGCTGAAAAGCGACTAGTAGTGCAGCAACGTTACGCAAAAAGCAAGCAAAGCTCAGTGGAGTGGACATCACAGTGGACATCACACTGGACTGACCATGAAGTAAGAGGGCTTTAAGCTCTGACCCGAGGCTAGGGCTGCCTCCATTACACATTCACTGTAAGTTGACCATTAATTGTCACACAAATATTTGCGACTAACAAATGAATTGTGTTTTTAGTGGAACTTTACAATTTGTATTTCTGTTTTGCCTTTCAGGCTTCGTATTCACAAATTGCACAAAGCAGATATGACAACTATTTTAAATATACAAAGCAATCACTGACACCTTTAATAATTTGTAATAATTTTCCCTTTCCACAAAATAGCGGAAATAGTTGATCTGCAAGCTCACGACACGTCACAAAGTGACGTATGGGCATTTTTCGACGTGGAAACGATTGACGATTATGCCAAAAAATAATAATAATAAGCCTTTCCGAGCCCAGTTACACCCTCCCAACTCCCCACACCCACAACGGAGACAGCGTTTGTTTCACCTGACAAATATGACTATGTAATATTTCTTGTTTCTCTCTCTCTCTTGGCACTGCAGGATACAGGACTAGGAGTGAGTAAGTAAAGCATCAAATCAACATGCTTTTCAAACTGTCCCCCCTCTTTAGTTCATCCACTGATTCCAAACAGCTGTGCTGCTCGTAATATGATTGGCTGACTGACTACCGTTGCGTGGAGACAGCTGTAGTCAAATCCGGTTTACGAACAAACGGACGACTGACTCGCGGACGGACACACGGAAAATGTTCGCCGTTTGCGTTTTTTGCAACCCCTCTCCCCCCCACCCCACCCCACCCCGCTAAAGTACAGTACACGTCCGCCCCTCCCTCACACCCCCCACTAAAGTAAGAACACCAAATCTATAAGATACAAAGTCGAGGGTAAAAAGCCCATTGAGGGTGCAGCAAATATCCAGGCTTTCTTTGTGTCTTACATTTTTTTTGTTTGTTTGTGTGTTTGTAATTTTTTTTTTATAGATATCTTTTTCAATACACATATAATATGGTAATAATTTCAGAGAGAGAGAGAGAGAGAGAGAGAGAGAGAGCAGTTTTCATCACGGGTTTCATAATCGGTAGGATAGCTTGACCACAACACACACGTCAGGCATTATAATGTCCTTCACATTGGAACACTGAGGTAAGTATATGAATTATACATGGTTTAGTTTGTCCCCCGCCCCCCCCATGACCCCGTTGACCCCTGCAGGGGGACATCATGTCCTGTCAGAGGTTGGAGGGGGGGTATAGGGGTACAATGTCCGGTCAGAGGTTTAAAGGGAGGGAGGGGACGGGTAGTGTTGGTGCTTTTGAACATAAGAGTTTGTCACGGTTTCGTTTTGTGGCTGCTTTTTTTTGTTGTTTTGTAATTTAGTTTTTTCATTTTGTTCTCATTTTGAATTCATCCCTCGTTGGAAACTCACTCCCCGGAAAGGCTTAAGTCTGTTCGCTCGTTTGGTCGTTCGCCCGTCGCTTGTGTGTTTTTCTGCAGGTTTTCTTTTCTTTCCTTCTTTCTCCTGGTTGGCTGCCTGGCCTGTGGAACCCCTCCCCCTCTTTCTCCTGGTTGGCTGCCTGGCCTGTGGAACCCCTCCCCCTCTTTCTCCTGGTTGGCTGCCTGGCCTGTGGAACCCCTCCCCCTCTTTCTCCTGGTTGGCTGCCTGGCCCGTGGAAACCAGCGTGATGTAGTATGAGAGTGGCGACACTAGCGTTGACTCCCATTGTAACAATGGAATGCAGAAGTGCTCATTCTATCTCAATGGGATAGTTCCAATGTTTGGAACTATAGCCCATAGCATGCACCAGAGATCAAAGCGTGTCGCCACTCTCTTCTCCTACGGCTCTGGTGGAACCCCTCCCCATCTTTCTCCTGGTTGGTTGGTTGGTTGGTTGGCTGCCTGGCCTGTGGAACCCCTTCCCCTCTTTCTCCTGGTTGGCTGCCTGGCCCGTGGGACCCCCAGGCAGGGCAGAGAGAAGGACGGGCCACTGGCCGTACGTGGCTTCTATGTTGCATAGTGGTCGAAGCTGCCCAGGTACTCCAGAGCAGCCTTGTAGCAGAACTGGTACTCATCCTGGAAGAGACAGAGAGAGAGAGAGAGAGAGAGAGAGAGAGAGAGAGAGAGAGAGAGAGAGAGAGAGAGAGAGAGAGAGAGAGAGGAACGGTTATTATAGATCTGCGTTTTGCAAGCTGGTAAATAAAAAATGGTAAATGGTGCATTTATATAGCGCCATTATCCAAAGCGCTTTACAGAGATTGTGCATTACATTCACACACTGATGGCGGAGGAAACCAATATCGGGAGCAATTAGGGGTTCAGAGTCTTGCTCAAGGACACTTGCCCGGGTTCGAACTGGGAACCTCCGGCCGCTCTACCCCTGAGCTGCCGCCGCCCCAGCTGCTTGCACAGCGGCTGGACAACATGTTGATCTACCTCTACTAGTGACCTTATAGCGACCTAGTCATGATTGGCTGCCTCCTAAGCCAATGGGAGGCGTACCCAGATAAAACCCATAGTCTGAACGGCATAAAACCCATACTCTGAACACCGCACAACGTGAAGCCCTATTGGCTGCGTACTCTGAACGCCGCAACGTGAAGCCCTATTGGCTGCACACTCTGAACGCCGCAACGTGAAGCCCTATTGCCTGCGTACTCTGAACACCGCAACGTGAAGCCCTATTGGCTGCGTACTCTGAACGACGCAACGTGAAGCCCTATTGGCTGCATACTCTGAACGCTGCAACGTGAAGGCACACAAACTGATTATAGCTGTTCATAAAAGAAAGTCGAAAGTCATTCTTGTTTCATTAGTGCTTATTTCATTTTTTACCTTTTGTTTTTTTGTTTATCAATTTATTTATTTAGTTTTGATTAGTTTTTTAAGTGGGTTTGCGGTCTTTTTTAATTTATTTTTTTAAGACTTACTTTCAATGTAGGCTAACATACATGCAGACTGGTTACAATAACAAGTCCAGGTTTGAATGCAATAGTCATAGAACCTTCAAACGAGGAGTTTATTTTCCAATAAAGTACATTATACAATTTATTGCACGCCTTACTTACCAACAAAATCAATAGCATTGACAGATTGGCCAATCAGACTTGAGCGTTAATTCAACCAAGCGATGTAATCACATTAGACGTTATGCTCTCTCTCACTATAGTTACTGACGGTTAAAACAAAGTGTACTGTGGGAATAAGTACTCAAGCACAGTACTCGAGTAAGAGTAAAGATACTCCTGGTCGGTCAAATATTACTCAACTACAAGTGAATGTTGCTCGGTCACATTTGTACGTGAGTACTTGCTTGTGTGTGTGTGTGTGTGTGTGTGTGCGTGCGTGCGTGCGTGCGTGCGTGCGTGCGTGTGTGCGTGCGTGCGTGCGCACATATGTGTGTGTGTGCATGCGTGAATGTGTGCGCAGAGAGCCCATGGAGCAAACCTTGCTATAATTGCTGAATCTGATGTGTACAATAATCTAATTTACCTAATCTAATCAATCTAATCAAATCAATTACTGCCTATTCCAATCGAAAAACCAAAAAAAACAAATACATTTAAAGTGGTCTTCTAGCTGTGAGCCTCTTCACGTCCCCCTGCCTCGCCCTGAGGGCCAGTCAGAGCAGAAAGCGTCCGTGGAAGTTAAGAATATCCTCGTCTGACAAGAACTGATGATGCTGATGCATAATGAATACAGCCGGGTTATTTCCTGGGCTATTATTGGACGGCTAATGGATCTAATTATTAGATGGTTAATTATTAAAAACTCTTCCATGTACAGAACTGCCTCTGGGTCCAGGAACCCACAGGGGTCCTTCAGGGGGTTCCAGGGGGGAAGGTCTTAAATTATTGACAGGCACCAAATGGACATTTTGGGCTCTGTAACACAGAGAGCGTACAAATGGAACAGAGTTAGGCGCGATTCATACTCCTATTTTAGAGCCGAATAAAAGTCGGTTCGGCTCTAGAGCCTATACAATGTGTGTGTGTGTGGGGGGGGGGGGGGGGGGGGGGGGTACCGTCCTAAAGTCGGCTTTTCGGTGCTACTGAAAATTTCTGACGAGCCGAAATCATTTGGGCACTACAGCGGTAAAATAGGAGTATGAATGGGCCCTTAAAGGGATCCCTGGCTAATAAGACGTACAGTATATGCCTCAATACATAATACTTTCCCTCTACATAATTACAAATTAAATATTTTATTTATCTTAGAAATGGTTCATCTTTCACTAAATATAGGGAAAACTCCTGTCGCAAGTTGATGATGTAATTTGCCCATGTGTGATCCAGCCGTGACATTCTACATCCTGCATGGCTTGAGCTTATAACCACGCCCACTTCTGTGGCCAACACGGAAGTGCCTCTCGTCTACAACAACTGTTCTTCTGTGGCCAACCATAGAGTAATGAAAGGATAGAGACCGAACCGGAGCGTTAGCCCCCCCCCCCCCCCGCTATTCATTTCAGTGGAAGTTACTCAGTGGCGTTTTGATGCACCCGGAATACTGCCGGAAGTATAATTATAACTCAATGGCTCGAGCAAGCGGAGGTTTAGCCTAGCCTAGCCCCGGACAATAAAGCGAGCAGGTTGCCGTGCCGAAGTTCGCTTCAGCCGACTCGGCGCCGTCCGACCTGCGACCCGATAGGCAGAGAATAGTAAATCATGTTCTGGCGAATCACAGCCCGTCCTTGCACAGGTGCACTGGCCAATCACGCGTCCTTGCACAAAGCCGTGTAGAGTTTCGATTGACGAGGCCCAGCAGCCCTATGGAATGGATGTGCTAATAAAAACTCCTTGTTGACGTTAATCAATGAAATGTTTTAAATACTTTTCATTAACACATTTTATTAGCACAACAGATGCCATCTGTATAGACCTACAGTATCTACAGTGTATTCATTACCTCAGTCTGCACCATGGCTGGTCTCTGTGTGCGCAGCATCTTGACGGTCTGGAAGATGTCCACGGCGCCCTCGTAGCGCATCCTCTCCAGAACGATGCTCAGGGTGATGAAGACGCCGGTCCGCCCCACGCCCGCGCTGCGGGATCAACAGAACAACAACGTTTTCTCAACGTGGGAGCGACGCTGAAGCTGTTCACACACCGATGTCCAAAACTATGTTATGATTTTGTCGTCAGCTTGTGTTATTGGAAATGTAGAAAGACCATTTCCTGTCTTTAGTACGGATGGGGGATCATAAAGTCCTTTTCGATCTTACACGCTTGTCGATTGGATTCCTCATCGAGCCCACTGATCAATCCTTTTCTCTTACTGGTAGTTGTTGGCGAATCGGTGTGATCTGGGTGCTATAGTCCCTGTCATTTTGACCTGAGATCAGATGCTAAAAATGTCTTCTATATCCTGACAGTTTTCTGAAAAAGCTATGTTTCTATGTCAGTCCTTCTTCGATTTTTCAAAAATAGCAGACCACTCGGTGGCGCACAATGAGCTTGTAGATCTGCTATTTTTCAATAGCTAAAGCATAACATAATGCTAACACCAAAAGGGGTTCCCGCCCAAAATGGGTTACAGACAATCAAAGCATGTCAACAGATGCGCAACGTTTGAAGCCATATCTGCATGCATGCTATACATTTACCCGTATTTGGCAGGTAAATCAACAGAAACTAAAAGCTTTATTAGAACGACATAATGTTTGCGGCAGTGATTTCATTTCAGTGACCCCATGACCCTCGTCTCTCTCTCTCTCTCTCTCGGTCGCATCCCGCTAGAATCGATAAGTGAATTGATAAGACAGAACATTATTGATTTGCGTTTCTCAATGACCTCAGAATCTATTTGGTGATTCAGTTCTCGTTCCCCATCCCTAGTCCTTTGAATCTGAGACCGTTATTTGCTCAAGGCCTGATTCTGTTGAAACACAAGTGTTATGCATCAGTTGAGTGTCTGTGGAGTGTTATTGCTGCGTTCACACGGGCAGATGCAAAAGATGCAAAGATCACTTTGCCTTTGCAGCAGCTACAAACATCACGTGCATCTTTGTATCTTCATGCCGCTGGCTTCCATTGACAATGAATGGGAAGACTGTATCTTTGCATCTGCCCGTGTAAACTTTACACAATGCTGTAAATGCCCCTCCGACTGTATTTACCTTCCTCATTTCCAACCGCTTTTATTATATTTTCACACTTGCTTTGGCAATGTAAACGTATGTTTTCTCATGCCAAAGCCCATAAGAATTTAATTCCTAGATACCCATGTCTGGTGGCCTTGTACTGTACCTGCAGTGGACGCTGATGGGACCGTCCTGGCCGAACTGCTCCTTGGTTTTGTGCACCTGTCCGATGAAGTCGATGAAGCCCTCGCCGGACTTGGGCACGCCCTGCTCCGGCCAATCGGTGAACTGGAACTGACGCACTGTCCGTGATTGGCCGTCCTGCATGGGGGACGGAAGGACAGAGAGAGAGGACGTTTAACCTTTTATTGACCATGCTCCACTGCCTGTCTGTCTGCCTGCCTGTCGCCTGCCTGTCTCCTGCTTGTCTGCCCTGCTTGTCTGCCTGCCGTATTGAGTGAGTTGGAATGAATGACTTCCAGAACCGATACTCTGTTTCCCACCTAATGATTGTCGTTATCTGACCTAGTAGCAGCAGCGGGTGGAAAGTAACCAAGTACATTTACTCAACTACTGTACTTAAGGGTACGTAGGGCAAGTGATATATATCGTTAAGATCGCTCAATATTATAGTGTTTGTTCAGTAACAGAAGACTCCATGTCTCTCTCTCTCTTTAGCAATAAAGTAATGATGCTCACCTGAGAATGTTTATTAAAGAGCCAATACTTGTTGTACTTATACTCAAGTTTGAAGAGAAGGCCGATGCACACCTCCTCAACGGTGAATGACTAAAGGGCAGGTCTAAATGTTCAGAAGGGGATCTTTGATATCAATGGTAGATACCATCTCTGCATGGGCCTGGGCCAGCTTATCGGTCCAGGCACCGTGGCTGGTAGTCCAGCATGACAGTGTGTTGCGGGTTCGAGTTCCGATCCCGACGAACTTTGCTGTGTGTGTGTGTGTGTGTCCCATCTCTCTCCCTGTTTCCTGTCTACCTACTATAAATCTATCAATAAAGGCAAAAAGCCAAAATAATATCTTTAAAAAAAGACCACATACGTCCAAAACCATTTCTTTCCAGGATTCAAATACAAAAGCGTCAAGCAGATCTACAAGCCTTTCTGTGAGTTTTTGTATGATATTTTTTTATATATAATTATTTTTTTATTGGGTGATTGATTGGTTACTTACATTCTTGAATACAGACCCATACACAAGTTTTTGTATGATCAAGTAGGCTGTTAATTCGCAAACTTGCAAAAAAAACTTGATTCAGTCGACGTTTCGGGCAAAGACCTTCATCATCAGTGTGAGAGACCTATTTCTTTATGTACCATATCAAAGATCCCTTTGTGAATACTTATACTCAAGTAAAAACATTTTTAAAATAGAGGCCTTTTTCACGAGTACACCGGGTGCCTCTTTCACCACCGCTAATGATTATATCTGTTATCTGTCCTGGGATCAGTGGCTGGGGCTGATCGGTGTGTGTGTGTGTGTGTGTGTGTGTGTGTGTGTGTGTAACATGTGTCAGCCTGCCACTGTCACACACTCAATAGAGCACTGTGTGTGTGTGTGTGAGTGTGAGTGTGAGTGTGTGTGTGTGTGTGTGTGTGTGTGCACTATTTTTGACAATTTTCAATGCCATCCTAATATTAAATTATGATGTCCTCACAAGGATATTAATCCAATGTGTGTGTGTGTGTGTGTGTGTGTGTTGTGCGCGCTTGTGTGTGGTCTCGTTTTAAATGGAGATCAATAGAACATCTCTCAATAGAGTGACAGAGCAAGACAGGCCTAACCCCGGTTATCTATCTGCCACCCTCACGTGCACGCACGCACGCACACACACGCACATATTAATAGCGTTTATGCGCATGTTGGTAAAACACGTGCACACGCAATCGCACATTATGCATGTCACCGGGCACGCACACACAAACAAATCAGGTTCGCGCATGGTTGAACGTAGCAATCTATGGGTGACTCGTCAGGGCAACTAACCTGCTTTGTGATGCAACACACACGCACACACACACAGGGAGCGGGTCGATAGGAACATGCTGGACACAAGGCCTCTCAAAGAGGGCTGATGGATGGCTTGTTGAGATGTGTCAATGACTGCTATGTACCAGGAGACTGATGGAGTCGATACAACCAGACAGGTGCAAGTCTCTCTCTCTCTCTCTCTCTCTCTCTCTCTCTCTCTCTCTCTCTCTCTCTCTCTCTCTCTCTCTCTCTCTCTCTCTCTCTCTCTCTCTCTCTCTCTCTCTCTCTCTCTCTCTCTCTCTCTCTCTCTCTCTCTCTCTCTCTCTCTCTCTCTCTCTCTCTCTCTCTCTCTCTCTCTCGAGCTTGTAGACCTGTTCAAGCTGTTACTTTGGGCTTGTTTATCTTTAAAGACAATCGGACCCATTAATTAAAGAATCAGCCGATGTGTTTGCCGATTAATCTCCCATCACTAATTTTAACCCCTGAGTTTATGGGTAATTTCTCCTGTGTGGACCACTGGACCAGGATAGATTAGTCCTCGCCGCAATGGGGCCGAATTTACAAAGCTCTTCGTCGCACGCACGCACGCACGCACGCACGCACGCACGCACGCACGCACGCACGCACGCACGCACGCACGCACGTATTCTTGTGACCAAGTCCAGCCCGGTCGTCGTGCCGTTCATGATAATGGAGCGGGCGTAGAGAGGATCGCAGGTGTACCAGATGATGAATCACACCGGTTTGTATAAATCAAGAGCGATGTTCTCCTGATTTCCATCGTTCCACGCTCCACTGAACACCACGACAGACAACTGGAACATCGCCTCTGTCGGGCGGAAACCTCAGTTTCTCAGGATTCAAATTGAAAAACCGCAAAAGTAGCAGATCTACAAGCCACGAAACGCGTCGCTTCATGCCGCGCATTGAGCTTGTAGATCTGATACTTTTGATGCTTTCATGTGACGCTGTTAGTATGATCAAGTAGGGGCTTTGATTTATGAAAAAAAGAAAAAAAATTGGGTTTTTTTTCTGCCCGACAGCAACAATGTCCAACCTGAAACCAACTTCACTGTGGTGAGAAGCGCGAATGCACACACGCACATGGGTCGTGCACGCGCGCGCACACGCGCACACACACACACACACTCACACTCACACTCACACTCACACACACACACAGTGTGCACTCACCCTGGCGTCAGTGACTTTGAACTCTCTCAGGATGTACTGAGGCATGTTGTACTCTGCCATGGGATCCACCACAAAGTACTGATACCTGGCTGAGCGTTCCGCTGGCCAGTACTGATGACACTTCTCCTGCAGGACGCACACACACACACACACACACACACACACATGCACGCTTTAACAATGTATTCGTGTCCACATAAAGGAGGACACACGAGGCCCATTGAGACTTGACAATTTTTGGCCATCGAGCCCCATCTCAAAATACGTTGTTCCAGGCCCCCAGACTCAAAGCGGTTTAAAAAAAAACTGAAACAGCGAGGCAATGCTATAGCCATATGAAACGCCTTAAGACAAGCTTGCTCGTCATCTGTACTAATGGGAAAAAGGTACAATTTAACACATTCAGGGCGGGAACCCCTTTTGGTGTTTCAAGGATTATGTTATACTTTAGCTATTGAAAAATAGCAGATGCTTGTAGATCTGCTTTTTTTTATCCTGAAAATGTGGCGCAAATTTGGAATATATATTCTTCCAGAGCGAACATTTTCACTTCTGGGGGGTCTCTGGAACAACATATTTTCAGATGGGGGCCGGAGGCCAAATAGAATTTTTGGGGGTCCTTGACATGAAAAGGTTTGAGCACAACTGACATATAGAAACATTTCAGAAAACTGTCATGATTTAGAAGACATTTTTTAAGAATGGAGCTCAGGTCAGGTCCAGCTATAGCGTACGTACCCGTCCCATCTCTCTGAGCTTGGTGAGCATGACCACGATGGTGGAGTTGTGTTCCCACAGCATCCTCCAGAAGTCTTCTGTCGTCTCCGCCAGAGGACCCTGGGTTGAGATGTAGCCCCTCTGCTGCCTGCGCACACACACGCGTGCACACACACACACACACACACACGCACGCACACACACACACACACACACACACAGACAGACACAGTCAGACTCAAAGGAGTTGGCATCTCAGTTTGAACAAAGTCATAACTGGTCACGTTGGTTCGGCGCGGGGTAACAACCCTTAATAAACAAGCGCTCCATTTGATCGGCTGAGTCATCAGTCAGCGGGGAGGTCCCGGCCGCGCCCCCTCCCCGGGGAGGGGGCCGATGACAGACTGACAGCCGTCCCGGTAGAGGGATGACCAGGATGTGACAGGTCGCACCGTGCCAAAGCGCTGCTGCGCTGGGAAAACCTTTCCGACCCACTCAGACGTCAAAAGGAGCTCGTCGCCGGAACACAGGAGTCAGCTCGCATCATCAGCGGCCACGATGATGATGCCACCGGTGGAAACGCAACTCTGAGTATGTGCTTATACCGTTACTCAAGTGCTGCACATTAACTGTTTGGACGGCCATGCCCGCGATAATGAGATTTGATTATGGGATGTTTCACTTTTAAACATGTTTAGGGTCATTTTAGCATCTAGTCTGGCTTTTGTAAGCACCCCGGATAGTTCCCCATTTAGGCCTGACGTCGAAATAAAAAAAATGTTTGCTCTGAAAGAATATATATTCAAAGATTTGTGCGGCATTTTTACGATTTTTCAAAAATAGCAGACCTACAAGGTCGTAGCGCGCCACGAGCTTGTAGCTCTGCTATTTTTCAATAGCTAAAGTATAACATTAGTTAAAACACCAAAAGGGGTTCCCGTCCAGAATGGGTTAAGTTGCTTGATTCAGTATTTTAGATCAGTGGTTTTCAGCAGTGGTCCAGGGAACACCATGCAGTGGCCCTTGGAGCAGGTGGTCCCCCAGCTAAATGATAGGAGAGTTGGTAACTAGATAGTACCCTTATAAATCTTTAACTCTCAAGAAATAAATTATTGTTCAACACCTGAATTGCAATTAGTCTATACAATTGGAGAATATATGTTTTGATCAACAGAATATTCAGTTTTTGGTCTGAGAGGCTGAATGTCATCAAATGGCGGTCCGTGGCTCAAATGCCAAAGACACAATGGACAGTCCTTGATATTAAAAGGGATGAAAACCACAGTTTCAGACATTTTGATATTTCTTTTAGAGTGCTCAACGGGCCTGAAAATGAAGGTGCAGCCCTAACTGGGCCCTAACTGATCAGGCCTGAGGCCCGGCCCGGCCCGACTAATTAGCATAGATTGTAGGCCCGACCCGGCCCTAAAACGTCGGGTCGGGCCTGGTCGGGTTTGGGCAGAATTTGAGAATTCTAGACAGAGTAAACCAGCACCATCTTCACAATAGATAAATACACAAACAGACAGAACAGAACTATTATTTTTATAATTATGACAAAATTCAATATATATTATTATTTTCATGGAGCCGGGCCTGGTCGGCAGAGTTTGAGAACTCTACTTCCTGTGGTTGGACAGCGGCGCACCTGTATCCGTCGATGTAACTGGCGTTGACATAGTCGGAGCCCTCCAGCCCTCTGATTGGCTGCAGGCAGACTCTGGTGCTCTCATAGGGCATGATGTTCACCAGGCGGTTCTTGAACTTGTTGCACGGCAGGTTGGCCGTGACGAACCGGGATGTGTGGGCCTTGGTGTTGGCTAGACGCTGGTAGAGAGAGAGAGAGAGACATTATGTTAACTACACAGAGAGAGAGAGAGAGAGAGAGAGAGAGAGAGAGAGAGAGAGAGAGAGACAGACAGAGAGAACAGATATATGACAAACTGGGACGTGTGGGCCTTGGTGTTGGCTAGACGCTGTTAGAGAGAGAGAGAGAGAGAGAGGCGAGAGAGAGAGAGAGAGACAACAGATATATGACGAACTGGGACATGTGTGCCTTGGTGTTGGCTAGTCTCTGGTATGCACAAGGTTCTTAGCGCCTTGATCTCCTTTTTGTGTTTTGTTTTTTCAAAAATAGCCGATCAACGAGTGGCTGGTGTTCTTCCATGGGAACAGTGCCACAGAGCGAGCTACAGATTGGAGTTCAGGATCATTTCGTTTTTATTTTTTAATATTTCTGCTTTACGTGGTAGCTACAAGCATTCATTCTATCCAGCCTACTTTGCATTACAAAGACTGTGAAAGCCTTGAGCTAGAAGTTCGGCTTCGCTGAAATGAAAGAAAATATCTCAAGATAGAGAGACATAATGTCTCTCTACCTTGAACTACTCCAGCTCCATCCCGGTGACGTGCTCTCCGGGCTATACCTGGGCCAGTCATGTAGGAGTGCAGTGAGTGTACTCTCTCTCTCTCTCTCTCTCTCTCTCTCTGTGTATATATTAATATAAGTATAGTGTCTCTCTACCTTGAACTCCAGCTCCATCCCGGTGACGTGCTCCCCGGGCTCCACCTGGGCCAGTTTGCTCATGTAGGAGTGCAGGGAGCGCGCGGCCACCTCCGTGTTGCCACAGGCCACGGCCTCCAGGAGGCTCTCGTGGATGAAGCTGTACTGGTCCTCCGTCTGCACCATGTAGTTGCGCTGCGAGCGCATCAGCGTCACGTGGCCGTAGATGTCCACCGTGCGCTCGTGTCTGATGCGCTCCAGCATGGCCTCGATCACCATGAAGCAGCCGGTGCGTCCCACGCCCGCACTGCACGGGGGAGAGAGAGAGAGAGAGAGAGAGAGAGAGAGAGAGACAGAGAGATAGAGAGAGAGATAGAGAGAGATAGAGAGAGATAGAGAGAGATGGAGAGAGATATAGAAACAGACAGACAGACAGACAGACAGACAGACAGACAGACAGACAGACAGACAGACAGACAGACAGACAGACAGACAGACAGACAGACAGAGGCGGTGAGGATGGGTTCTTTTAAAGATAAAATAAAGACAAATAAAACTTTATAGTGCATTCAATTGAACATAAAATTGAAATTTGCCTTTGGCACACTGGCATCCGGTATCCAATACACAAATGCAATAAAAATGCAATATGAAATACATTCCCATATAACAGCAACAGCCATTATGAGCTTTGGGATTGGGTGGCAGGGGTATTCTAAAGTGTTCTTATTTAAGATATCCACTGCAGATGAAGCACAATGCCTTGTAATGCTTCATGTTTGTAAGCGGTACTCTGAACCTCCTGCCTGATAGTAACCGCTCTCTGAAACTCCTGCCTGATAGTAACCGCTCTCTGAACCTCCTGCCTGATAGTAACCGCTCTCTGAACCTCCTGCCTGATAGTAACCGCTCTCTGAACCTCCTGCCTGATAGTAACCGCTCTCTGAACCTCCTGCCTGATAGTAACCGCTCTCTGAACCTCCTGCCTGATAGTAACCGCTCTCTGAACCTCCTGCCTGATAGTAACCGCTCCAATGAAGGGTGAAGAGGGTGGGCATAGAGCGCTGCAGCCCCGCCCCCTTCATGACGACGACAGACCCCGCCCCCTTCCATGACGACGACAGGCCCCACCCCCTTACATGACGACGACAGGCCCCACCCCCTTCCATGACGACGACAGGCCCCACCCCCTTACATGATGACGACAGGCCCCACCCCCTTACATGACGACGACAGGCCCCACCCCCTTCCATGACGACGACAGGCCCCACCCCCTTACATGACGACGACAGGCCCCACCCCCTTCCATGACGACGACAGGCCCCACCCCCTTACATGACGACGACAGACCCCGCCCCCTTCCATGACGACGCCAGGCCCCACCCCCGTACATGACGACGACAGGCCCCGCCCCCTTTCATGATGGCGACAGGAATTGCTTTTTTGGTTATGGAGCGGTTGTATATGTCCTGATATTGGACCCTTTGGTATTGCACTGATAATTAATTATCATTACTATAATATTTATGGTACAGTGAGCAAAACTGGCAAAGAAATAAAGGAAAACTCCGTACACCGAGACTTGAGAAAATAACATTTATTTATGCTCATTATAGACAGACAGACAGACAGACAGACAGACAGACAGACAGACAGACAGACAGACAGACAGACAGACAGACAGACAGACAGGTACCTGCAGTGTGCTATGATAGGCCCAGCGTCGGGGGGGTTGCAGGCTTTCACTCTCCTCAGGAAGTTGAGGAAGGGCGTGGGGTACTCTGGGACGCCGTGGTCTGGCCACGCTGTGAACTGGAACTGTCTCACCTCTCTGCGCTCACTGCCGCCACTCTGAGAGAGAGACACAGAGAGAGACACAGAGAGAGAGAGAGACACAGAGAGAGACACAGAGAGAGAGAGAGAGAGAGAGAGAGAGAGAGAGAGATTCGCACTGAAACTTAAAAACTCAATAATAAGACATGCACATTTTAAAATGGGGTACCATTGAAAACATATATATGAGGCAAAAATCTCCAATTTGAATTATGCTTTAAGTAGCATGTGACAAACTAGGGGTTATTCATGATTTTGAACCCATTCCAAGCATTAGTTTTGCACGAAAAACACTCCTTGGGCTAAAAACGGCCATAGTCGTCTTCACAAATGTGATGAGGTTTTTCACATCACATTTGGTCACATTTGGGCAATTGGTTATGGCCAAATTTGCTATGGCCAAATTGCCCAAAGAATAAAGTTTACTACACTTTGGCATTGTAGGGCAGTGCGGCCAAATCAATTTGGAGGTCCTTGGTCCCCTTGGCTTTGAGAAGCACTGATGTAGATAAGCTAAGGGGAGGTTGCGGTTTGGCCTAGTTGTGCTGTAGTGAAGCAGTGAAGTAGGCCAGAGACCTGCTATAGCGTAACACTGGTGTCAGCCAGCTGGGAGGAACTACTCTGTCTGCCTCACTGTGATCAAGTAGAGGACACTGGCCCTGTTCACTCCATTAGCTGTAGTCTAATGTATTCTAATCTAATCCTCTCTCTCTCTCTCTTTCTCTCTCTCTGTGTCTTTCTCTCTCTCTGTCTCTGTCTCTCTCTCTGGCTGTCGCTTTCTGTCTCTGTCTCTCTGTGTCTTTCTCTCTCTCTGTGTCTTTCTCTCTATCTGTGTCTTTCTCGCTCTCTGTGTCTTTCTCTCTCTCTCTCTCTCTCTCTCTCTCTCTCTGTGTCTTTCTCTCTCTCTCTCTCTCTCTCTCTCTCTCTCTCTCTCTCTCTCTCTCTCTCTCTCTCTCTCTCTCTCTCTCTCTCTCTCTCTCTCTCTCTCTCTCTCTCTCTCTCTCTCTCTCTCTCTCTCTCTCTGTGTCTTTCTCTCTCTCTCTCTGTCTTTCTCTCTCTCTCTCATCCTCACTCTACGGTCAGTGTAATGTGTTCTCTGTCTCTCTCTCTCTCTCTTTCTCTCTCTGACTCTCTCTTTCAGTGTCAGTGTAATGTGTTCTCCTACCTACTCCCTCTCTCTTTGTCTCCGTCTCTCTCTCTCTCTGACCGTCTCTCATCCTCGCTCGCTCCACGGTCCCATGGTGATACGCTGGCCCTTTTTAACTCAATAATTGTTTGTGTCTGGCTTGTGTGAAGTGGGGGGGGGGGGGGGGGTGAGAAGTGGGGACGCTGAAGTCTCTCATTTCACTGCAGGGTGAAGACACTTAGCCTCCATAGTAGATAATATAACGGTGGTCCAGAAAGAAGCTTGGTGGAATAACAGTAATATTATGATAGCAGTTGTCTGTTCCCGTTAAAGTTTCCCACAGTCAGCAGTAACTATGAGGACATTAATCTGCATTGAGATATTTTTACTTTCTTCTCCTGCACTACATCTCAGAGGCAAATGTTGTACTTTTACTTCACTACATTTATTTGAAAACTTTAGTTACTTTGTAGATTCTGATTATTATTATTACAAAACATACATTATCCACTTCAGCCCTATGATACATTGTGGTCATTTGAAAATAGCAGATCTACAAGATCACAATGCGTCGCGATGTGACGCATTGTCACATGTTTATACGGCACAAGCGCAGAGGCTGTGATACTGGACACACAAAACAACCCTCTGTATCTAATATAAATGTATTCCAAGGCATTATGCGTTGCTCTTCCATAAGGCTCACTCCAGAGCATAATGGATTATGGATAATGGATCTCTTAAAGGCAATGTCACCTGGCACACTGATTGGTTAAGTTGCGTAACACCCAGACCACACCTATCCATAATGTAATGGCTAGCGGAGGTGTTTTAAGGATTTAGGCGGTGGCATAAGATAGCCATGTTAACACCCCAATCGCCCAGGACGAAGTTCACAGTCCTTTCTATTAGTAACACCCAGCGCCCAGGACGAAGTTTTATCCAAAAGACAAAGTTTATTGATATGAAAACCAATCGCTTCGCTCCACAGCCTAGGAGCACATGTTGCGCAATTCTCGATGTTGCACAACAGTGGGACGTCATCGAAAATGTTCCCCCCCTGTTTAGCCGTCGACAACGGAAATCTTACAACTTGCGATCTAAATCATCCTGTCCAATTCTAATAAAAGATCCTGTGTTGCCCCCCCGCTGTCTAGTCGCTAGTCGCATTAGATTTAATCATGCCTCCCGTTGTTGTCGATCGCCTCTAGAGTGTTTTGGCTACATTTAGCTGCTCCAGCCACACCCGGTATAACTTCCGGTCCGTCGGTAAAAGTGCTCCGTTGCTATAAATCGCTTGGGCGCTATGATTTAATGGCTTAAATAACCCCGGGCAATCGGAGTGTTAACGGGGGAACGCCTCTTACACAATGCTAAATCCCCAAATTAAGGAAAAATGTAAGTGCCCCTAACCCAAGAAGTTTCTGTCCGACAATAACGATTATGGGTCATGTTCAAATTTGCACACAGTACAGTACAGTACAGTACAGTACAGTACAGTACAGTACAGTACAGTACAGTACAGTACAGTACAGTACAGTACAGACAGACAGACAGTACCTTATGCAGGGAGAAGGTGCGGACACAGAAGGTAGCCAGCTCCATGGTGTCCAGCAGGGTGACCTGGGTCATTCCGTAGGTCTCTGTGCCTCGGCTGGGCCAGTACTGGTCACACTTTATCTGCAGGATATGACATCACACCACCTCTCTGTTATTAAACCTCAGCACTAGTCTTGCGTGGCGTGTGACTGTTTCCTGAATCCTTTCCGAGTTTCCGTCATACAGTCTGGAGCAACGGAAGCTCTATCATGATGAGAGCTTCCGTTGCTCCAGGAGTCAGGGGTGGCCACACTTTTTTGACTTGCTCTACTTTCAAAATGACCAGCTCAACAAGATCTACCCAACTTTGCTGAAAATACTAAATAGTTTAAATATGTAGGCTTTAGAATAGTGGTGCTGACATTACATATAAGACAAATGCACTTGGAATGGGAAGGGTGAGAAATAGGTAGGAGGTTTTTGTATTTCATAATGCTACTGACGTACGTTTGTGCACAGCAACACTCTTGAAAACAAAATATTGCATTGTGGATTTGAGCTGACAGGCACTTTTTGATGTCAATCAATCAAGTCACCTTTAATACAAGTGGCAGATGCCAAAAACTGCTTTTTATATATTTAAATTAAATATGCTTTAGGGGCATGTCACGTGATATACCTGCACAGCCTTTGTGATCTACTGGTAGATCGCGATCTACCTTTTGGGCACCCCTGCTCCAGACACTATCAGCTTCACATCCGATAAAGCGGATGTGAAGCCTCGTCCCCACTTCCGTTTCATCTTTAAACTCCCCCCTTTCAGGTGAAAAGAAGCGGCTTGGACTCCTCATGCATAGAGGAAGCATGAGGTCAGTCTGTTGCTCTCCCCAGGCTGGCAGAGAAAGCGTAGCGCCCAGAATTACATTAGATAATTGAGGCTGGATGAAAATAAAAAGGGTTGCAAAATTGTGGGATAGAAAAAAAAATAAAATAAAAATGAAATAAAATAAAATAAAACTAGGTGAATAAATCTTTGATTAGAATTGGAATCATTGAGATTTAGATTCAGAGTAATTAGCGTCAGAAGATTTTTGCCTCCCGTCCATTACAATGGAGGGGGAACACTTGATGACGCACCAACCGGCAATGACGTCAAAGGTTGCACAACAGGCGCTCCTAGACTGTAGTGTATCGCTCGCTGATACCAAACAATTAATTCTCCGTCTTTGGGCCAATCTCCGTCCTGGGCAGTGGACGTAATTAATTAAAAAGACGGAGATCTCCGTTCTGAGCAGTCAAGGTGTTTTAACCAAGATGCCCTAGGGCTACTCCTCTGTTGTGTCGTATATCCAACGTACCCTGCTCTTCCCCTCCAGGAGGCTAACCCTAGCAGTATATCCAACGTACCCTGCTCTTCCCCTCCAGGAGGCTAAACCTAGCAGTATATCCAACGTACCCTGCTCTTCCCCTCCAGGAGGCTAACCCTAGCAGTATATCCAACGTACCCTGCTCTTCCCCTCCAGGAGGCTAACCCTAGCAGTATATCCAACGTACCCTGCTCTTCCCCTCCAGGAGGCTAACCCTAGCAGTATATCCAACGTACCCTGCTCTTCCCCTCCAGGAGGCTAACCCTAGCAGTATATCCAACGTACCCTGCTCTTCCCCTCCAGGAGGCTATATAACCCTAGCAGTATATCCAACGTACCCTGCTCTTCCCCTCCAGGAGGCTATAACCCTAGCAGTATATCCAACGTACCCTGCTCTTCCCCTCCAGGAGGCTAACCCTAGCAGTATATCCCCTCCAGGAGGCTATAACCCTAGCAGCAGTGTTGATTTCGTCAACTAAAACTAAGACTAACTGTGGGCTTGTAGATGAGCTATTTTCATTACGACGGCATCAAGGCCTGCCAGAATACATTTTCGACTTAAACTAGACTAACACTAAAACATTCCAGGTGACTAAAATGTGACTAAAACTAAATTAAAACTATTCAAGAGACTACGACTAAACCCAAAACACTGCCTAGCAGTATTATCCAACGTACCCTGCTCTTCTCCTCCAGGAGGCTAACCCTAGCAGTATTATCCAACGTACCCTGCTCTTCTCCTCCAGGAGGCTAACCCTAGCAGTATTATCCAACGTACCCTGCTCTTCTCCTCCAGGAGGCTAACCCTAGCAGTATATCCAACGTACCCTGCTCTTCTCCTCCAGGAGGCTAACCCTATAGCAGTATATCCAACGTACCCTGCTCTTCCCCTCCAGGAGGCTAACCCTAGCAGTATTATCCAACTTACCCTGCTCTTCTCCTCCAGGAGGCTAACCCTAGCAGTATTATCCAACGTACCCTGCTCTTCTCCTCCAGGAGGCTAACCCTAGCAGTATTATCCAACGTACCCTGCTCTTCTCCTCCAGGAGGCTAACCCTAGCAGTATTATCCAACTTACCCTGCTCTTCTCCTCCAGGAGGCTAACCCTAGCAGTATTATCCAACGTACCCTGCTCTTCTCCTCCAGGAGGCTAACCCTAGCAGTATATCCAACGTACCCTGCTCTTCTCCTCCAGGAGGCTAACCCTAGCAGTATTATCCAACGTACCCTGCTCTTCTCCTCCAGGAGGCTAACCCTAGCAGTATATCCAACGTACCCGGCTCTTCTCCTCCAGGCGTGTCATCATGACCACGGAGGCGGTCCTCTGCTCCCACACCATCCTCCAGAAGTCTCCGAAGGTGTCGGCCAGCGGTCCCTGCGTGGCGATGTACGCGTTCTGCTTCCTGTAGCCGTCTATGTAGTTCGCGTTGATGTAGTCGCTGCCCAGGATACCTGCGCACGCACACACACATGCACACACAGACACGCACGCACGCGCACACACGCACGCACGCACACACACACGCACACGCACACACACACACACACACACACACACAATGTAGTTAGCATTGATGCAGAGTCACTGAGCAGGATATACCTGCACGCACACACCGTCACACTCTCATTAAAACACTTGAACCCTATAGGCCGAATCATTATGACATCACCACCACAACCAAACATGTATTTCCACGTAGATACCGCCGGCAGTGTCGCATTGAAGCAGTAGTATTATATTATTCATTAAACTTATATCTGGAATGGCCTGGGCCAGCCGAGCGGTCATGGGCACGTGGTGGTGCAGCCTGGCGGCGTGTCGTGGGTTCGAGTCCTGATCCCGACGACCTTTGCTGCATGTCTTCCCCCCCATCTCTCTCCCCCTTTCCTGTCAAGCTACTGTTAACACCCTGAGCGGCAAGGACAGAGTTCTCCGTCCTATCAATTAGTAACGCCCAGCGCTCAGGACGGAGATTGATCAAAAAGACGGACATTTATTGATATCAAAACCGATCGCATCGCTCCACAGGCTGGGAGCGCCTGTTGCGCAACACTCAATGTTATTTTCCGGTGGGACGTCGTCGAAAATGTCCCCCCCCCCCCCCATTTTAGCCGACAAGATCGAAAATCTTAAAACGTTAATAACTCTTGATCTAAAATCATTCCGTCCAATTCTAAGAAAAGATTATGTGTTAGACGGCCCATCGCGGTCCCGTCGCTAGTCACGTTAGAATATAATATATATAATATATTCACAGTCACACAGGTATTTTATGTTGTGAAAATGTCCGTAGACATTCCACATGGAAACAGCCCTTTGTCTCAACAAGGTCGGAAAGCAGTGGATTATAGCTTCTGTCATACTGTGTGAATGCTGCCTGACTTCAAAATGAAAACAAACAAATAAAACAAACCGAAAAATAAATAATTGACTCTTCAATTCTTCACAGGCAGCGAATCCAATGATTCTCTGTGGCTGTGCTGCTTAGATGTAGTGGAACTGCACTGTTTGTCAGTCTCACACAGCTCCACACAGAGCACTCTGGCACCACCAGGTTTATCATTTTTCATATTTCATATCCATCACACAGCAGCCCCCCTCCCCCGTTCACCAGTCCCTCACCTGCGTATGCCACATCTAATGGGACCCTTTTCCTGCATCCATTACCTCCTCATTGATCTTTCTTTCAATAACCTTTCAGATTAATTACGAAGCACACAACGCAACATTTTGTTAGCCTCTGTCCCAGGCTTATACTTATCTGCGAAAAGAAAAGCCTGGTCACAACGTAAGGCAGAGAAAGCTATCGGCGGATGTATCGTCCGGGAACATCCGTCAGGTGTATTTCACCCGTATTTCACCCAAAGCATCACAACAAGACACATTGCTTGTAGATCTGCTGTTTTTGCTGTCCTATATTAAATTTGCCTAGCGGGTCAACCCCAACAGTCAAACATTAACATGCGGACCGCTGCACCGATCCGCACCAAACTCGGCATGCACCAACACTGGTCAGGGGTCTGCCGTCAGCAGTTCATATCTATGCTATGACAATAGCAGCACAGCAGTTCCTATCTATGCTATGACATTAGCTGCACAGCGGTTCCTATCTATGCTATGACAATAGCTGCACAGCGGTTCCTATCTATGCTATGACATTAGCGTAGCTGTTCTCCTATGTATTATTTGCACCTACCTTCTATGGGAGCCAGGATGACTCGGGTGTGGTCGTACGCGATGACGTTAGCGTAGCGGTTCTTGGGCTTGTTGACCTCCAGGTTGGAGTGCTCCCAGGTGAACTGCTGCCCCGGGTCGATGGACTGCACGGGGGAGAGAGAGAGGAGAGAGAGAGAGAGAGAGAGAGAGAGAGAGAGAGAGAGAGAGAGAGAGAGAGAGAGAGAGAGAGAGAGAGAGAGAGAGAGAGAGAGAGAGAGACACACACACACACAGAGACAGAGACAGAGACAGAGACAGACAGACAGACAGACAGACAGACAGACAGACAGACAGACAGACAGACAGACAGACAGACAGACAGACAGACAGACAGACAGACAGACAGACAGACAGAGAGAGAGACACACACACACACACACAGAGACAGAGACAGAGACAGAGACAGACAGACAGACAGACAGACAGACAGACAGACAGACAGACAGACAGACAGACAGACAGACAGACAGACAGACAGACAGACAGACAGACAGACAGAGACAGAGACAGACAGAGAGAGGGCGTTTACTGGTGGTAACAGCCTGGTGGATTTAGTGGTCAGGCCTGTAGGTTGTTAAAAACAACCCAGGAGATTTAGTGCTGGCGTGTTGTCTGGTCCACGTTATGGAATAATGGAAAAACACTGAGTGACATCCATCAAAACATAATATAACTGCTGGTTGTCGGGTGGAAAGCTTTTGTGCATGGGCAGTGTTCATTTCGCCGACTAAAACTATGACGATAAATGTTGGTCGACTACCTTTTTTGAGGGGCGCTCCTATATGCCAGCTTTTCGGGTTTGTGTAAACACAAACATTGGCTTGAGATTGGCTGATCACCCCATGGCGATGATTTGATTGGCTGAGCAAAGTACACATTGAAGATAAAAGTGAGGGCAGAAAAGTGAAGACGCCAAAAGTGATTGGCCGGAATGACATTTGTGATGATTTGATTGGCTGAGCACGGAATCAGATGTATGATGATGTACAGTGTGATGATGTGTGATGCTAAGAGCGCCCCTCACTTCACTTCACAAAAACTAAGCTATGATTTACTAAGACTAAATATACCAGTAATGTTACCAACAAATACAGCTTACAATACAACTAAAATATTAGGGTGGGACTAGTGGAGAAGAGATCCAGTAGGCTATAACTAAGTCAATTAATTAAAACATTTCATGTTTGGTTGCGTTCTGAAAGTAACATTACAGATTTGTGTTATCCTTTCAAACTAAGTGTATATATAACTGTACAGCAGCTACTCGTGCTGTTTGCATTTATGTAGCTGTCACCTTTTTAACAGCTAGACAGTGAGTATGCGTTGATTGCTGTTTCTCTGAAAATATAGTCCAGAATTCATTACATAATGAAGTCTTTGCCTGGGGGGGGAGGTTGTGTGTGTGTGTTGTTGAGAGCTATTGCCTTTTGAAATGCATTGCCCAGAAACTAAAGTGGCATTTATTACCAATCATGCGTCAATGATTTAATAATTTAACATTACATAAGCACTTTCATCATTCAGGTTAGGTTAAATGAAAACAACTGAATTTAAGCACTTGTGACTATAAATGAGAAAATATAAGCCAATGCGGTGAGAGAAATTAAGGTAATGCTATGGTCCCTGACAGGATGCAATGATCAATGAATAGAGAAATGTGCTATATTCTATCAGTGCAGTCCGTGGCGTGCCAGAGGTTGTGGAGCGGCAGGTGAAAGCTGGGATTAACAACCATCTGGGAAGAGACCGATGGAAGACCATCCACAAACCATGGAGGTCAGGGCTGGACTGGCCACAGGACATACCGGGCATATTCCCGGTGGGCCGCGACCGTAGGGGGCCGCCATGATAAAAAAATAAAAAATAAAAAACAGGCAGGCAGGCCAATAGGCGGCAGGCCACCAGGAAAGGTCCGGGCGTGCTGCCATTCTACCAGTGCCATCATGATAATTTCACTGTACCTGTATCAGTGAGTGACAAATAAACCCTCTACAAAGGGTTGTGTAGTTGTCTGTTGGTTTGTATAATTTATGTTGTTCTGTAAAAGTGGTGGTATTAGGGCTCGACAGAGCGGGCGGTAGAGTTTCTGCTATCTGCGTGCTGGTTGTGGTGGGCCGGTCTGGGACAAATTCACGTGAAAATGACCGGGCCGAAATTTTGTCCCAGTCCAGCCCTGATGGAAGTGCGAGTTTCATCACACTCTGAAGAGAAAGAGGATTCCATCCCGTGCCTTCCATGACCGGCTGACCGGCACAGATGATCCTGACATCCTACCGTAGGTGTCCCAATAGACCACAAGCAGTCTTCTGTCGAACTACCTGACGAGAATCTTCATGTGGGCAGGTGTGGGCAGTGGCCAATAAACTGACCACAGAGAGCCCTGTCTACAAGCTACAGGTCGCCTGCAGCAGTGTTGGTCATGTCTGCTTATTAGAAGCGACCTCGGGCTTGTTTTTTTCAGTAAAGTTGTTTGTAAATATTGGTAGTTGCGAGTAGCGGTTTTGGGGGACTTATATGTAACATTGGATGTGTTTCTCATACCTCGTACTCCTGTGACAGCCTCAGGTTGTCGTTGGCTTTCAACAGCTCTGTGTGTTCCGCCAACACGTTGATGGGGATGGGAGGGTGACTCATCATACCTGGGAGAGAAAAACACAGATAATGATGTCCCAGGGTTAGAGGCCGAGACCTCAGAGGAACATGCTATGGTGGAAATACCACAATGAAGAAATACCCCTGAGATTGGGAGGTCAGTGTTCGATCCCCCGGTCCAGCAGTGTTGCATTGCTGATTTTATCTTTGGTGGGATGCCATTTTAAAGACGTCATGCGCAAGTCGCTTAACACCTGCACTACAGGACCATTGATATGCATCTAGGCTCATTCCTATGTTAACACACGCTGGTGTGACAGTCGACGCTCGGCAGCCATTGTTGAGGTGTGAAATGTATCTAACTATCTATTATTATTTTTTTACCATGTGGAATGAACAATGCACTACCAGCCGGGTCATACCAAAGACTATACAACTGGGACCCAATTCATCCCTGCTTGGCACTCAGCATCAAGGGCTGGATTGTGGGGTAAGTCCCTGTGACATACTAGCGTCATGTCCATGGTATGCATTTGTACGTCATATCCAGGGGGTGTACTTGTACATCAAGTTGCCTCTCACTACAGAAACCTAGCTGCCCTATGGGCCTCATGGCTACAGAAACAGGAGATATAGGGCTCCATTTTCGTCACCGCTAAACCCCTTATCCCTAAACTTCTTTGCCTTTTTTATGATTTTGAAAAAAACATTTTTGAATAGTTCAACTAGCCAATCTACATTGACACGTTGTGAGCTTGTAGACTGGCCATTTTAACTATTCAAAAATGTTTTGCAAAATAGTAAAAAAAAGGCAAAGAGGTTTAGGGATAAGGGGTTTAGTGGTGACGAAAATGGAGCCCATAGGCTCCTGCCCTATGGGCCTCATGGCTACAGAAACAGGAGATCTTGGGCTCCATTTTCGTCAGCGCTAAACCCCTAATCCCTAAACTTATTTGCCTTTTTTTACTATTTTGAAAAACATTTTTGAATAGTTCAACTAGCCAATCTACATTGACATGTTGTGAGCTTGTGGACTGGCCATTTTAAATATTCAAAAATGTTTTGCAAAATGGAGCCCAAAGGCTCCTGCCCTACGGGACTCATGGCTCTGCAAGCCTTACAGACTCACAGTACTTGAGTTCATGTGCATAGTTACTTTCCACCACTAAACGAGATAAGGTCACAGACATGGCGAGGATAATTAGAGAATAAGAGTACAGCAGGATGATTACAGAATAAAAGCACAGCGCGTATCATTGAAGCAGGAAATCCATTTTGATCCGTGCTAGCTGGCACATGGCGAGGCCAGTGGCTCTGTGTGGAGAGGCTTTTTTCTTCTGATAAATTGCTTTCTCTGTGATCAGAGGAGCAATGACTCAGAGAAAGCAAACAGACACAGCGCTAATTAGGAGGCGTGCACGCTCCGGCAAAGATATATGCGCGCACATACAGGCGCGCGCACACACGCGCACACACACGGCAACACACGGCAACACACACACACACACACACACACACACACACACACACACACACACACACACACACACACACACACACACACACACACACACACACACACACACACACACACACACACACACACACACACACACACACACACACACACACACACACACACACACGGCAATTTTATGAATGCCACTTTTCGAAGAGGAAAACGAATCTCACACACACACTAGCCCTCATTTATCAACTTTGCGCAGACCAATAAACACGGGGCTTTCGTACGCTGATCTCACCGGGAATTGTCGCCATTCATCATTCCATATCACTTTGATGTGACCGTACCCGGCGCTCACATCGTACGTCAGGTCTGCATGGTCGTTTATGTGAATCCTTTCCATCGGTGCTAATTTTGTTAAATAAGTCTAAGACTAAAGACTAAGTCGACTAAGGTTTTTCAGAAGACTAAATAGTGTGTTATTCAAAAGACTAAGACTAAATCAAAATATTCAGAAAAAAATCAAACAGCTTTCCATGGTAGACATGCGCAGGAGGGTAGGCAGGCCCTTAGGTTGGTGAACCAATAGGAACTCAGTGTCGGTTTCCAGCGCTAGTTTGCTCCGCCCCTTTATGCCCAGAAAAGCATAATGGAAAAATGAATAGGAAATTCTCTTCGGGTGCCCTCAAAGGGGGCGGGACTGCAACGCTCTATAAGGGTCCATTGGGTTACCAACTCTATCATTTAGCTGGGGACCACCTGGAACCCCCTCAAGGACCACTGGTTGAAAACCACTGCTACAATTACAATTTACAATTTAGGCATTTAGCAGACGCTCTTAATCCAGAGCGACTTACATTAAGCAAGAACAAAAAGCATGGGAATACATCACATATGTAAAATGCATTTATCGCGAAACATGCGTAAGCTAAGAACGTGACTAGAACATATCTATATAATGACACTATACATATAAACTATAACTAGAACATATCTATATAATGACACTATACATATAAACTATACATACTGCTCTAACATATTACCCGATACATAAACTAGTAGTTGTTGCACTTACCGGGTTAACAGTTAACAGTAACATAATCAAGGAATTAAAAACAATATCATATCAGCTTAGATGTTTACTCAGTCATCCATTTAAAACGGGAGCTCAGTCAACCAGATATCTCCACATCAGGCTCATATACAATACAGGCGCGTTTGCAAGACAGAGACAGAGAGAGAGGATTTTCGGTTTGCAAAACAGCAGCGCACGCCCATGTCTCCAGGGCGCCATGTCCTCGGCACTGGGTGAAATTAATATTCAAACCCTATTCCAGTCATAACATAGATTTCAGGCCTGCAGGGACTGTGAGAGACGCGCAATGTTTGGCAAGTCTATTCATTCAGCAGCATTATGGGAAACGGACCACGCGCGCATTCCGGCGAAATACTTTTAGTTATGTAAGTATGCAAGTTTCAGGTTTTCAGCACTGAGGATGTGTCGTTTGAAGTTGTCAATGACGGCTAGAAGTTAGAGATTTACTAGCGTATCTACCGCATCAGTGATTTTCTTCCACGCTGCGTTTTTAGTTTGTTCGATTGGACTGCTGCCGTTACGACTGAGGCCATATTCTTGATATATTTGTTTCAGGTGTTATATTTCTTCAAACTAGGACTTAAGTCTAACTTAAGGCCGTAACTAGCGGACTGTGACTGTGTGTTTGTTGGTGTGTACTGCCGACTTGACACGCACACACACATTCTACTGTGTGTTTGTTGGTGTGTACTGCCGACTTGACACGCACAGACATTCTACTGTGTGTTTGTTGGTGTGTGTACTGCCGACTTGACACGCACACACACATTCTACTGTGTGTTTGTTGGTGTGTACTGCCGACTTGACACGCACACACATATTCTACTGTGTATTTGTTGGTGTGTACTGCCAACTTGACACGCACACACATTTAACTGTGTGTTTGTTGGTGTGTACTGTCGACTTGACACACACACACATTCTACGGTGTGTTTGTTGGTGTGTACTGTCGACTTGACACGCACACACACACATTCTACTGTGTGTTTGTTGGTGTGTACTGCCGACTTGACACGCACAGTTGCGCACACAGACATTCTACTACAGCTGTTCCAATGGATCCAGTGTAGGCTTATTTAGTCTGCTCTGTAAAAGGCTACTGCATGCCGAAACACGTCAGTGTTCTCAAATAAACTTGAGAAATTGCATCTGAGCCAGTCTTTTTCCATTTAGTTGGTCTATGAGTTAAGGATCCAGTGTATGTAGGCTATTCTTTAGCCACAAACGCTATACTTTTTCCCCCTTTTTTCCCCTTCAAAATAGCAAAAATAACCAAACTCGTAATCTCTCAAGATTGATTCTGTAGAATCAACCAGCTCAGGGATGGACCTGAGCAGCTCTTGTGCCGCCTTGTTGTACGGGTGGCGGGACTCAAGTCTATTTAGTTCTGTTGTGGTGGTGTTGTGCAGGATATGCCAGTCGTACAACCCTACAACCTTAAGCATGTGGTGTTGTGGTAGTTGTGTTGTGGAAGCACCTTTGAGGAAGTGGACTAAGAAAGGGGAGGAGCCACACATAATTCCTGTTTTACACAAAAATGAAGCTGTCTGATAGGGCTGGGTATTGTTGGGTGTAACTAAATGAAGCTGTCTGATAGGCTGGGTATTGTTTGTAACTAAATTAAGCTGTCCGATAGGGCTGGGTATTGTTTGGTGTAAATTAAGCTGTCTGATAGGCCATAACCAGCCCTATCAGATATGGCTGGGTATTGCCTACATTAACTCACAATAGATGTGTGTCACGATACAGAGGCCACGATAAGACATGTATTGCGATATGCGTTGATTTTGAATAATGCCTGCGTGTCCTACTAAATTGCCAATGTTTTCACAAATATATTGTGAAAGTGAAAACAAAAAGCAAGGAAATAAATTAAAATACAAATAAATAATGTTTTGATCCATACATGCAAAAGATTTAATCATATAAATCGTAACTGTCGGGCAGAAAATGATGCTGATGATTTTTCTTTCCTGCCGTGTTACACACAGCATTTCCTGCCGTATCGAGCCTCTGTATCGATACAATTATCGGCATGGAATACGATGCGATTAACCCACCCCTACTGTCAGATATCTGTGAAGTGAAAAATATATTTGCGTTCGGAGTAGAAGTATAAAGTGAAAAAAAGTGGAAAAAACAAACAAAAACAAAACGTAATGCTGCATTCACATGGGATCAGGCAGACGGCAAAACCGGGAGTCATTTTAGTGGACAGGAGCAGGACGGTAAACGGAACAGGACGGCACGGCAGCCCGGCATCCAGAACCGGCGACGGTAACGGCAGACGGCATTCAATGTTAAAATATATAATCTTTTTAAAGGTATATTCAGTGATTTGACTTAATTCAAATATCACTTATTTTTTCTTTTTTTCTGGATAATCCTGCCTACTATAGAGTGTGCTGACCATATAAGGAGTTCCTACCTGTCCCCAGTGAGCCCCTGGGGTCAAAAAACCCTAGTTTCAGTTTTGGTGGCGGGTGGCAAAACCTTCATCCAATCAGGATGAGAGGGGCCTTCCTCCAAACATGATCGAGTGGGGGGCGGGCCTTGGTGCACATGCTGTTGGCCTGTTGCACTTCCCCCCACTGTAGAGCGTGCATGTGCACATTTTGTTACCAGGGCGGACTGGGTGGTTTTCCAAATCACCCAAATCACTGAATGCTCCTTTAAATAGGTGTGGTGCCGTTTGCCGCCTATACCGCTTGCCTGATCCCATGTGAATGCAGCATTAGAGGTACGAAAACACTTGAGTAAATGTACTGAGTTACTTCACACCACACCACTGAAGCAGCTAGGGTGCTTAGCTGGCTGTTTTTACCACTATAGCACTCCAGTCCTTACACAGGTAATCTCCCCCCCCACCCCCCCCCCCCCCCCCCCCCCCCCCCCCCCCCCCCCCCACCCCTGAAGAGATCACACAGCTTTTTTTGTTTGAAAGTAATTTCATCAAAACCCACCTCGCTTTCCTTCCAAGCATCTTAACCCATTTTTACCTGAGATCAGATTCTAAAAATGTCTTCTACATCCTGACAGTTTTCTGAAAAAGCTATGTTTCTATGTCAGTCGTTGTTCAAAAATTTGATTTTTCAAAAATAGCAGACCTACAAGCTCGTAGCGCGCCACTCGGTGGCGCGCTATGAGCTTGTAGATCTGCTATTTTTCAATAGCTAAAGCATAACATAATGCTAACACCAAAAGGGGTTCCTGCCCCAAAATGGGTTAAGCCATGAAGACCTGAGGCCGATTCTAACGTCTTCTAAACCCTGACAGTTTTCTGAAAATAAAACTATATGTCTATGTCGATGGTTCTCAATCCGTTTCATGTCAGGGACCCCCAAGATTATGATGCATTTGGCCGCTGACCGCCATCTTGATTTTGAAGCCCAGGAGCAAAGATTTTGGTTAATATGATCACTTTAAAACAATATAATCAGAGATTTGCACACATTCAGAAATAGCAGATCTACAAGCTCATAGCACGGCACGAAGTGACGCGCTATGAGCTTGTAGATCTGCTATTTTTTTAATATAGCCTAAAGTATAAAATAATGGCTGAAGTGGTTCAAATCCAGAATGACACAGATGCTTTTCCGGTTGTAACGGCTTAACAGAGCAAATCAAAGGAGAGGGGGTGGGTGGGTGGGTGGGTGAGTGGTAGTAGTGGTGGTAGGGGGGGGGGACTCAAGGTTGCTGCCACACATGAAAGACAGATCGCTTAGAGAGTGAAAGAGATGAGGTGCACTTCTATTCTGTTGTCTTGTTTTATATTAGGGCCTGAAAGACACTACCACTGGGCCTTGAATTCAGCCGCAGATTAATCCATTTAGACCTGGGAACGCATCTGTGTCACATTATAGCTTTTTAAAAACTTTATCTGTTGAAAAATAGCAGATCTACAAGCTCATAGCGCGGCACAGAGTGCCGCGCTATGAGCTTGTAGATCTGCTATTTTTGAAAAAAATTGAAAATGTGTTGCAAATCTTTGAATATATATTCTTTCACAGTGAAGGGGCCGGGGGTCCCTGGAACAACATATTTTTCAGATGGGTGTCGGCGGCCAAAATTGTGGAGCTCCTTGACTTCTCAGGTCTAAATTGGTTAAGTGACAACATGGCTGATGATGAAAGGAATTGGCTCAAGGCTTTGGTGGCGGAACAAAACGTTGCTACGCGTGTTGCTAGCTAGCGGCTACGGCGGTGTGGTCGCTGTTCTCGCTGTCAGCCACGGGGACACTACCCTCGCTGCTCTGAACCGCCAATTACCCCAGAAATGTTTCTGTGCTAAATCCTTTGATTTATTTTGGAAATGGATCAAAATGTCAACACAATTTCTTAATAAAAAAGAAATGTACTTGGTAATTTGTACCCTTAAATATTTATTCTTTGTGTTTTTTTTCTTTTCTTTTTAAGCATATACCTTTGAGTGATTTTAAATGGTAAATGGACTGCATTTATATAGCACTTTTCACCGAAGCGCTTGCATACGATGTGCGTGCGTGCGTGCGTGCGTGCGTGCGTGCGTGCGTGCGTGCGTGCGTGCGTGCGTGCGTGCGTGCGTGCGTGCGTGGCGTGCGTGCGTGCGTGCC